>NC_056741.1:702856913-703156913 GCF_019279795.1 Protopterus annectens
AGCAGACGTCATTTTCTTCAGTTTTTCTTGCCCCAGATGTCAGGTGCCCCCAAATTGGTAGGCCTTGCAAATTGCTAGTGAAATATATATAAAAGTAAAGCAAACAACCATTTTTAATTACCAGCAAATACTCCCTTTTAGGAAATAAGGGTAGAAGAGCTAGGTACGTACCAGAAAGTAAGAGGGGAAGGAGGGAGGGTAACCTAGACTGCAGCAGTGTCTACACTCTAATCTACATTTATGGCAGGTACAAAACTGTACTATGTTCGTGTGACACTGCTGCAGTCATTACACTTGGGTGGAATCCCAAAGCTGAGGTAGGGAGGATGGATCTATAAAGCATTAGGGGTGGCTATAAGGCCCTGCAGCACAGCAGTGGAAAAGCCAGCTCTGGATTTGGAATATAAAGGCAAATGGTAATGTTTGGTGAAGGTATGGACAGAACTCCATGTTGCTGCTTCTAAAATATCCTTGGTAGGCACTCCTCTGAGGTAGGCAGTTGGAGTGGCTGTTGCCTGGTGGAGTAATATCTAATGCTGCTAGGTACAGGTTTCACATGGTGGATATAGCAAAAACGTATACAGTGAGCTATCCATTTTGAAATAGTCTGCTTTGAAATGGCTTTTCCCTGTGCTCCTGCAGCGTATGCTACCAATAATTGCTCAGATTTTCTGAAAGCCCAAGTAGAAGCATAACTGACTGTGAATGTCCAAGGAATGTAGTAGTCTCTCCTTTGTTCTGTGGTTGTGGATAAAAAGTTGGCAAGTGAATAGCTTGGTTTAGAGTCACACTTGATACTACCTTTGGCATAAACGTAGGGTTAGTTCTTAAGGACATCCTGTCCTGGTGGAAGATGAGGAAAGGTCCCACTGCCATTAGTGTCTGTAATTCTGAAAGTCTTCTTGCTGATGATACTGCCAGTAGCAGAGCAGTCTTCCAAGAGATGTATTTTAAATCTGCTGTGTTAGCTGGCTCAAAAGGAGGTAAAGTTAATTTTTCTGAAACAAAGTTGAGGTCCCAAGTTGGTGTAGGTGCTCTACGGGGCAGTCTCATGTTTTTAACCCCTCTGAGGTACTGTTTGAGCAAAGGATTTGAAAAAATTGGTGGATCCGTGTTGTAATGAGCAGAAATGGCTGAGGCATGAATCTTGATGGATGAGAAGGAGAGGCCCTTGTCCAGCATCTCAGTTAAGTATTGAAGTATATGAGGAATGTTTGGTACAAGAGGGTCAAGGCTGTGTGCTTGGTTCCAGGCACAGAATCTCTTCCATTTATCCGAGTAGGCTTTCCTGGTGCTAGGCCTTCTGGCCTCCAGAATGACATCCATAACAGCTTTGGAGAGAGGCAATGCTTGCTTGGTTAAGGAATTTTCCATGCAGCTAGATTTAAGGTCTTTAGCTGGCTGAGAAGTATCTGATTGTTGTGTTATGTCAAAAGCTGTGGGATTTGAGGCAAAATCCAGGGTGGTTCTTGTGCTAAGTTCTTTAAGATTGGGTACCAGTGCTGGTGTGGCCAGTCTGGTGCAATCAGGATCATCTTTGGCTCTTCCTGCCTGGCTTTTAGGAGTACCTTTGGAAGAAGAGGTAGAGGAGAGAAAGCGTACACTTGCAGTTTTTTCCAGCTGAATGAGAGGGCATCCACTTTCCATGCTTGTGGATGGTAGCTCCTTGTGCAGAATTTCTGTAGTTGGCAGTTCATTGGGGTTGCAAACAGATCTATGTCTGGTTTCCCCCATTTTTGTGCTATCATTCTGAATATTTGTGGACTCAATTGCCATTCGTGAGGATCCATGATGTTTCTGCTTAGGTCGTCTGCCAGTGTGTTTTTCTCTCCTGGCAGGAATTGTGCCTGCAGATGAACTTGGTAGTTTAAAGCTGCGTTCCACGAGTTCATGGCTTGTCTGCAGAGAGGGTAGGAGTGTGTGCCCCCTTGCTTGTTTATGTACCACATAACTGTGGTGGTGTCTGTTTTTAGTAGTAGCTGTCCTGGATGTAGCAGGTCCTTGAAAGATATAATTGCATTTTGTACAGCTAGCATATCTTTTTGATTGATGTGGAGATGTCTTTGTTCTGCAGGCCACTCGCCCTGAATACATTTTCATGCCATGTGTGCTCCCCAGGCGTAATCCGATGCATCTGTTGTCAGTGTCTGCCTGGCTGTAGGTTGAGTAAAAGGCTGTCCCCCTTGTTGAGGTGACAAGCTTGAGCCCACCACTGAAATTCCTGTTGTAGGCAAGGAATTAATGGTATAACAGTTTCCAAATTTTGACAGTGTTGAGACAATACACTCTTTAGGTACCATTGTAGTTTCCTCATATGCAGTCTGGCATATGGAATTAGTAGTATGCAAGATGTCATGTAGCCCAAGGCCTGCAGAATTTTTCTTGCAGGGAGTTGGGTCTTTGTTGCCATTAAATGAAAATACTGAGTCAGTTGTCCTTGCTTGTCTGGCGTGAGATCATCCATCTGGGCCGTTGTGTTTAAGCTGGCACCCAGGAATAGTATCTGTTGTGAGGGCACTAGTTTTGATTTCTTTTTTACTGTGTACCCCAGGCAACTTAATAACTTTTTTACGTACGCCAGATGCTTTAGAAGAATGTCCTTGCTCTCTGTTTGGATTAGGCAGTCGTCCAGGTATGGGTAAATTTGAATTCCTTTTTGCCTGCAAAATGCAATTACTGGTGCCAGGCACTTTGTGAAGACCCTGGGCGCAGTAGATAAGCCAAAGGGCAGTGCAGAGAATTGATAGTGCATTGAACCTGCTAGAAATCTGAGGTATCTTCTGCAGTTTTGTCCGATAGGGACATGCAGGTATGCCTCTGAGGTCCAAAGTCACGAGCCAAGCTTTCTTGCCCAGCATGGGAAGAAGCTGCTGTAGTGTCAACATTTTGAATTTCGGAATATCCAGTTAAGTGTTCAGAGAAGAAAGGTCCAGAATGGGTCTCCAGGCTTTGTCCTTTCTGGGAACCAGAAAGAGTCTTGAGTAAAATCCTTGTCCTTGCTCTTGTGGTGGTACCTTTTGAATAGCTCTCATTGTCCATGAGTGCTGTAATTTGTTTTTGAGCTTCTGCTCATTGATTTGGTGGCAGATTTGGCATTCCTTTTAATCTTGGAAGAGTGTGGAAGTGGAACCTGTAACCTTGAGATAGGATGTTGAGAATCCATTTGTCTTTGGTGATGCAATGCCAATTGTGATAGAAAAGAGCCAGTTTTCCTCCTAAGGGGGCTGCCAAGAGAGAGCTGTTTGGCAGCTGTAGTGGGAAGTCATTGAGATTATTTTTTATAAGGTTGAGGTCTGTCTTCCCCTTCTTTCTGGCCTGCTGCACCCCATTGTCGAGGTCTGTAAGGGCCTTGTGTCTGACCTCTACCTCTTGGACGTCTATATCTGCCCCTTTGAGGTCTGTCTGTGACTGGAAAGGACCAATTTTTTGTTGGCCAATTTCTGCTGAAACGAGGAGGTTGAACCTATAAGAAATCTTTGACCGTTTGCATAGATTTTGTCTTATCTTCCATCTTTTTTAATACCTCCTCTGCCTTAACTCCAAACAACACAACCCGTTGCAAAGGTGCATCCAGTAATTTGGCCTTCACATATTCTGGTAACGTATGCTCTTTTAACCAAGCATGCCTTCTAATGACAGAGCCTGTAACTGCTGCTCTACAGGAGGCCTCTAAGGAATCAAAACCACATTGCAAAGTATGTTTTCTCACCTGTTCAGCTGCATGCAATAAATCCTGCATTTCTTTCAAATTAGGAGGATCTGATTCCGGAAGCATCTTTTGTTTCAACTGAGACATTAAAAATTGCTGATATTTTAACAAGTGAAACTGGCAATTTAAGGCTCTCATGGCTAAAGTTGTAGATGTATAAACTTTCTTGCCCCATCTGTCTAATGCTCTAGAATCTCTGTCAGAGGGGACTGGGTTTTTAGCTGATGAGGCCTTAATCCCTTTGGTCCCTCAAATAGTTTCAGGGTCAGCAACAGGGCTGTTGTATAGAAATTTGTGAGAGTCAGGGACTCTAATATCTATCTGGCTTAACTGGGGCTGGTGGTAAGGAGTCAGGGTTTAAGCTGGATTCAGTGTATACATCCATCCACAATATCTAACACTGACGGGATAGCAAGGGGTCTGTGTTGAGGCAATAATAGGAAGTCTCTGAGCCTTTTCTTGGATTCTGAGTAATCTTGGCCTTCCCAGTGGAAATGCGCCCTCATGGTATGCAAGGTCTCCCCAAAGGAGTAGTCCTCAGGCAGAGAAGCTGATGGAATGGATTCCTCAGCATCAGAATCTTCATAAGGGGGTAAGGAATACCCTAGGTCTGAGGATGAGTCAGAGGAAATGGACACCTGGTCTGAAGATTCATTGTCTGCTTCTTGTCTGGGCCTTTTATCTGGAGGGGGTTGGGACCCTCTGATCAGGGTGATTAGGTCTTTGGCCATTTTAAGCATTTGTTTCTTAGGCATGGAAGCCTGCCCTGGAGATTGCTGTGTCTGTTTCTTTGCTTTTATGGGAGGCTTAGACTTAACAGAGGGTTTAATTGTTAACTGTGTAGGTCTGAAAACACCCTCTGAAGCTGTGGAAAGTTCAGCTACTTCGGCTCCCTCTGTAGGATTAAGCTCGGTAATTTGAATTGCAGGGGCGTCCGAAGGCCCAGCCAGCTCCACGTGGGAGTCGGAGGCGGTTTGTGGTTCTATAGAAGCAGTCGTCAGGGGCTGCGTAGGTGCCTCGCTGAAAACCGGAGAACCGGCGACCGGCCTAGAAGAGGCCTCGTCAGTCTTGGGCCTCGGATGCCTGTCTTTGTCCTTGCATTTTTTATGAATTCCGGTCGTTGGACGTTCCGACGGCATAGTGTAATTAAATTTTCTGCCAAAATAATGTCGGGCAAAATCAAACCGACGTTTAATAGTGCGCTTGTTAAACCTAGCACAAAACTGACAACCAGTGACGTCGTGGTCAGGGCCTAGGCTTGGGATACAGTAGGAGTGGAAATCCTTATGAGGTATTTGCTTCCCACAAGAAATACAATTATGAACTTTTACTGACATCGGTCTGAGGCAAGAAAAAGTTTCCCCAACGGGGTACTTAGCTTTTTAGAAGACTTTGGTTCTGGATTTGGTATGAAAATCTCAGGAGTCTGCCAACCGCTTCTGCTTTGGGCACCGCGCGGCAAGAAAGACTGAAGAAAATGGCGTTGGCTGCATCTTATATCCCCCTGGCGCACTGACGTCAGGGAAGAAGCGACAGCAACCGACGCCGGACCAAGACTATGGCCGACTGGGGAACCGCCTGACGGCAAGATAATTAGAAGTTATGTACCTACCATAACGTTCCATGTTAGTTGTCTTCTCTCGCCTTCTTTCTTGCTGGATGGGTTCGGAGCCGATCCTCGGCTCCGACTCGGCACTTGCTTTAGCTCGAGAACTCCTTTTACCAGCTCGAGGCAACCCTATATCCCATGATGCAAGGCGGAACTACCTCAGATCTCGTTTGGCAGCTAACTGACCCTGCTAAAGACTTATCCTAACATAATTAGGAACCATGGTTCCTAAAAGAAGTCCTCATAACAACGCTCCAGAGGAAGCAATCTAATAGGAACTCCAAGATCTGTCCAGGCCAGGGGAAGGAGGGAGGACGAAGAAAGAAGGCGAGAGAAGACAACTAACATGGAACGTTATGGTAGGTACATGACTTCTAAATGTTAAGTTGTCAATCTCGCCTTCATTCTTGCTGGATGGGACCGTGTCCCTAGCACCTGTATCCCGGGTGGCTCAATGGAACAGACTCTTGAGAACTGTGGAACCAAAACTGGCCCTATCTCTGGAGGCCAAATCCAACTTGTAATGAGACACAAAGGTATAAGGCGTGGCCCAAGTAGCTGCTGCACAAATAGTGTCAATGGGAAGTCTATCCTGAAAGGCTACAGAAGTGGATAGACTCCTGGTCGAATGTGCTTTTGGCTTAGAAGATAGTTGTTTGCCCCTTAGAGAGTACACATAGGAAATGGTGGAAGTCAACCATCTAGATAAGGTCACTTTAGATACTGGAAGACCTAACCTGTTTTCTGCATAGGAGACAAACAATTGGTCTGATTTTCTAATTTGTTTAGTCCTATGTAAGTAGTACCTGAGCTGACGATGAACATCCAAAAAATGCAGCTTCTGTTCAGCTCTGTCAGAATAGTTAGGAAAGAAAACTGGTAGATCAATAGATTGGTTAATATTGGTTTGAGATACAACCTTGGGAAGAAAGGAAGGGTTAGTTCTGAGCGAAACCTTATCCTTATGAAACACCAGATAAGGTGAACGAATACAGAGGGCCTGAATCTCAGAAACTCTTCTTGCAGAAGTAACAGCCAGCAAAAATATAGTTTTCCACGTCAATAACTTTAAAGGACACATAGCAGACGGTTCGAAAGGAGGTAGAATTAGGGATGCCAACATTAAGTTCAGATCCCATTGCGGAGGAGGATGTTTCACAGGCGGTTTTAGGAGAAAAACTCCTCTTAAAAAGGCTTTGCATAACCTATGAGACATGATGTTATTGTCATGCCAGCCAACATGATACTTGGAAATAGCAGCCAGTTGTACTTTGACTGTAGATGACGAAGATCCCGAATGAAAAACCTCCGCCAGGAAATCCAAAACAGAATGTACAGGAGCGGTAAAAGGGTCAATATTTCTGGCGTTTGCCCAAATAGAAAAACGTCGCCACTTGCTAGCATAAACAGTCCTAGTGGACGACTTTAAAGAAGACACTAAAATGTCTCTGAGTCAGAAATCATTGGTAGCCTGGCTAGGGAAGGAAGTGGAGCAACCAAGCAGTGAGGTTGAGAGAATGAATGGCCCGGTGCTGCTGACCCGACTGGTGGATCAAAAGATCCGAACTGGGTCCAGATGCCAGGGCTGCACCAGAAGGTGATGATGTAGAGACGGAAACCAAATTTGTCGAGGCCAATATGGAGCAATGAGGATCAATTTGGCTCTCAAAACGGTGGCTTTCTGAATGACTTGTGGAATCAATGGAAAGGGAGGAAAAGCATAAAGAAGTCCCCGAGGCCAATCCTGGGTTAGAGAGTCTCTCAAGGGTTGGCCTGGAAGAGGAAATAGTGTGAAGTAATCTGGGCACTTGCTGTTTTGAGGGGTAGCGAAAAGATCGCAACAAGGGGTGCCCCACTTCAGAAAAATCTGATCCACTACAGATTGATTGAGAGACCACTCGTGAGGCATCAGAATAGATCTGCTTAGCCTGTCCGCCAATAGGTTGGACCTGCCGGGGATGTGCGTTGCTATCAGAAACCACTGAGAAGAGATCGCCCATTGCCAAAGTCTGAGAGCTTCTCGACATAAGGGATAGGACCTGGTTCCGCCCTGTTAGTTGATGTACCAGACAACGGACATGTTGTCCGTCTGTACTGCAATAGTCCCTGTGGGAAGTCGTCGAGGGCTTGCAACGTTAAAAGCACTGCTCTCATCTCCAGGACATTTATGTGCAGGTGGTATTCTATGGGTTGCCACATCCCATGGACCATCCTGCCCTGATAATGCCCCCCCCCACCCGATCAGAGAGGCATCCGTGGTGACTGTGGCAACTGGAGGAGGGGGAACAAAGGGTCGGCCCTGATGAAGAAGAGGGGAAGATATCCACCATCGCAGATGAGCCCTGCACGACTGTGTCACCAAGATTTCGTGTCTCATGGACAGATCGTGGTACGACCACTGCGTGAATAACATCCACTGCAGGAGGCGCATGTGGAAGCGAGCCAGGGGAAGAAGAACAATGGCTGCAGCCATTAGGCCTAGAACTTTCAAGACAAACCTGGCTTTGATCTTGTTGCTTTGTAACAGAAGCTGAACAAATTTCTGGATGTCCAGAATCCTTTGGTCTGTTAGCCTGGCTAAACATTTTGACGGTATTTAACTCTGCGCCTATAAAGGTGATAGATTGGCAAGGCAGCAGAGAGGATTTTTCGAAATTTACCTAAATTCCTAGACTCTTGCAAAGCTGTAGGGTGTAGTCTCTGGACCGAAGAAGCTGATGCTTGGAGGTGGCGGAGAGGAGCCAGTCGTCCAAATAAGGAAACACCTGGAATCCTCGACGTCTCAGATGAGCTGTGACCACTGCCATGCATTTGGTGAACACTCTTGGGGCTGAAGTGAGGCCAAAGGGCAGTGCTCTGAATTGGTAATGACTGGCTCCCAGCCGAAAGCGGAGAAACCTTCTGGAGCATCTGTGAATCTTTATGTGATAGTACGCATCTTGAAGGTCTATAGAGCACATTCAGTTGTCCTTGCCCAGAAAGGGCAGAATGGATTGCAGCGTGACCATCCGGAATCTTGCCTTTCTGACAGACTTGTTTAGTCTGCTTAGGTCTAGTATTGGTCTCCAATCTCCGCCCTTTGGGGCCAAAAGAATCTTGAGTAGAAGCCGGATCCTACTTGGTCTGCCGGCACTGTTTGGATGGCTCTTTTTCCAGGAGTTTTGAAACTTCCTGTCTTGCCAAATCCCTTTGACCGGGTGAGATGTCTGGAAGGGATTGTAGAGGTACGGAAACCTTCAAGGGGATTTTGTAACCCTCGGATATGATCGACTGTACCCACTTCTCTTGTGATAGGGATTGCCAAGCTACTGGGTACAGCGAAATTCTTCCCGACTGCCTCCAAGGGTGGACAGTCGGGCAACACCTCAGGGATGCTGAAAGGGCTTCTCAGGAAGAGACTCCCTGTTGCCCTGGTTCTGAGGACCCCCTGCCTCTAGGGCGGCATCTATTATTGTTACCCCTCTGCCTCTGGGGTAAACTGACCACGTGTGTCCGTGCAGCTCCTTGGGCTTTACGGAACCACATCTTCCCCTTCTGACCCTTGGGATATGGTCTAGAAGGAGTGGAAAACTGGACTCCAACGGCAGAAAGAGTTTTACCGTCCTGCTCACATCTGGTCAAAGTATCCTTCACCTGAGGTCCGAACAAAGCCGAACCGTCAAAGGGTGTTGGTGAAGGACGCCTTAAAGGGGTCCGCAAAATTACACAGCCGCATCCAGGCTTGGCGTCTAAGAGCAACCCCTGTGCCTGCGGCCCTGCTTGCTCCATCGGCCGCATAAGATAAGAGCCGCATGGAGGAGTTAGATATGGAATTCAGGATAGCAAGCTGAGAGGCAATCTTTTCCTGAGCCCCAGCAGCAGAAGGATCCTGGACTACTTCTCCCAGTTCCTTGAGAATATCTCGTTGAAGCCTGGTGAAGTGACAAAGTAATTCAGCGAACGCATAGCAAAGGTCGCTGAAGAAAACATCCGCTTTCCATACCTGTCCATGGTCCTAGAATCCTTATTAGGAGGATGGACAGGTACTGAAGGATCCGCCAGTTCCTTCTTAGTGGCCGCCGCTACCACCATAGCATCCACAGAGACACCTTTGGACAGGAACTGTTTGTCCGAAGGGGCCGTGATGAACTTGGATGGTCTCCTGGGGACAGGTTCCACAGAATCTGGAGTTTCACGCCTTCCGAGCCACTACCTGCATGAGTGGGTCGAAGGCGGAGACACCCAGGAGGTGGAGGGTCGGGATCCAAAGCCTCCAGGTATACTGACTCATCCTCGGAAGGGTCAATGGAGGGCCAATTCCCCCTCTGTTTGAGGAGCTCAAGGATGTCTGAAAATGAGACATCCTCAGAGGGGACCGTGGGAACCCTCCGACTCATCTAAGTCGGTATCAGATGTAGTAGACTCAGGGAGTCTGTGTGTTTCTACACGTCCTCTTCCGAGGGGGTTCCCCTGCAGGGTCACGAGAAACCTCGGAAGAGGAGGAAATTCCCAGTGGGGAAACCTGGGGCGATGGATCCCTGGGCCTGAGAGCAAGAGGCTGGCAAGAGGCATCTGCAGGCACTGATGAGGGAGGAGCTAGAGGGATAGACCGCTGACCAGGCTCAGAGGCCAGGACACTCCTCATCACCTCAAAGGCTCCTCTCCCGGGAGACCTGAACACACCCGCTCAAGAAACAGGAATGGTCGGCTCCAAGGAGAGAGAAGGCTCGAGGCCGATGTCGGCGCCGAGCTTACCAAAGCGAAGCTCCGAGAGGGAGAGCGGGTCGGACAAGGGTCCGATGCCACTAGCCCCTCGGAGCCGACAGTGGAAACCCGACGACCGGATCCCTCCAAGGAAGGTCTCAAGGAGGAGATCGGAGCCGAAGATGACGGAGCCGAAGGATGTGTCGGCTCCGCATCAAACAGTCGCTGTCCCAAGAAGCTCCGCCCAACTCTGGTGTGGAGTCTGAGGAGGAATCTCAAGAATCGGGCTATAGCCAAGTCTGTTGAGACGGGCTATGGAGCATTTGGGCCAGTGCCTGAGATTTCAACAGCCTGCTTACCACCCTCTCCAAATCGTGGTCAGACAGCCTGGAAGATCTCGAAGATCGGCTCCGATGGCTCCGCTCCGACAAAAGAGGAGACCCCGGAGCCGAGTGAATACTTAGTATCGAAGGGGACCGATCTCTTACGGTCGGAGCCATCGGAGCCGAAGTCCCTTGAACCCAAGATGGGGCCGAGGACCTCAGGGCCCGGATGCTGGATAAAGTGTCGGCTCCAGCCGGAGCCGACAAGGCCACAGTAGTCAGGGTATCGGAGCCGGCCGGCACCAAACCCACTACTCTAACAGAAGTATCGACTCCAGCCGGAGCCGATATCGGCTCCGACGGAGCCGGAGCCACCGGAGGAGGCTTGGACACTGTAGCCTGAGCCTTCGGTGGCTTAAGAGGTTTTCCTGCCCCTGACTTAGGAGGAGAACCTTCAGGTTTAAGTAAACCTCGGAGGATTAATTTGTTCCTCCTTTCCTGCAGGACTCTCTGGCTAAAAGCATGACACAACGCACAGGAGTCCTGCAGGTGCAAAGGCCCCAGGCAATACACACAAGAAGTGTGACCGTCTGTCAGGGACATTTTCTGACAGCACTGGTCACACTTCTTGAAGCCTGAGACCTTGCCTTCCCTAGACATCCTAAAAGGGATAGACACAAACAGTCCCCACAAACACACAACTTATTCCCTACACAGACACACAGGAAGGGAATAACTTGGGGAACTAGGCCTGACTAAAACTTTAAACTGAAAAACTATTTTAAAAGTTTAAAAGGAAGGGAATAGGGTGGGCTGTAACTAAGTACAGGCTAATCTAACACTAAAGGGAAAAAATAAATCCCTAACTAAACTTTTTCTTCTTTAACAAGAAAAAACTTACCTCAGCTGGCAAAGGAGACCTCTTTCGCTAAGCGGCAAACGAGATCTGGTGTAGTTCCGCCTTGCATCATGGGATATAGGGTTGCCTCGAGCTGGTAAAAGGAGTTCTCGAGCTAAAGCAAGTGCCGAGTCGGAGCCGAGGATCGGCTCCGAACCCATCCAGCAAGAATGAAGGCGAGATTGACAACTTAACATCCCAAGTGTAATGACTGCAACAGTGTCACACGATGAACATCAGAGGACAGATATTGTCTTAAGGTTTCCACCTTTTGGGGAGGAAGGAATGCCCTCATGACATCTGTCCTTATTCTGCACCCCGAGAAAGACTTTGTCTTGTGAAGGCTTAGGTTGGACTTGGGGAAATTGATGTTGAATCCTAGTGCATGCAGGACTGAGATAACTTTGTATAGTTTGTTCTGTAGGGATCTGGAACATTCTGTATGAATCAAAAGCCTTAGCAGGTGAGTCAGGCAGATCAGCTAAAAGCTTGGTGACCTGGGTCGAACAGCCAAGGCATATTTAGACAAATGTGTCTGGTAGTTTACTGCCCTAAAGGCCAAAGTGGTAGCAGAAGTGTATACTTTTTTGCCAAGGTGCTCCATGGTCTTACTGTCCTTGTCTGTGTGAAGGATAGAGGTGGAGGGAAGTAGCCTAAATGGCTTGTCTGCAGAAACTAAGGCAGTGGCAGGATCTGCAAGAGGGAATTTAATCAAAAATGTTGCCCCTTCAGGGACCTTGCAGAACCTGTTAGGCCTTTGAGAGGCAGGTGGTTGGGAATCAGGATTCACAGAGGCTGCACTGAAAGCATCCAAGAAGGCAGGTAACACTGGAGGAGTTGCAGAAGGAGCAGTAGTATCCATCTGCAGAAGCTCATAGTATCTTTTTTGGACTTCTGACATTTCAGAGGAATCCCACTTAAAATATTCTCTCATTTTAGAAATAGCCTCAAAAGGTGAGGTCTGCTCCTGGGGAGGCTGCCTCAGCAGATTCATCCTCTGGGGAAGCATAACCTAGAAGGAATGGCATCTGAGATGCACAGGAAAGAGAATCCTCCGAAGAGGAATCTGAGGAGTCCTCAGCATCAGGTTGGACAGTATCCTCACCCTGATGCCTAGGACTAATAGGACGATGACCAGCCTGTGAGGAAACAGGTACGGGCAGGCCTTAGGGCCATAAAGGCATTAAAACAGGCTCTGTCAAAAGGCCTGCCAATAAGGCTGGCTTTCTGCAAGGGGGGGGGGGGTTGGTTTTTTTGTTTCTTTTTTTAGTGTAGGCCTAAAAGGCGCAGGCCCTAAGTAAGGCCTACACACTGTTTGCTGGAGAAGGAGTGGAAAAGCCTGTCTGGGCAAAGAAGCTGAGGTTCCCCCTCATTGGCTGCATATGTCTGCGATGCTGCCCTGGATGTGCCTTCCACCCTAGGTTCTGCGGCCTCCCAAATGGTACCCACTATACCTATTTTGGCATATTTTCAGCCTTCCTCCAGTTGAATGTCAGCCACATGAGGGACATCAGGTGAAAGAGGTGCAGCAAGTTCAGGCCTGGAAACTTTAGCCTTCTTTTTGGGTGACTAAGGACTGACCAGACGATCCTTCCATCCCTATTGCCAAGCGTTTAAGAGACTGGTTTTCTAAGTAAATGTTCAGGGTGTGCAGACGACTGCAGTGCGTCTTAGATGTGAAGGCCTGACAAATCGTGCAAGTAAGATGGTCATGTGCAAGCCCTAGGAAGAAAAGGCACAGTTCGGGGATGTCTGTATGGGGGATCTCACGTCCACACCTGCACTTCTTTTCTGGATGATATGAACCTAAACAGACAATCAGACGACAGAGATGGCAGGAAGAGCGGACGTTCGACTGGTGGCAGAGAAATTCTGAGAAAAGGCACGTGCAGACTTCACTTTTATTACCCACATTCCCTAAAGCCAGTGTCAGATGTCCCACATACCTAGCAGTGACTACAAGCTTTTGTATACTGGCCAGACATTAGAGTAGCATAGCAAAGGATAACCCAAGGGTTTGGAATACTGCAACATGAGAAGAAAAGGAATATAAACTTCAAGTCACAATCCTTAGCCGGCTCAAAAGTACTCAGGGTTAAGGCTTGCAAAATCACAGTAAGATCCCACGGGAGTGTAGGATCTTAAATAGGCGGCTTCAAAAGAAAGATCCCTTTCAAGAAAGTTTTACATAGGCTAGTAGAAGC
The DNA here is from genome assembly GCF_019279795.1 of Protopterus annectens. Taxonomy (NCBI): domain Eukaryota; kingdom Metazoa; phylum Chordata; order Ceratodontiformes; family Protopteridae; genus Protopterus; species Protopterus annectens. The sequence goes on from NC_056741.1 coordinate 702,870,340, forward strand.
AAGAGACCATGACAATTAACTTTGAAAGTTGGAGACAGCTGCTAGCTGCAGTTTAATGGTAGCAAAACTAGAACCTTGCATAAACAAGGATTCTCAGAACAACAGAAGAGGGGGATTGGAGCTGAAAAAGGATCCAAGTTGTTACTGATTGCCGAAACAGAGAATGTCTTCCACTTTTGTAAACCTTCTTAGTAAATTGTTTCTGGGAGGCCAGAATAGCAGCTTTGACTGGAGAAGAAAACCTGGGCCCTCCAACAATCGTAGGAAGTGGAGAAACCATGCGGTCAGCTTGAGTGTGTGGAGATCAGGGTGGCGTCCTAAGGTTGGGTGAGAGAAAAGGTCCAGTTTGGGTTCTAGCATTCAAGGAGGACATCTGAGAGGAGACCAGAGGAAGGGGAACCACACCAGGTGAGGCCAGAAGGGCGCGATAAGGATAACAGAGCTCTTCAACCATCTGGCTTTCTGAAGGAATCTGGAGAGTAAAAGCAGAGGAGGGTAAGCATACAGGAGTCCCGGAGGCCACACGTTGACTAGAGCGCCCCTCGGGGAACCCCCTTGAAGGAGGAATCAGAGCGAAGCAATTGCTGCATTTGGTGTTGTAAGGGGACGCAAAGAGGTCGCAGCAGGGAGAACCCCAGAGGTGGAATATCTTGTATGCCACTGACTGACTGAAGGACCAGTCATGAGGCATCAGAATAGATCTGCTGAACTTGTCCGCTAACACAACAGATTTCCTCAGTACATATGTTGCATGAAGAAAGCAGATGGAAGAGATTGCCCATTCTCATACCTTCATAGCCTCTCCACAGAGAGGGTATGAACGGGTTTCCTCCTTGCCTGCTGATGTACTAGACAACAGCCATGTTGCCAGTGTGAATAGCAATAATCCCTGGATAGAGGACATCCTAAAAGGCTTGAAATGACAGAAGAACTGCCCTCATCTCCAAGACATTGATATGCAGACTGGTCTCTGAGTCCATGTGTCTTGGATGATCTTCCCCTGAAAGTGCCCCCCCCCCCCCCCCCCCAGATGGGAAGCATCCGTGTTCACTGTGACCAAGGGCAAGGAAGAGCGAATAGTCTGCCTACTGTCAAGATCCACCTGAATCCACCTTAGATGGGATCTACAAATGTTTGTTAACCTGATAGGAGCAGACAGGGGACAACGCAGAATAGACCATTGAACAGAAACAGTCCATTGCAGAATACTCGTATAATACCTTGCTAGCGGAACTAACAAAATGCAAAATGGCAGAAGGCATACAACCCAGGGCTTTCAAAATCAATCTGGCTACAGGTGATGAGGAAAGTAAAATAGTCTGGGACTTCAAAGTGTCGCTGTGATGTTGGGGCAAGGCAACTATCGGAGTAGAAGTATTCAGATGTATAGCAATGAACTCCAGGTTCTTAAGTAGTATAGGCTGCGACATGTCTTCATTTATGGTTTATGCCTAGAGAATGGGACAACTGGTAGAGAGAATCCCTGGCTTGACAAAGTTGATGCTGAGTCTGTCAGGAACCAATTGTCCATATATGGGAATACTTGAAACCCTTGCAGTCGTAGATCCGCTGCAACCTCTGCTATGCACTTGCTGAACGCCTGGGGGACTGTTGTGAGACCAAAGAGCAGGCTCGACATTGGAAATGACTGGCTCCCAGACGGAAGTGCAGAAGACTCAGAGCTCCTATTTTTATGTGACGAAAGGCATCCTTGAAGTACACCAAGCAAATCCAATCATCTTTCCCCAGTAATGGGAGTATGGACTGTACACCCTCACCATCCGGAACCTGGTCTTAAACAAGTTAAGATTGCTTAGATCCAGAATGGACCACAGGTTCCCTGTCTTTTTTGGCACCAAAAAGAAACAGGAGTAAGTTATGAACCCTTTCTGATTGGTCAGTGCATCTTGGATGACTTTTCTGCAGCAATGTGGTGATTTCAGCCGTTAATGTCCTCTGACTGGGTGGAACACTGGGAAGTGGTTTCAGTACCTCTGGAGGAAGAAGGGAAAAGGGAATGTAGTAACCTCTGGATATAGTTTTGTCACCCAAGCGATTGATGTAATTTGGGCCCAGGTGCTTGAATGTAGAGAAAAACGACCCAACTGCCTCCAGAGTAGGACAGTGCTTCAGGAATGCTGAAAGGGCTCATCGGGAAAGGATTCCCTGGAACCCCGGTCCTGCAGGCCCCCTCTGCCTCTAGGGTGGTGTCTCTCACTACAGGCCCCTCTTCTGCCTCTGGAGAGCTCTCTGCTTTGGTCAGGCAAGAAAACTTGATATTTGCGAAACCGAGTTTTCTTAGCACCCCTTTGATTCCTAGAGGAGGTTCTTTGGGAGACAGAAAACTTCATTCCCAAGACAGACAAGGTTTTGCCCTCTTCCTCACAGCAGTCAGGGTGTCTTACACATGGTCCAAACAACGAGGAACTAGCAAGGGGGTGCTGACAAACGACACCTTAAAAGGGTCCACAAAATCACACAGCTGCATCTAGGCATGATGGCGCATCTCGATGCCGGTGCCAGCTGCCCTAGAAGAACCCTCTGGTGAGTGCGAAATAAGCCTCATGGAGGAGTTCGCAATAGAAGTGAGAATGACTAGCTTAGGGGAAATTTTGTCAAACACCCCCTTAGGCATAGGCTCTACCAGAGAATCAGAGTTCCTTGATCAAGTGAGACTGGAGGAGAGTAAAATGTGCCAAGTAACGGAGTGCCCTCAGAGAAAAGTCTCAGAGGCAAAAGTGCACTTCCCAAACCTGTCCATTGCTTTGGACTCCCTGTTCGGCAGACAGACAGTGGAAATCTGCTGGGCGAGCTGCTTCTTGGTAGTGGCCGCCACCACCACAGCATCAACGGGATTATCTTTGCTCCAGAAGGCACAATTCTCGGGGTGAAAATATTTTTTTTTGGAGTGCTTAGGAACTGGCTATCATTTCCGGCTCCTTCTGGGCCTGAATGGCAACCAGTCCAACGAGAGCATCAGCTGGGAGGGCCAACCAAAATGTGGATGGCCCTGTCTCGAAGGCCTCCAGGAATACAGATTCCTCCGGAAAGAGGGTTTTGGAGGTCCAACCACACTTAAACTTCAAAATGTCCGAGAAGTAAACATGATCTGCTGGCAACTTGGGAGACCCCTCTCCCTCATCGTAATCTGTATCCTCGGTGAGAGACTCCATAGGGGAGTCCACATGCCTTCTTTTGCATGTCCTCTTCTGCGGAATATCATCCACTGGATACTCGAGAGAAGAGCTGGAAGAGGAAGGGACCACCTCAGGTGGAGCAGACTGGAGGTCCTTCGAGACTAGCTGACTCAGGGCAGGAATGGTTGATCCAAAGGAGCAGCATGGGGTGGAGCAGCTGTCGAAGGGACCGGCACTCTTCGAACACAGAATTCCTTTTCCAATGTCTGAAATGCAGAGGGTCCCAGAGATGCATCACCCAGCATCCCCAGAGCCAAAACTACTGAGAAAGATGGAAGCAGCTCACCAGAACCCCAAATGCCAGATGGGACTGAACGTGCGCTGTCGAGGGCCAAAGCTGCAAAGGAGAGACTGATCGAAGAGCAATGGAGTTGACCCCCTTTCCCTTGGACCTAACCCCGACATCCTGGATCCAGGACGCACTCTGATCGGAGGACATCACAGCAGAGGCAGACAAGGTTAGCAGAAGTAGAGGAAGAAAAAAGCCCTCTGATCCAATCTCGAATCCCTCTGAGGAGAGCTGTCTTCGAGTTCCAAACAAAAAGCTGGATTGGACAGGGAGAAATGGCCACAGTCTGGGCAGGCATGGATACATGACGGGACGGAGCAGGAAGAACACCCCCCCCATCTGGGACTGCGCCTTGATTATTGATCTAACCATCCTGTCAAGGTAAAGGCTTCAAAGGACCGAGAGGAAGCCACCGACATTGGACGAGTGGGTCTGGGTGTTTGGAGTTTGGCAGGCAAGGTAGGAGAAAACCAACACCACGGAACTCCGTGAAGACTGTGGATCTGAATGCTGACAGATCTGAAATGGGCTTCTCAGATCCAAGAGCTTAGGATCTGACAGCATAGTAGAAACAGAGGGCTCACTCGGAGCTCTGAGGTCGATCGGATCCAACAGAGCCGACAAAAGGTCTAGACACCAAGTTGGATCTGATAACATCAGAGCCTTGGCAGGCAGCTTCAAGGAAGCTCTCACCTCGCTTCGTCTTAGCGTTGGAGACATGAGAAAGCTTAGAGGGGGGGGGGGTTGAGACCCTGGAGAAACCGAAGTAGTGGACAACAAACCTTTTAAAATAAGTTTATTTCTTCTCTCCAGCAAGGCCAGTGGGCTAAAATCCCTAATAAATGCTGCAAGGAGAGTTGACACAAGCTGGTCCTAGGCAGTAAACACAACAATCGTGGGCGTCCGAGTGTGGAATCTTCCATTTGCACTTGGAACATCTCTGAAATCCAAGAAGCTTATCCATTATCATTACAAAACACTGCACAAGAGCTGCGGAAAAAAAGACTACCACTATGACTACAGTAAGTAAAATATCCTGTACAGAACCCACAACAATCACCTACAACTATAAACTGCAAACTAGTTTTTTTTTGACTGAAAAGGAAAAAGGGTTGAAGTCTGAGAGGAAAGGGACAGCGAGGAGCCTAACACACTAGAACGCTAACAAGAGGGGAGGGAAAATACAGTTGTGTACACTTACTATAAATGTAGACATTACAGTGTATTCACTGTTGTAGTCCTTACAAAATGGGTTATCCGGCTCCCGGTAGCACTCAGTCAGCCAGAACACCAAAGTCCTTGGTATATGACATTGGCTGCCTTCAGTTTAAGCCTGACATCAGGTACAAAGGAAGACAGCAGACGCCATTTCCTTTTTTGCCTCAACTGTCAGGAGCCCCCAAAAAATGGTTAGACCAGGAAAATAAAAATCCAGTCTGTGCCCTAGGAAAGAAGGGGGATGGACGGGGGGGGGCAGGATTGCAACAGTGAATACACTCGAACATCTACATTTATGGTAAGTGTACACAACTGTACTATGTTTGTGTTTCACTGTTGCAGTCCTTACAAAATGGGTTGATTCCCAAAGCCCAGGGAAAAAAACAAAAGGGAGGAGGGAACACCCACTGTAAGGGTTGGGTAAGGGATGTCCTGCAACACTTCAGTGGCAAAACCAGCCCTGGACTTAGAAAACAAGGGTAAATTGTAATGTTTAGTGAAGGTGTGGACAGAAGTCCAGGTAACTGCTTCCAGGATGCCCCTACTAGGTACACCTCTTAAAAAAGCTGCTGAGGTAGAAGCTGCTCTAGTAGAATGGGTCCTAATACTTTGTGGAGGAACCTTGCCATGCAGTAAGTAACAAAAGTGAATACAATGAGCAATCCACTTAAAAATGGTCTGCTTTGAAATAGCTTTGCCCTGAGCTCCAGGTGCAAAATTGACCAACAACTGATCTTACTTTCGAAAAGGTTTAGTCTTGTCCAGGTAAAATTAGGAAAGAAGGTAGGCAGGTGGATAGACTGGTTAAGAGTCAGGCTAGAAACCACTTTATACATAAAAGAGGGATTAGTTCTAAGAGAAATCCGATCCACATGGAAGATAAAAGGCTTCTCTGCCATTAAGGCCTGCAGCTCAGAAACTCTTCTAGCTGAAGTAATAGCCAAGTGAAAGGCAGATGTTCATCGTGTTACACTGCTGCAGTCATCACTGTTGGGTTATCCTGCCGTCAGACGGTCCCGCAGTTGGCCTGAGTTCCAAAGTCTTGGTCCAGTGTCGGTTGCTGTCGCTTCTTCCTCGACGTCAGAGCGCCAGGGGTATATAAGATGCATCCAATGCCATTTTCTTCAGTCTTTCTTGCCGCGCGGTGCCCGAAGCAGAAGCAGTTCGCAAGTACCGGTCGGACTCCTGAGATTTTCAAATCGAATTTCAGACCGAAGTCTTCATAAAGCTAAGTACCCCGTTGGGGAACCTTTTCTTGCCTCAGTCAGATGTCAGAAAAAGTTAGCAATTGCATTTCTTGTGGGAAGCAAATACCTCATAAGGACTTTCATTCTTATTGTATTCCTTGCCTAGGCCCAGACCACTACGTCACAGGTTGTCGGTTTTGTGCTAGGTTTAATAACCGAACTATTAAACGTCTGTTTGATTTCGCCCGACATTATTTTGGTAGGAAATTTAATTATACCATGCTGTCGGAGCAACCGACGACTGGAATGCATAAAAAACGCAAAGATAAGGACAGACAGCCGAAATCCAAACCGGATTCCGAGGCCTCTGCTAGGCCAGTTGCCGGTTCTCCGGTTTTCAGTGAGGCGCCTACGCAGCCCCTGACGACCGCTGATTTGGAACCCCAGGCGACATCTGATTCACAAGCGGAGATTACTAGGCCTCCACAACCTTTATCTTTAGGCCCTTCCGACTCCATTCCTGAAGGAGATTCCGGTGCAGTTGAAACACCTTCAGTTGCTGAAGGTGAAGACCAACTACACTCACTATTAAATCCTATGCAAAACTGAAAACTCCCTTAAAAACAAAGACGACTGCACAGCAGTCTCCAGACCAAGGGCCCCATGCCTAGGAAACAGATGCTTAAGATGGCTGAAGACTTAATTACCCTAATCAGGGGGTTCCCGTCCCCCTCCTGATAAAAGGCCAAGGCAGGAGGATGACTACGCTTCCTCTGACCAGGTTTCAATTTCCTCAGACTCTTCTGAGGAAAAGGAATATTCCTTTTCCCCCTTATGAAGATTCTGATGCTGAAGAGTCTATCCCTTCTGCATCTCTGCCAGAAGACTTCTCTTTTGGGGAAACCTTACATACTATGAGGGAACATTTCCACTGGGAAGGCCAGGATTACTCTGATTCTAAGAAAAGGCTCCGAGAGTTCCTTTTACTACTCCAGCACAGACCACTTGCAATTCCTACCTGTGTTAGACATTGTGGATGATGTTTACTCAGAATCTAGCCTTAACCCAGATTCACTACCTCCTGCACCAGCCAAACCAGACAGATACTACAGAGTCCCTGACTCTCTCAAATTCCTGTATAAAAGCCCTGTTGCTGACCCAGAAACCATTTCCCAAGGTCCCAAAGGGGTTAAAGCCTCTACTGCTAAAAATCCAGTGCCCTCTGAAAGGGATTTTAGAGCACTAGACAGATGGGGAAAGAAAGTTTATACCTCAGCTACTCTAGCTATGAGGGCCTTAAATTGTCAGTTTCACATGCTGAAATAACAATATCTGATGTCTCAATTAAAACCAAAAATGCTCGCACATACAGATCAACCAGATTACAAGGAAATGCAAGATTTGTTACATTCAGCTGAACAAGTGGGAAAACATACTTTGCAATGTGGATTTGATTCATTGGAAGCTTCTTGTAGAGCAGCAGTGACAGGGTCTGTCATACGTAGGCATGCTTGGTTAAAAGAACAAACTTTGCCTGATCATGTTAAAGCAAAGTTATTGGATGCACCCTTACAGCAGGATGTTTTATTTGGAGTAAAAGCAGAAGAAGTTTTAAAGAAAATGGAGGATAAGGCAAAATCTATGCAGACGGTCAAAGATTTTTTACAGGTTCAACCTTCTCATTTCAGCAGAAATTGGCCAACTAAAAACTGGTCCTTTCCAGCTTCTGCCAGACCACAGAGGGGAAGATACAGACGCCCAAGAGGCAGAGGCCAGCCACAAGGCTCTTACCAGCCTCGACAATGGAGTGCCACAACCCAAAAAGGAGGAGAAGACGGGTCTCAAACTACCAGAAGACAAACACAATGACTTGCCCTCAGACTGCCAAGCAAAACCCTCTTGGCAGCTCCCTTGGGGGGAAAACTAGCTCTTTTTGCAGACAACTGGCACATCATCACAAAAGACAAATGGGTCCTAAATATTGTATCTCAAGGCTACAGATTCCACTTTCACACTTTACCAAGGAAAAAAGGAATGCCAAACCTGCCACCAAATCAATGGGCAGAGGCTCAAAATCAAATTTCAGCTCTCATGGACATGACAGCCATTCAACAGGTTCCTACACAGGAGCAAGGACAAGGATTTTACTCAAGACTGTTTCTGGTTCCCCGAAAGGACAAAGCCTGGAGACCCATTCTGGACCTCTCAATTCTAAACACATACCTGGAAGTACCCAAATTCAAGATGCTAACACTACAGCAACTTCTTCCCATGCTGGGCAAGAAGGCTTGGCTAGTAACGTTGGACCTCAAGGAGGCATACCTGCATGTCCCTATCAGACAAAATTGCAGGAGATACCTCCAATTTATTGCAGGTTCAACCCATTAACAATTCTCTGCACTGCCCTTTGGCTTATCTACTGTGCCCAGGGTCTTCACAAAATGCCTGGTACCAGTAATTGCATACTGCAGACAAAGAGGGATTCAACTATATCCATACCTGGACGACTGCCTTATTCAAGCAGAAAGCAAGGACATTCTATTAAAGCATCTGGCGTTTGTCAAAAATCTTCTAAGTTGCCTAGGGTACACAGTAAACGAAAAGAAGTCAAAACTAGTGCCCTCACAAGACATAATATTCCTGGGTGCCAGCTTAAACACAACGGCCCAGATGGCTTACCTCACGACAAGCAAAGACATCTGACTGAATACTTCAAAATGATGGTAACAAAGACCCAACTCCCTGCAAGAAAAATTCTGCAGGCCTTGGGATTCATGGCATCTTGCATACTACTAATACCATTTGCAAAACTGCATATGAAGAAATTAACATGGTATCTGAAAAGCGTATTGTCTCAACACAGCCACAGCTTGGAAACAATAATTCCACTCATTCCTTGCCTTCAACAGGAGTTTCTATGGTAGGCTCAGGCATATCACCTCAACAAGGGTCAGCCTTTTACCTTACCCACAGCCAGGCAGACTATAACAGATGCATCGGATTATGCCTGGGGAGCACACATGGCAGGACAGTGTATTCAGGGCAAATGGCCTGCAAACCAAAGGCATCTACTTATCAATCAAAAAGAGATGTTAGCTGTACAAAATGCCCTAACAGCTTTCAAGGACCTCCTACATCCAGGACAACACCTAATAAAGACGGACACCACCACAGTGATGTGGTACATAAACAAGCAAGGGGGCACACACTCCTACCCCCTATGCAGACAAGCAATGACCTTGTGGAACACAGCACTGTCCTACCAAGTTCAACTACAAGCACAATTCCTGCCAGGAAAGGAAAACACACTGGCAGACGATCTAAGCAGAAACATCACAGATCCTCACGAGTGGACACTAGATCCACAAGTATTCGCAATGATAACTCAAAAATGGGGGAGCCCAGACATAGATCTGTTTGCTTCCCCCCAAAATTACCAACTATGGAAATTCTGCACAAGGACATACCACACACTAGCTTGGAAAGTGGACGCCCTCTCATTCAGTTGGAAAACATTGACAGTGTATGCCTTTCCTCCACTGCCTCTTCTGGCAAAGGTGCTGCTGAAAGCCAGATTAGAGAGGCCACAAATGATGCTCATTGCTCCATTGGCCACGCCAACAATGGTATCCAATACTAAGGAACATGGCTCAAGGCCCACCATGGATTTTGCCTACAATTCCTCACCTGCTCACTCAGAAAAACAATCTGATTCTACACAGCCAGCTCAAGACTTTAAATCTGGCTCCATGGCAAATTGCCTAAATAACCAGTCAACACTTCTCTGTAAAGCTGTGATGGACGTCATTCTGGAGGAAAGAAGGGCTAGCATCAGGAAAGTCTATTCAGACAAATGGAAAAGATTCTGCACCTGGAACCAGGCTAAAGGCCAAAATCCCCTTGTCCCAAATATTCCTCAGATTCTTCAATATTTAACTGAGATGTTGCACAAAGGACTTTCCTTCTCATCTATTAAGATCCACGCCTCAGCTATTTCAGCTCAATACAACACGGATCCTCCTATATTTTCACATCCATTACTAAGACAGTTCCTCAGAGGGGCTAAGAACATAAGACCGCCCCGGAGAGCACCAACACCAACTTGGGATCTCAACTTTGTTCTGGACAAGCTATCACTTCCGCCCTTTGAACCAGCTTTCACTGCTGATCTACAGTTCCTATCATGGAAAACTGCCCTGCTGCTAGCAATAACTTCAGCACGAAGAGTCTCAGAACTACAGGCCCTAAAGGCAGTGGAGCCTTTCATCATTTTTCATCAAGACAGAGTCTCTTTACGAACTAACCCTTCCTTTATGCCAAAGGTGGTATCCAGTGTGGCCCTAAACCAAACCATTCATTTGCCCACCTTTTATCCAAACCCCCAGAACAAAGGGGAAAGGCTCCTACACTCTTTGGACATTCACAGGCAATTACGTTACTACTTGGATAAAACTAAGGCTTTCAGAAAATCTGACCATCTCTTTGTATCCTATTCTGCAGTATCTCAAGGAAAAGCCATCTCAAAACAGACCATTTCAAAGTGGATAGGACATTGCATCAGTTTCTGCTACACACACCATGGGAAATCTGTGCCTGGTAACATCAGGCCCCATTCCACCAGGGCTACAGCAACATCAACAGCCTTCCTCAGAGGGGTACCAACCAAGGATATTTTGGAGGCTGCCACTTGGAGTTCAGTGCACACCTTCACCAAGCACCATCACTTACCTCTATACTCTAAAAACCAGAGCTGGCTTTGCCACTGCAGTTCTGCAGAGCCTACTAGCCTCTCCAAACCCTGTTTAGTTCCACCACCCATCCTTAGCTTTGGGATTCAACCCAACAGTGATGACTGCAGCAGTGTAACACGATGAACATAGTACAGTTTTGTACCTACCATAAATGTGGAAGTTCGAGTGTTCACACTGCTGCAGTCCAGGTTACCCTCCCTCCATCCCCTCTGAACTAGCTGAACTAATCTATTCCTTTCTATCCTATACAACCTCTGTGGTGTATTTGCTTGTGACTGAAGGTTTTGTTTTATTCTTTATATGTATATTTTTATATAGAAATATGTATTGCCTACCTACTGGGGGCACCTGACATCTGGGGCAAGAAAAACTGAAGAAAATGGTGTTGGATGCATCTTATATACCCCTGGCGCACTGACGTCAGGGAAGAAGTGATAGTAACTGACGCCGGACAAAGACTTTGGAACTCGGGCCGACTACGGGACCGCCCGACAGCAGGATAACCCAACAGTGATGACTGCAGCAGTGTGAACACTAGAACATCTACATTTATGGTAGGTACAAAACTGTACTTTTTCCAGGAGAGAAACTTCAAATCTGCTAAGGCAGCTGTTCAAAAGAAGGCAGAGTAAGTTTCTTAAGTACAAAATTAAGATCCCAAGCAGGAGTAAGTGCCCTTCTGGGAAGCTTTAAATTGCTAGCTCCCCTGAGTAACTGTTTCATCAAGGGATGAGAGAAAATGGGTTGCTCAAAGGAACAATGAGCAGAAATAGCTGAAGCATGAATCTTGATAGAAGAAAAGGAAAGTCCATCATTAAGTAAACCTGCCAAATAGTCATGAATAAGAGGAAGAGTAGGTTGAGAAGGGTCTTCCCCTCTAGTCTGCATCCAAAAGGAGATTTTTTTCCACTTATCTGCGTAAGATTTCCTAGTGCTAGGCCCCTGGCTTCACGAATGACCTTGACCACCTGGTGGAAAAGGTTTAAATTATGAGCCAGGCTGCCAAATGCAGAGTCTGAAGATGAGGATGCAGAATTTTTCCCCCCTCCTGGACCAAGAGATCTGGTATCAGGGGAAGGTGACAATGCTGAGACTTGGAGAGACTGCGAAGCAGTGGATACCAATGTTGCCTGGGCCAGTCTGGAGCTATGAGGATGGCCCTTGGTTTTTCGTCCCATATCTTCAACAGCACTCTGGGAAGAAGAGGCAGAGGAGGGAATGCATAGATCGAAAGCTGTGTCCAGGGGAAGGACAGAGCATCCACTTTCCAAGCTTAGTCGTGATGATCATTGGTGCAAAAGGTTGAAAGAAGGTGGCTGGTTGGAGATGAGAAGAGATCCATCTGGAGAGTGTCCCAAAGATGAATGATTCAATAGAAGATGGTCTTGTTTAGTTGCCACTTGTGAGGATCCAGGACCTGCCTGCTCAACTGGTCTGCCAAGGTACTGAGCCTTCCTGGAAGAAACTGAGCTATCAGATGAATGCCCATGGAAGCTGCCATGGACCAAAGTATGTTTTCTTTGCACAGGGGGTAAGAAGGAGTCCATCCCTGCTTGCTGATGTACCACATGATTGTGGTGTTGTCCGTTCTGACTAGAAGAGTACCAGGAAAGAGAAGATGCTTGAAAGCCATCGGACCTGCCATCAATTCCTTCAGATTTATGTGCAAATGAACCTGCTGAAAGTTCCAAGTCCCTGAATGCATCTACCCTCTAGATGAGCTCCCCAAGCATAGTACGAGGCATCTCTGGTGAGTCTGGCGGACAGAAAGGCAAGCCTCTGTTCTATGCATAGGCAGTCGCCCACCAAAGTAACTCCGTCTGCAGGCAGAGAATCAGAGGAAGAATCAAGTCTAAATTCTGTGTGTGTTGACACCAAAAGTTTTTGAGGTACCATTGAATTTTCCTCATATGCAGTCTTGCAAATGGAATCATCAGAATACATGAAGCCATGAATCTCAGGGCTCGCAAGAAATGCCTTGCAAAGAGCTGGGTCATGCTTGCCAAATTCTTGAAGTAATTCAAAAGATCCATTTGTTTCTCTTGAGGGAGGGATACCATCTGGGCAGCTGTGATCAGACTCACTCCCAGGAATACAATCTCCCTGGTGGGTACCAATTTTGACTTCTTTTCATTGATAGTGTAGCCCAAAGAGGTGAGAAGGTTCTTCACAAAGTCCAAATCCTTTAGAAGTTGCTCTGGAGAGTTTCCCTGAATAGGACAATCATCCAAGTAAGGGAATGGTTCTTTGTCAGCAAAAAGCAATGACTGGAGCCAGACATTTTGTAAAAACTCTGGGAGCAGTAGATACGCCAAAGGGCAGTGCAGAGAAATGGAAGTGCCCATTTCCTGCCCTGAAGCAAAGGAAAGTACAGTTAGGTACACTTACCACAAATGTAGATGTTTGAGTGTATTCACTGTTGCAGTCATCACATTTGAGGTATCTGCTTGCAGTAGCCCTCAGTCGGCCTGATTATCAAAGTCTTGGGTTCTGTGTCAGTTGCTGTCTCATCTTCCGTGATGTCATGTAGTCAGGGGTATAAAGCATGCATCCAACGCCATTACATCAGTTTTTCTTGACCCAGATGTGTGTGTGTGTGTATATATATATATATATATATATATATTTATATATATATATATATATATATAGATAAATATATACACACACACACAAGGTTATACCTCCAACAAAAAAGCAAACACACCAAAAAGCTATTAAGCATAGCAAAGGAGAGTAAAGGTATAGCCAAAAGAAGTCAGGGGGCTGGAGGGAGGGTAACAAGGCCTGCAACAGTGAATACACTCGAACATCTACATTTATGGTAAGTGTGCACAACTGTACTATGTTCATGTTTCACTGTTGCAATCATCACATTTGGGTAGATTCCCAAAGCTAAGGATGGGAGGAGGTTTAGACAGCATAAAGACCAGCTATAAGGCACTGCAAGACTTCAGTGGCAAAGCCAGCTCTGGAAGTAGAGAAAATTGGTAAATAGTAACGCCTGGTGAAAGTATGTACAGATCTCCAGATAGCAGCTTCTAGACTGTCCCTGGTAGGTACACCTCTGAGAAAGGCTGTAGTGGTAGATGCAGCCCTGGTTGAATGGGGTCTAATCCCCTGTGGGATAGGTTTTCCATGGTGGTTAAAGCAGAAATGAATGCAATGGCCTATCCATTTAGAAATGATTTGCTTTGAAATAGCCTTTCCCTCTTCCCCTGCAGCAAATGCCGCCAGCAGTTGTTCAGATTTCCTTTGAGGTTTAGTCCTGTCCAAGTAAAATCTAAATTATCTGTGCACATCTAAGGAGTGCAGAATCCTTTCCCCTTTGCTCTGTGGATTAGAAAAGAAAGTTGGCAAATGAATGCAATGATTAAGAGCCACACCGAATACCACCTTGGGCATGAAGGAGGGAATGGTCCTGAGGGACACCCTGTCCGCATGAAATATGATGAAAGGCTCCACTGCCATAAGGGCATGTAGTTCAGATACCCTTCTTGCTGAAGTAATTGCTAAAAGGAAGGCTGTTTTCCAAGAAAGAAATTTTAACTCTGCACTTGCAGCTGGCTCAAAAGGAGGAAGAGTGAGTTTTTCCAATACAAAGTTAAAGGTCCCAGGCTGGAGTTGGGGCTCTCCTGGGTGGTCTGAAGTTTTTGGCCCGTCTGAGGAACTGCTTGAGCAGTGGATGAGAGAAGAGGGGTGGTTTTGTGTTGTAATGAGCTGAAATGGCTGATGCATGAATTTTGATTGAGGAAACAGAAAGGTCCTTGTGAAGCATCTCAGCTAAGTATTGAAGAATCTGAGGTAAATTGGGTGCTGCTGTGCCCAGCCCTTGAGTTTGGTTCCAGGCACAGAATTTTTTTTTCATTTTTCAACAGAAGATTTTCTAGTACTAGGCCTCCTTGCCTCCAAAATGACATCTAACACTTGTTTGCTGAGGGATGGTAATGGAGAGATTAGGAAATTAGCCAGGCTGCCAGGGTCAGTGTTGGAAGCTGAGTGTTCAGAACCTGGCTCTCCTGCTGTGACAGCAGGTAGGGGTCTGAGGCAGGTGCCATGGAGCCAGCAGTGACAAATTGCGCAAGAGGGGGTACCCAGTGTTGGCTTGGCCAGTCTGGTGCAAACAGTATCATCCTTGGTTTGTCCTGTTTGATCTTTAGTAGTACTTTGGAGATGAGAGGCAGAGGAGGAAAGGCATAAACTGATAGATTTTTCCAGCTGAAGGACAGGGCATCCACATTCCAAGCTTGTTTGTGGGGACTTCTTGTGCAGAATTTGTCCAATTGGAAGTTCTGGGGGAGGCAAACAGGTCTATATCTGGGCTCCCCCATCTGTTTATCAACATGTTGAATATCTTTGATTCCAGTTTCACTTGTGTGGGTCCATGAGATTTCTGCTGAGTTAGTCTGCCAGTGTATTTAGTTTTCCTGGCAGGAATTGAGCCTGTAGATTCACTTAGTAGCTCATGGCTGTGTTCCACAGAGCCATGGCTAGTCTGCAGAGGGGGTAAGAATGGGTAGCCCCCTGCTTGTTTATGTACCATGTAACAGTGGTGTTTGTTCATCCTTACCATCCATTGCCCTGGAAGAATGTGGTCCTTGAAGGCTGTCAGAGCATTCTGTACAGCTAACATTTCTTTTTGATTGATATGCAAGTGCATTTGACTTGGGTTCCATTTGCCCTGAATGTACTTCCCTACCAGGTGAACCCCACATGCATAGTCTGAGTCTGTTGTAAGGGTTTGGGCAGTAGGGGGTAGAGCGAATGGTAGTCCCTTGTTCTGGTGGCAGGCCTCTGCCCACCAAAGGAACTCTAACTGTAGGCAAGGTATGATAGGGATCATTGCTTCTAGTTCCTGAGAATGTTGACACCATAGGCTTTTTAGATACCATTGTAGTGTCCTCATATGCAGTCTTGCATATGGAATTAGTAGAATGCAGGAGTCCACAAACCCAAAGGCTTGCAGCATTTGCCTTGCAGATAAGCAGGGTTTTTGTGGCCATTAGTTTGAAGTTGTCAAATGAATTTGTTTCTCTGGCGTGAGGAAAGCCATCTGGGAAGTTGTGTTCAGGCTTGCCCCCAGGAATATAATTTGTTGACAGGGTACCAGATGTGATTTCTTTTCGTTTATGGTGTACCCCAGACAAGTTAGCACCATTTGTACAAATGCCAGATGATTCAAAAGTATGTCCTGGCCTTCTGCCTAAATTAGACAATCGTCCAGGTATGGGTATATTTGAATGTTTCTTTGCCTGCAAAATGCAATGACTGGAGCTAGGCACTTTGTGAATACCCTGGGCGCAGTAGATAAGCCAAAGGGCAGTGCAGAGAACTGATAGTGCATGTAGCCTGCTTTGAAGCATAGGCATCTTCTGCAAAATATGATGTGAATGGTAGTTTTAGTTGTATAACAGAAGGAATTGTTTATGTGCTTAAATGTGAGTGCAATTTATTTTATATATGAGAATCCAAATGAAATCTTCGTGTTACATTTTTAGAACACTTGAGAAATATTAGAAATGAAAAAGTGGAAAGCCCATTGGGCTTACATTTTAAAAAGCATCATAACAGTGATGGAAGTAAATTAATAGGCACAGTTTTGGAAAAAGTGAATTGTGAAAAAGGTGCATGCTTAAAAAACAAATTGCAATGGAAAGAAGCACTTTTTATTCTAAAATTTGATACTCTATACCCTAAGGGGTTAAAGAGAGAGCTTAATTGGAAATGGTTGTTATAATTAATTTTTTAATTGTTTGTTTTATTAGTATCGTTTTTACTATATAAAAAGAAATTAGAATTGATATTGTTATATTCTGTTAAAGGCTTATGCCGGAGCGCTGGAGAAGTCTATTTTCAGTATTTCGGAAATAAATTCTTTTGATTTACTGGTTGAGTTGTTCCTTGCATATCAGCTTCTTGTGTGGTGAATTATATTGTCTACATGGCCAGTGATTCTTCTTTCCAGACTCCCAGAATTGTTCGAGAGGAGGTGGGAGAAATTACTCCGAGAACTTTTGAACAAAATATCTTGCAGGTGGGAGAACGTATGCCTGAAAGAGGTATGAACCCTGCATCCCAGTTGGGAGAGTCGCAAAAGATTTGGGATAAAGTGCTGCTGGATGGATGTCAAAAGCGGACAGTTAATCCTTTTCCACTATAGGACAGAATCATACTACAGCTATTTCAGCTGAATTACAAGGTACTATTCATAAACTTGAAAGTTTATTGTTTAAAGAAAATGCAACACTATAATATTATTAGTTTACAAAGATATTTGGAGTTAAATATCACTCCGAAAGGACTAAGGGCTTATAAGAATCCGTCTGCACCCTTTGATGAAAAAAATGTAGAATATGTGCAGTTTGCCAAAAGATGGGCGATGGCAGCACATCTTTGTACAACAGAATGGGTGGCTATTCTAGTTGAAAGAGATTTGATTAAACAAAAACAGATCAAAAATGACATTGTGAATTTGTGCTCAAACCTTTGTAATTCTTCGACGGTTCCTAGGTTTGAAGGTGTGTTAAAAGATCTCAATGAGAAAGTATGGAGTAAAACGGAAATCTTGATTGACAGAAAAATACGTAAATTACAGAGAGATCTTAGAGACTGTTTTCCAAATAAAATCATCAGAAAACCATGGGCGGGTCCTTTGGCAAAAAAGTAATGAAGAAAAAACATGGTGTCTCGTTTGCCTCGTCGGAAGCGACTGAAGCTTCAGGAGAATGGTCGGATGAAAATGTAGATTTTCCTTCACTTCCCCCAGCCCAAAGAAGTGAATATATGCACAAACATTTTCATAATGGACCCAATACAAGTGAGAGAGGTCGGAAAAGGGGACAAACAGATACGACGTGGGGAAAACAACAACAACAGAATCAACAGGGGAAAAGAAAGAGATGGCATTGATTTTTCTAAGACTGATAATATTAATTATGAGTTAGATGAACAATATGTTTTTAATCTAACTGGTTGCCATTTTTCTGACATTGAAATGGCAGTATTAAACTGTGGCATTAAGGTTGTCCCAACTGTTATACCTAATATGCATTCTTTTAAAATAGATGCTTTTAAATTAGTAAGGAAATTACATCTATTATGTTTCTTTTCAAAGTGTAAAGAGAATAATGTAGAAGTAATGAATTCTTCTGAAATGAATATTTCTTTAAATGAAACAACATCTATGGAATTTTTTTCTTGTGATTCTTCCTTTGAAAAAAATGATGAAATTATAAATGCATAGTGTACTGCCGACTGAAAAAATTAGTAGTAGAAGTAATTATATACCTCCTTTTACTAATGAAACAGTGAAATATTTTTGTAGTGTAGTAAATTATTCCATGCAAGATATTTTTAAACAAAAGAAAAATGTTTCATTTAACCTGACTAAAAGTGAATGGGAGGCACTGAAAGTTATGAGAGATAGAAATGATATTATATTCAAGTCTTCAGATAAAGGTAATAAATTAGTCATAATGACTATAGATCAGTATTACAGGATGTGCATGGATAATTTTAAACAATGATGAAGTATATAGAACAACTACATGGAAGGAATATGAAACCGCTTTGTTAGCTTATAATGAATTGATATACAAGGGATACAGCCTGGGGTACTTCACTAAGAAAGATATAGAGAAGAAAAATAAAGATAAATGCACGATGGCTAAATTTTATTGCCTTCCGAAGTTACATAAAAATAAATGTAACCCTCCAGGTCGTCCAATAGTGTCTGCAAGTAATTATTTTCTTCACAATATGGGAACTGTGTTACATGATTAACTGTTGCCTAAGGTTGTGAAGTTACCTTCCTATATTAGAGACCCTTTTGACTTCCTGGAGAAAGTCAGTAAAATTCAGTGGAATGAAAGAAGGTATTGGATAGTATTAGATGTTAAAAACTTATACACGAACATTACACATGAATTAGGTGTTAAAGCTCTCAAGTTCCATCTGGGAGATACTCCATTAACTTATTATATAATTGATTTAGTACAGTTTTGTCTTAAAAATAATTATTTTGAATTTAATGATATTTTATATCAGCAAATAAAGGGAACTGCGATGGGAGCAGTGTTTGCTCCAGTATATGCAAATTTATTTATGGGTTATTTTTGAAATTGAATTTTTGTATAGGATGTGTTTTTTCAGAAATTATGTGGTAGAGTACTACCGCTACATAGATGATCTTATTTTTTTGTGTAAAGGTGGTAGTTTGAATGCACATAATTTCATTCAGGAATTAGATTATAACAATTTTGGTATAAGATTTGATGAAGTTCAGTGTGGAGAAAAAGTGACATTGCTGGACCTGAATTTAGAAGTAAAAAACAATAAAGTGGTGACTTCAGTCCATTATAAATTTGAGGGAGTAAACAATTTTATATATGGGACTAGTTGTCATCCACCACATTTAATATCAGCACTTCCTTATAATGAATTATTGCAAATTTCAAGGTTGACTAGTGATATAAAACAAAAAGAAAGGGAAATTGAGCAAATATGTGATAAATTTATAAAAAGAGGTTATAATATAGAAAGTGTAGAACAAGCCAAAAAGAATCTTAGTTTGAAAATTTCAACTAATAGGTTGGTTGAGTATAAAGGTAGACCAGATAAAAATATAAATGGATGAGCAAGTAGAAAAAATATTTTTCGTGACAACGTATGGAATACATACAGAGGAATTGGTTAAAATAGTTGTTTTATTGGAAATATTTGATCCAAGATCCCCTATTGAGAGAATTATTATCTCAAAGACCTATGGTCTCATATAAGCGTGGAAAAAGTATTAAGGATATGTTAATTCATGCTAACTTTTTTCCAGTCGCAAGATTGACCAAATGTATATTAAATTCTGGTTTTAAAGTATATGGACATTGTAGTATATGTAGCCACACAGTAAGCTCTTTCGATAGAATAAATGGAAAAAAAATTGATGTGAATGGTAGTTTTAGTTGTATAACAGAAGGAATTGTTTATGTGCTTAAATGTGAGTGCAATTTATTTTATATAGGAGAATCCAAACAAAATCTTCGTGTTAGATTTTTAGAACACTTGAGAAATATTAGAAATAAAAAAGTGGAAAGCCCATTGGGCTTACATTTTAAAAAAGTATCATAATAGTGATGGAAGTAAATTAATAGGCACAGTTTTGGAAAAAGTGAATTGTGAAAAAGGTGCATGCTTAAAAAACAATTTGCAATGGAAAGAAGCACTTTTTATTCTAAAATTTGATACTCTATACCCTAAGGGGTTAAAGAGAGAGCTTAATTGGAAATGGTTGTTATAATTAATTGTTTTTTTAATTGTTTAATTGTTTTATTAGTATCGTTTTTACTATATAAAAAGAAATGAGAATTGATATTGTTATACTCTGTTAAAGGCTTATGCCGAGGCGCTGGAGAAGTCTATTTTCAGTATTTCGGAAATAAATTCTTTGGATTTACTGGTCGAGTTGTTCCTTGCATATCAGCTTCTTGTGTGGTGAATTATATCTTCTGCAAGATTCCCTGATTGGGATGTACAGGTAGGCTTCTTTTAAATACAGTGTTGCCAACCAGGCATCTTTGCCTAGCATAGGAAGTAAATTGTGAAGAGTTACCATCTTGAATTTTGGAATCACCAAAAAGGTGTTTAATATAGAAAGGTCCAGGATAGGACGCCAAGAGTTGTCCTTTCTGGGTACCAGGAAAAATCTTGAGTAGAAACCTTGTCCCTTTTCCTCTTCTGGTACAGTATGAATAGCCGTTATGCTCACGACAGAGAGTACTTGCTTTTGAGCCTCTGCCCACTGATTTGGGGGTAGATCTGACCAACCATCTGGTGTTGGTAATGTGTGGAAGTAAAATCTGTATCCTTGGGAAATTATATTTAAAACCCATTTGGTCCTGGGTAATGAGTTCCCAGTTTTTTGCCTGCAGAGCAATCTTTCGTCAAAGGAGCAGTGAGTTGAGAAGTGCTTGGAAGTTTTAAGGTTAAGTCACTGAGACAGTTTACCATAGGGTGAAGTCTTACTACTCCCAGATTTGGAAGTAGGAGCCACCCACTGTTTAGCACTGTGTGTACCCTGGGACTGAAGCCTGGGTGTTCTGCTGGCTCTGGGTTTGGAATGAGGCGGCCTGGAAGAGGCAGGAAAAGACCAATTCTTAGACGGCCAATGCCGTCTAAATCTTGGAGGTTGTACTTGTAGGAAATCTAACAGTTTGCATAGATTTAGTTTTTTCCTCCATCTTTTTAAGAACAACTTCTGCTTTGTTGCCAAACAGGCGGTCCTGATTTAAGGGAGCATCCAGCAATTTAGCTTTAACATTATCTGGCAAAGATTGCTCCTTAAGCCAAGCATGCCTTCTAAGTACAGACTCAGTGACAGCAGCCCTGCAAGATGCCTCTAGTGAATCAAAACCACATTGCAAAGTATGCGTTCCAACCTATTCAGCAGAATGCAGTAAATCCTATAAATCCTTATTTTCAGCACAGTCAGGAATCATCATTTTCTGTTTAAACAATCCAATGATGCTGATACTTTAACATATGAAACTGGCAGTTTAAGACCCTAATGGCCAAAGTTGCAGAAGTGTATACTTTCCCTACCACATCTATCCAGCGCCCTGGAGTCTCTATCAGAGGGGGTAGGATTTTTGGCAGTAGTAGCCTTGATGCCCTTGGGTCCCTGTGAAATGGTCTCATGATCCGCAGTAGGATTTTTAAAAAGGAACTTGAGAGTCAGGAAAGTACAGTTGTGTACACTTACCATAAATGCAGATGTTCGAGTGTATTCACTGTTGCAGTCATTACATTTGGGTAATCTGTTGGCAGGATGTCCTCAGTCGGCCTGAATAACAAAGTCTTGGGTCCTGCATCGGTTGCTGTCTCCTCTTTCATGACTTCAGGTTGTCAGGGGTATAAAACATGCAGCAGACGCAATTTTATTCAGTTTTTCTTGCCCCAGTCGTCAGGTGCCCCCCAAACAGGGAGTATATATATATATATATATATATATATATATATATATATATATATACATATATATACCGCAATATATGCAAATGCACTTTTAGCAACAAACTTTACCTTCATCTAAAAGCAAATACACCACAAAGGCTTTAGAATATACTGAAAGAAAGAGATGTTACAGAAAAGGGGGGTGGCGGGTGGGTAACCCGGACTGAAACAGTGAATACACTCTAACATCTACATTTATGGTAAGTGTACACAACTGTACTATAGTTCTTCGTGTTTCACTGTTGCAGTCATTACATTTGGGTAGAATCCCAAAGCTATGGATGGGAGGGATGGAACTAAATAGCATTAGGAGCGGCTATAAGGCCCTGCAGAACTGCAGTGGCAAAGCCTGCCCTGGATTTGGAGAAGAGAGGCAAATGATAATGCTTTGTGAAGGTATGAACAGAGCAAGCAGCAGCTTCTAGAATATCTTTGGTTGGAACTCCTCTGAGAAAGGATACTGAGGCAGTGGTAGCCCTGGTGGAATGTGACCTGATCACCTTGGGCACAAGTTTACTATGGTGCAAGTAGCAGAAACGAATGCAGTGGCTTATCCGCTTAGAAATAGTCTGCTTTGATATAGCCTTCCCCTCTGATACTGAAGCAAATGCCACCAGTAGTTGCTCAGACTTTCTTAGAGATTTGGTCCTAAGTAGAATCTTAGGTGTCTGTGTACGTCTAGTGAATGTAGAATCCGCTCCACACTACTTTGGGTAAAATGTTGGCAAGTGAATAGTTTGGATAAGAGCCACACTGGATACCACCTTAGGCATAAAGGAAGGACTGGTCCTGAGGGACACCCTGTCCGGGTAAAATGTAATAAATGGCTCCACAGCCATGACAGCCTGTAGTTCTGAAACCCTTCTTGCTGAAGTGATTGCCAAGAGGAAAGCTGTTTTCCAAAATAAAAATGTTATATCCGCAGTAGCTGCTGGTTCAAAAGGAGGCAGGGTGAGCTTTTCCAGAACAAAACTGAGGCCCCATGCAGGAGTTGGTGATCTTCTGGGAGGCCTTACATTTTTGGCGCCTCTAAGATACTGTTTAAGCAGAGGATGAGAAAAAGAGGGGAGGCTCCGTATTGCAACGAGCCGATATGGCAGAGGCATGGATTTTTATTGAAGAAAAAGATAGGCCCTTGTCAAGCATCTCAGTCAAGTATTGTAAAATCTGAGGGATATTTGGTTTTGCTGTGTCCGTTCATTGTGCTTTGTTCCAAGCACAGAATCTCTTCCATTTATCAGCAAAAGATTTTCTAGTACTAGACCTTCTGGCTTCCAAAATGACATCCATCACAGATTTACTGAGAGGTGTTGTCTGAATAATTAAATGATCAGCCATGCTGCAAGGTTCAGAATTTGGAGCTGAGTGTGCAGAATTTGATTGTTCTGCTGAGACAGTAGATGAGATATTTAAGGCAAGTACCAAGGAGGGAGTTGAGACACAGTCCTTAGAATTGGGTACCAGTGCTAGCAAGGCCAGTCCGGAGCAATCAGGATCATTTCTGGTTTTTCCTGTCTGACCTTTAGTAAGACCTTAGAGAGAAGAGGGAGAAAGGCATAGACTAACAGGTTTTCCAACTGAAGGATAGGGCATCCACTTTCCATGCTTGTCTGTGATAAGTCCCTGTGCAGAATTTGTCCAGTTGATAATTTAGGGGAGAGGAAAATAGACCCATGTCTGGGCTCCCCCATTTCTGTGTTACCATGCTGAAGATTTGTGGATCCAGTTTCCACTTGTGCGGGTCCATAAGATTTCTGCTTAGGTTGTATGCCAGAGTATTTTGTTTTCCTGGCAGGAATTGAGCTTGAAGATGTACTTGGTAAGTCAAAGCTGTGTTCCACAATGCCACGGCTAGTCTGCAAAGGGGGTAGGAATGTGTACCCCCCTACTTGTTTATGTACCACATAACCGTGGTGTTGTCCATCTTTATCAGTAGTTGTCCTGGATGAAGTAAGTCCTTGAAGGCTGTCAGAGCATTCTTAACAGCTAGCATCTTTCTGGCTGATATGCATATGCATTTGTTTAGGGCTCCATATGCCCTGAATCCATCTCCCCACCAGGTGGGCCCCCCAAGCATAGTCTGATGAGTCTGTAGTTAGGGTTTGGGTGGCGGGGGCAGAGTGAATGAGTGTCACTTGTTTTGGTGACATGTCTCTGCCCACCACAGAAACTCCTGTTGCAGACAGGCAATGAGAGGAATCATTGTTTCCAGACTGTGACAATGTTGACTCCATAAACTTTTTAGGTACCACTGAAGTTTTCTCATATGCAGTCTTACATATGGAATTAGTTGAATGGAGGATGCCATGAACCCCAAAGCCTGCAGAATTTGTCTTGCAGATAACTGGGTTTTTGTTGCCATCTGTTTGAAGTATGTTGTCAGTTGCCTTTGTTTGTCTGGCGTAAGGTATGCCATCTGGGCAGTTGTATTCAAGCTTGCACCCAGGAATGTAATTATTTGAGAGGGAACCAGCTGGGATTTCTTTTTGTTTATTGTGTACCCTAGGCATGTTAGAAGCCTTTTTACAAACGCCAGATGTTGAAGAAGAATGTCCTTGTTCTCTGCTTGAATGAGACAGTCCAGGTAAGAATAAATTTGTATGCTTCTTTGTCTGCAAAATGCAATTACTGGTGCCAGGCACTTTGTAAAGACCCTGGGCGCAGTAGATAAGTCAAAGGGCAGTGCAGAGAATTGGTAATGCAAAAAACCTGCCTTGAAGTGGAGGTATCTTCTGCATGATTCCCTTATTGGGATATGCAGGTATGCCTCTTAAGTCTAGAGTCACTAACCAAGCGTTCCTTCCCAGCATAGGCAGCAGCTGTTATAAAGTCAGCATTTTGAATTTTGGAATGTCCAGGAACGTGTTCAAAATCGATATGTCCAGTATTGGACACCAGGCATGGTCTTTTCTGGGTACCAGGAAAAGTCTTGAATAAAAACCTTGTCTGTTTTCCTGTTCTTTTACTGGTTGAATAGCCCCCATATCCATGAGGGACATAACTTGTTTCTGAGCCTCTGCCCATTGATGTTGTGGCAGATCTGGCCAACCGTTTGGAATTGGCAAAGTATGGAAATTAAATCTGTACCCCTGGGATACTATGTTTAATACCAACTTGTCCTGGGTAATTAACTGCCAATTTTGAGCATGAAGGGCTAATCCCCCCCCCCAAGGGGGCTGCCAAAAGATAAGTGCTTGGTGAAGGTAGAGGGAAGTCATTGAAACTGCTTACTGTAGGGTTGTGCTTAGTTTCCTCCAGACTTGGAGGTGGAGGCACCCCATTGCTTTGACCTGTAACAACCCTGTGACTGGTATCTAGAGCCTTTTGTGTGCCTTGATTTGCCTTGAGAGGTTCTGTTGAATACAGGAAAGGACCAATTTTTAGTAGGCCAGTGCCTACTGAACCAGGGTGGCTGCACTTGTAAGAAATCTTTTGCAGTTTGCATAGATTTAGCTTTGTCTTCCATTTTCTTTAAAACCTCTTCTGCCTTATTACCAAACAGAGTATCATGCTGTAAAGGGGCATCCAACAATTTAGCTTCAACATGATCAGGCAGATTTTGCTCCTTGAGCCAGGCATGCTTTCTAATCACAGATGCAGTAACTGCGGCCCTGCAAGAGGCCTCCAAGCAAACAAAACCACATTGGAAAGTATGCTTTCCAACCTGTTCTGCTGCATGCAATAATTCCTGTAATTCTTTATTTTCCACACAATCAGAAATCAACATCATTTTCTGTTTCAATAAGCCCATAACATGCTGTTGATATTTAAGCAAATGAAACTAGCAGTTTAAGGCCCTAATCGCCAAGGTTACAGACGTATAAACCTTCTTTCCCCATCAATCCAGCGCCCTGGACTCAGAGGAGGTAGGATTTTTGGCTGTAGAGGCCTTTACTCCTTTGGGACCCTGTGAGATAGTCTCAGGATCAGCAGCAGGATTTTTGAATAGAAACTTGAGGGAGTCAGGAACCCTGTAATATCTGTCTGGCTTACTAGGAGCCAGAGGTAGGGAATCAGGAGCCATGCTTGATTCAGAAAACACATCAACAATGTCTAATACAGGAGGTATTGCCAAAGGCCTATGCTGAGGAAGGAGGAAATCCCTAAGCCTCTTTTTTGATTCAGAGTAATCTTGACTCTCCCAATGAAAATGTTCCCTTAAAGTATGCAAGGTTTCTCCAAAAGAATAATCCTCAGGAGGACATACAGATGGGATGGATTCTTCTGCATCTGAATCCTCATAGGGTGCAATAGAAAATTCCTGATCAGAATAGGAATCAGATGAAATGGAAACCTGATCTGAAGATTCATAATCAGTGTCTTGCATAGGCCTCTTAGCAGGGGGGGTTGGGAACCCCTGATCAAGGTAATTAAGTCCTCAGCCATTTTGATCATCTGTTTTTTAGGCATAGAGGCCTGAGCACGTGGCTCATGCATCGGTTTTTTAGACATAGAAGAGGTTTTTGATCTTGTTTTTGAAGTTGGCGTCTGTTTTATATAAAAATGTTGAGGCCTGAAAACACCCTCAGAAGCCGGTGCCTGCTCAGCAGCTCCGGACCCATCCAAGGGAGAGACATCCGTGGGTTCAATACTCTGAGAATCTCGCGGCATACCGGACTCCGCATGCGTCTCGGTAGAGGCCTGCAACTCAAAATTAGCAGGTATCAGGGGCTGCGAAAGTGCCTCACTGAATATCGGCGGACCAGCGACTGGCTTAGGAGAAGTTTTGTCGTCTGTTTTGGACCTCGACGGTCTGTCTCTCTTTCTTTGTGAACTCCGGTACTCGGAATGCTAACAGATGACATTTCAGGGTAATTAAATCTGGATCCAAAATATTTTGAAACAAATATATACCGATGCTTAATAGTGCGTTAGTTAAATCTAGCACAAAACAGACAGCGAGGCACGTTAGGATCTGGACCTAGGCAAGGAATACAGTACAAATGAAAATCCTTGAGGTATTTGCTTCCCACAAGTAATGCAATTAACTTTTACTTACATCGGTAAGGAGCAAGAAAAAGTTTCCCCAATGGGGTACTTGGCTTTAGTTGAAGACTTCGGTTCTGAAACTCGAATGCGAAAATTTCAGGAGTTAGCCGACCGGCACTTGCGAACTGCTTTTGCTTCAGGCACCACGCGGCAAGAAAGACTGAATAAAATGGCATCGGCTGCATGTTTTATAACCCTGACGACCTGCCGTCATGGAAGAGGAGACAGCAACCAACGCAGGACCCAAGACTTTGTTATTCAGGCCGACTGAGGGCAACCTGCCAGCAGATTACCCAAATGTAATAACTGCAACAGTGAAACACGAAAAACATCCCTGTAATATCTATCAGGCTTTCTGGGAGCAGGAGGTAAAGAGACAGGGGCCAAGCTAGAATCAGAAAAGGCATCATCAACAATGTCTAGTACAGGAGAAGCTAAAGGCATGTGCTGAGGCAGGAGTAAGAAATCCCTAAGCCTCTTTTTAGAATCAGAGTAATCCTGGCTTTCCCAGCGAAAATGCTCCCTAAGAGTATGCAGAGTTTCACCAGAGAGAAATCCTCTGGGGGGAAGCAGACGGTATAGAGTCCTCTGCATCAGAATCCTCATAAGTAGAAAAGGGTAAATCCTGGTTCTCAGAGGAAACAGACATTTCAGAATCCTGGTCAGAAGTATCATAAGCAAATTCAGTCCTAGGTCTCCTACAGGGGGAAGGTTTGCTTCCCCTGATTAAAGTAATAAGGTCTTCAGCTATTCTTATCTGTTTTTTAGGCATAGAGGCCTGACCATGTGGTCTGGACGTCAGTTTTCTACGCATACTTTGAGTTTTAGGCCTTGAAGAAGATGGCGTCATGCATGTCAGTAGGCCTGAATACACCCTCAGAAGCCAGTGCCTGCACAGCGGCTCCGGACCCATCCAAGGTAGAGACATCCGCAGGTTCTACAGTTGAAGCATCTCGTGGCATACCAGACTCCGAATGGGTCTCAGTATAGGTCTGCGAATCTGATGTAGCAGGTATCAGGGCTGCAAAAGCACCTCACTGCATACCAGCGAACTGGCGACTGACTTAGGAGAAGCATCGTCGGCAGCTTTGGACTTAGGTGGCCTGCCTCTGTCTATCTTTGCGTTTTTTCGGAATGTCAGTAGTCGGATGGCTTACCGAAGACATATCTGGATAACTGAACAGAGTACCAAAATATTTAGAAGTGTAAATATACAGACGACTAATAGTTCGTTGCTTAAAAAAGGCACAAAACCGTCAGCGAGGTACGTCGTGGTCAGGACCTAGGCAAGGAATACAGTATGAATGAAAATCTTTGTGAGGTATTTGCTTTCCATAAGAAATACAATTACTGACTTTTACTGACATTAGTTTACAGCAAGAAAATGCTTCCCCAACGGGGTACTTAGCTTTAGTTAAAGACCTTGGTTCTGAAACTTAAAAACGAAAATTTGCGAACTGCTTCTGCTTCGGGCACCGCACAGCAAGAAAAACTAACGTAATGGCGTCGGCTGCATGCTGTATACCCCCGACTACCTGACGTCACTGAAAATGAGACAGCAACCGACGCAAGACCCAAGACTTTGATAATCAGGCCGACTGAGGGCTTCTACAAGCAGATAACCCAAATGTGATGACTGCAACAGTGAAACATGAAGAACATCGGCCTGCAGCTTTCCCTTATTGGGATGTGCAGATAAGCTTCTCTGAAATTCAAAGTCACCAGTCAGGAATCCTTGGCCAGCATTGGCAGCAACTGCTGAAGAGTGAGCATTCTGAACTTGGGAATCAACAGAAAAGTGTTTAGAATGGACAAATCCAGAATAGGGCGCCAGGTGCCCCCTTTTTTGTGAACCAGGAAAAGTGTTGAGTAGAAAACCTGGTATGTCTGTAGTGCAGGAACTGGCTCTATTGCTCACAGGTTTAGTAAAGAAGAAACTTGTTTTTCTGCTTTTGCCCTTTGAAGAGGAGGGGGGGTATTGGATTATCCTTGGTGAACCAGGAAGGTGTGAAAGGAAAGTTGTAGCCTTGGGATAGTATTTTGGCACCCATTTGTCGTCTGTGATGGTGTACCAGACCATCTGCAAAAATGGCTAACCTTCCCCCAAAAGGAAACCCTGGAGCCGCAGAGGAAGGGCGGAGTCATTGGGAATGCTTGCTTTGGGAAGTTTGCTTAGAATTCCCTGATTTTGAAGAGGAAGACTGCCAGTGCTTAGCCTTTTGAGAAGTGTAAGTCTGTCCCCTAGGAGACATGTAAAGTACAGTTGTGTACACTTACATAAATGTAGATGTTCAAGTATATTAACTGTTGCAGTCATTACATTTGGGTTATCTGCCTGCAGGTAGCACTCATACGGCCTGAATACCAGAGTCTTGGATTCCTGCGTCGGATGCTGTCTCCTCTTCCATGACGTCAGGGGTATAAAACATGCAGCAGACGCCATTACATCAGTTTTTCTTGCCCCAGATGTCAGGTGCCCCCATAATGGGAGGCAATTACATGTTATGTTACACCTCCCACAAAAAGCAAATACACCAGAAAGCTCAAATATTCCAAACAAGAAAGAAAAGGTAGAGCCAAGAGAAGTCAGGGGGCTGGAGGGAAGGTAACCAGGACTGCAACAGTGAATACATTCTGACATCTACATGTATGGTAAGTGTACACAACTGTACTATGTTCTTCGTATTTCACTGTTGCAGTCATTACATTTGGGTAGATTCCCAAAGCTAAGGAAGGGAGGAGGAAGTCAGAGAGCATTAGTTACAGCTATTAAGCTCTGCAAAACTGCAGTGGCGAAACCAGCTCTGGATTTAGAAAAAATAGGCATGTGGTAATGCTTGGTGAAGGTATGTACAGAGCTCCAGGTAGCAGCTTCTAGGATGTCCCTGGTAGGAACTCCTCCGAGAAAGGCTGTAGAGGTAGATGCAGCCCTGGTGGAATGTGATAAAAGAAATGAATGCAATGGGCTATCCATTTAGAAATGGTTTGCTTTGAAATGGCCTTCCCCTCTGCCCCTGCAGCAAAGCCAACTAGCAGCTGTTCAGATTTTCTGAGAGGCTTAGTCCCTTGTCCAAATAAAATCGAAGTTGCCTGTGCACGTCCAGAGTGCAGTATTCTCTCTCCTTTGTTTTGTGGATTCGGGAAAAAAGTGGGCAAATTAATAGACTGATTAAGGGCCACACTAGACACCACCTTGGGCATAAAGAAAGGATTGGTCCTGAGGGAAACCCTGTCTGCATGGAAGATAATGAAGGGCTCCATTGCCATGAAGGAATGTATTTCAGACACTGTTCTTGCTGAAATGATTGCTAGAAGGAAGGCTGTTTTCCAAGAAAGGAATTTCACCTCTGCAGTAGCAGCTGGTTCAAATGGAGGGAGAGTGAGCTTTTCCAATACAAAGTTAAGGTGTCCTAGACAGGAGTGGGGGCTCACCTGGGGGGGGGGTCTTAAATTTTTAGCCCCTCTCAGGAATTGCTTTAACAGGGGGTGAGAGAAGAGGGGTGGTTCAGTATTATAATGTGCTGAGATGGCAGAGGCATAAATTTTAATTGACGAGAAGGATAGGACCCTGTGGAGCATTTCTGTTAAGTACTGAAGGATATGAGGTAAGCTGGGCACCATAGTGCCCATACCCTGAGTCTGGCTCCAGGAACAGTATCTTTTCCACTTTCCAGCATAGGATTTTCTAGTAGAAGGTCTCCTTGCTTCCAGAATGACATCTAGCACCTGCTTACTGAGAGATGCTCTTGGAGAGCTCAAGGAATTAGCCAGGCTGCAAGGTTCAGGGTTTGAAGCTGAGGTTTCAGGATCTGGCCTGCCTGCTGGGATAGCAGGGATGGTGTCTGAGGTAGGTGCCATGGATCCAGCAGTATCATACTGTGCAAGAGGGGGTAACAGTGCTGGCGAGGCCAGTCTGGCGCAATTAGTATTGTCCTTTGTTTGTCCTGTTTGATCTTTAGCAGAACCTTCAAGAGGAGAGGCAGAGGGGGAAGGCATAAACTGAGAGGCTTTCCCAGGTAAAGGACAGGGCATCCACTTTCCAAGCTTGACTGTGGGGAGTCCTTGTGCAGAATAAAGAAGTTATGTACTCACCATAACGTTCCATCTGAGTAGGTAACTTCATTTGTCAGCAACCTGTGGGTATCGGATCCGAGCCGGCAGCTTTATTCAGCTAAGATCCGAGCTCCAAGCTCCTCCCCCTTACCCATAACCCCCCGCCATCCTTCTCTTTCCTCAGATCGAGTTTGCTTAGCATTATAAAATACTATAACCAAAGGATCAACTAAACATCCAAACCTGATGTCATCTGATACAGGGAGCACAAAGTTCCTAAAAAGGATGAACTACAGGTTAGGGGGGCGGAGGAGGGGTTGGTTGCTGACAAATGAAGTTACCTACTCAGATGGAACGTTATGGTGAGTACATAACTTCTTTATCTGAAGAAGTTAACTTCATTTGTTCATCAACCTGTGGGACAGAGTCCCCAGCTACCAAAAATCTTGGGAGGTCCTCATGGAAGAATATTCCGGAGCACTGCAGAGCCAAGGGACGCCCCCCCCCCCTCTGGAAATTATATCCAGCTTGTAATGGGTAATAAAGGTATGGGATGAAGCCCAAGTGGCTGCTGAACAAATGTAATCCAAGGACACCCTGGACCAAAAGGCAGCAGAAGTGGAAATCGATAGAGTAGAATGGGCGTGAACTCAGACAGGTTCTAGTTGGCCAGAAGTCTTATATGCAAGAAGTATACATTGTGAAATCCATCTGGACAATGTAGCTTTTGACACAGGTTTACCCAAAAAGGGTTTAGCAAAGGATACAAGGAGTTGCTCAGATTTCCTATGATCAGCAGTCCTGTGTAAATAGAACCTCAATTGCCTGTGCACATCCACAGAATGTAATTTGTATTCACCTTTGTTTTGGTAATTTGGGAAAAAAAACAGTAAATTGATAGATTGATTAATGTTGGACTCAGAGGCGACTTTAGGTAAGAAAGAGGGATTGGTCCTGAGAGAAACTATCTTTATGGAAGACCAGATATGGAGGTTTGGCACAAAGGGCTTGAAGTTCCGAAACCCTTCCAGCCGAAGAGATGGCAATGAGAAAGGCCGTTTTCCAAGATAAGTATTTAAGATCCACCGAAGCTGCAGGTTCAAAGGGGGGGGGGGGGCAGTAAGAGCCTGAAGAACAAGGGTTAAATCCCACGGAGGAACTGCATCCTTAACAGGAGGCCTTAACAGGAAAGTACCTTTTACGAAAGTTTTGTAGATCTTGGAAGAAGCTAATGAACTGAGATCACTTCCCACATGAAAGTGTGAAATTGCTGCTAATTGGACTGACGGTAGAGGAGCTGGCACCTTGATCAAATAAGTATGACAAAAACTCTAATACAGCTGGTATCGGGGCTGTAAAGGGATCCACATGTCTATGTTCCGCCCAGATCGAAAAACGTTTCCATTTGCTCATAGACCTTTCTAGTAGAAGGTTTATGAGCGGCTACTAAAATAGCTTTAATGGAGGAGATACCGGGAGTCCTATCTATGATTGGAACTGGATCAACCAAGCTGTGAGCTTGAGATTGTCCACGTTTGGAGTTGTCAACTCCAGGGGGTGAGAAATCAGATCCGGAGTGGGATCCAAAATCCATGGAGGATTGACCAGATGAGACCATAGGCAAGGGAACCACGTTTGACGAGGCCAGAATGGGGCTATGAGGATCACTCGGCTCCCCAACCGACGAGCTTTCTGCAAGAATTTTACCATGAGGGGGAGAGGTGGATAAGCATAAAGTAGACCGGATGGCCAAACAGACTAGAGCGTCTCTGTGGGATTCCCCTGGTGGGGGAAGTAGAGCGAAGTACTCGCTGCATTTTGCGTTCGAAGGCGACGCGAATAGATCGCAGCAAGGTTGACCCCACTTGAGGAAGATCTGCTTCGCTACTCTTGGGTTCAGAGACCACTCGTAAGGTGAGAGGATGGTTCGACTCAGCCTGTCTGCCAGAATGTTGGACCGACCCGGAATGTGCGTTGCTATGAGAAAGCAGTTAGTGGCGATCGCCCATTCCCAAACTCTCATGGCCTCTCCACACAGCGGATAGGATCTGGTTCCCCCCTGTTTGTTGATATACCAGACTACTGACAAGTTGTCTGACTGAATCGCAATTGTCCCTAAGGGAAGAAGGGCCTGGAGTGCTTGCAATGCTAAAAGCACCGCCCTCATCTCTAGGACACTGATGTGCAACAAGGTCTCCGACTGTGTCCACGTGCCTTGGAAGGTTCTGCCCATGCAGTGCCCCCCACACCCGAGGCGAGAACTATCCGTGGTCACTGTGGCTTGGGGTGGGGTCATAGAGAAGGGGCGCCCTTCCCGGAGATCCGAGGATTGGATACACCAGAGTAGGGACTTCCTGCAAACCTTGCTGAGGGGGATAGCTGTACTTAGAGGATGTTGCAGGATGGACCATTGGACCTGCAAGTTCCACTGCAGGACCCTCATGTTTAGACGAGCTAGTGGTGACAGACTGATGGCAGCCGGCATGGAACCTAGCACCCTCAGGACCAATTACGCTGGGGGAGCCGGGGATTGTAAGAGGGCCATCACGTGAAATGTCAAAGCTCGAAGCCTGTCCGGAGTTAGGAAGGCCCTCAACAGGTTTGCATCCAGCCTGGACCCTATGAAATCTAAGGTCTGAGTTGGTTGAAGGGAGGATTTCTTGAGATTGATTGAAATTCTCAGATGAGAGGCCAAGTGAAGGAAGTAATTCCTGGCTGAACAGAGTAGATGCCTGGTGGGGGCGGTCAGGAGCCAGTCTAGGTACGGAAAGACCTGTATTCCCTGAAGCCTCAGGTGGGCCGCTACAACTGCCATTACTTTGGTGAACACCCTGGGGGGCTGTGGTGAGACCAAAGGGAAGGGACCCTGAACTGATAGTGGCTGGCTCCCAGCCAGAAGCTGAGAAACCTTCTGGATCGTCTGTCCATCAAAATGTGGCAGTACGCATCCTTGAGGTCTATAGAGCACATCCAGTCGTTCTCCTGCAGGAGTGGGAGAATGGATTAAATGGTGACCATCCGGAACTTTTCTTTGGCAACCGACAGGTTCAGAGTGGACAGGTCAAGGATTGGTCTTAAGTCCCCCGTCTTTTTTGGCCCCAAAAAGAACCTGGAGTAGAAGCCTGATCCGGACTGATCTTGGGGGATGGGCTGGATAGCTCTTTTTCGAGCAGCTGCTTTACTTCAGTGGCTGCTGCCTCCCTTTGACTGGGTGGGACATTGGGGAGGCTCTGGGGTCTGAGAGGGAGATTCAGAAAGGGGATAGTGTAACCTCTGGATATGATTCGAAGCACCCAGCGATCTGTTATAATGGACTCCCAAACTGCTAGGTGCCTCGAGAAACACCCGACTCCCTCCAGAGTGGAGCAGTTGGGTAACCCCTCAGGGCTGCTGCGCGGGCAGATCCGGAAAGGGTTCTCTCGACCCGAAATTCTTCAGTCCCCCTCTGGGCCGGTGTCCACCCTGTCCTCCTCTGCCTCTGAAGGACGAGGGGTCCGGAGCGAAACGGGACTGTTGAGATTTTCGGAACCACATCATCTTTTGTCCCCTTTGGTTCCTGGAGAAGGACCTCTGGGGAGCCGAGAAGCGGATCCCGACGGCAGACGTCTTCCCGTCTTTCTTGCTCTGGACCAGCGTGTCGCGGACGGTCTTGCCAAACAGCGAAGAGCCGTCAAAAGGGGCATTTGCAAAGGACGCCTTGAAGGGTTCCGCAAAGTCTCAGAGACGGAGCCAAGCATACCGCCATAAGACAATGCCCACTCCGCTAGCTCTAGCGGCTCTTTCCGTGGCATGGGATAGAAGTGTTCGAAATGGACTTGAGTGGCCATTCGGGCTGAGAATGTTTTCTTATCCTCGGCCGACATGGAGTCTGGGGGCGACTCTGCGTATTCTTTGATGAGATCCCGCTGGAGTCGTATCACATGTACCATGTAGTTCAGTGACCTTACTGAGAAGGTGGCTGAAGCAAACATCCGCTTCCCTATGCGGTCCATCGTCCAAGACTCCTTGTCGGGAGGGTGGACCGAGGAACTCTCCTGGGCTAGTTCCTTCTTGGTGGCAGCCGCCACCAACATGGCATCTACTGGAGCACCCTTGCTCCAAACCGTCCTATCTGTGGGTGGACTGAGAATTTTGGCTGGTCTCTTTGGTATGGACTCCACAGTGTCCGGTTCCTTCCATGCCCTGGTAGTGATCAGATCTACCAGGGGATCGGCGGGAGGACACACCCAAGAGGTAGATGGGCCTGCATCAAACGCCTCCAGAAACACAGTCTCATCGGAGGAAGGCTTTTGGGCTGACCACCCTCCTCTAATACGAAGCATTTCCATAATGTCTCCGGAAGAGACGTCCTCGGGGGGTGACCTTGGGGAACCTTCCCCTTCCTCTAAGTCTGTGTCCTCTGTCAGGGACTCGGGTGAGTCCAAGTGCCTCCTCTTGCACTTACGTTTGTGAGGAACCTCCTCAGGGGGGCTGTCCAAGGATGCCTCACCAACCACATCCTGTTCCTCTAAGGGAACTATCTGGGACATAGGCGCAGGCTGTTCCTGGGGCCGGGTGATGAAACGTAGGCCCGTCTGAGGGGGAGTGATGGGTGGAACTGCAGCAGGAGCCTGGGGCCTCAAGTCCCTCGACAAGACCCTTTCCACAACATCGAACGCCGAAGGAGAAAGTACAGTTTTGTACCTACCATAAATGTAGATGTTCCGAGTGTTCACCCTGCTGCAGTCATCACACTTGGGTTATCCTGCCATCAGGCGGTCCCGCAGTCAGCCCAAATTCCAAAGTCTTAGTCCAGTGTCGGTTGCTATCGCTTCTTCCCTGACGTCAGTGCGTCAGGGGTATACAAGAGGCATCCGATGCCATTTTCTTCAGTTTTTCTTGCCCCAGATGTCAGGTGCCCCCAAAAGGTAGGCAAAAGATATATAGATATAGATATATATATATATACATATATATATATATATATACATATATATATATATATATATATATATATATATATATATATATACACACATACAAATGGCTATATAAAAATAAAACAAAACCCTTAGGTACAAGCAAATACACCACAGAGGTAGTATAGGATAAAGTGGTAGAGATAAGTTCAGCTAGTTCAGAGGGGATGGAGGGAGGGTAACCTGGACTGCAGCAGGGTGAACACTCGAACATCTACATTTATGGTAGGTACAAAACTGTACTATGTTCATCGTGTTACCCTGCTGCAGTCATCACACTTGGGTTGAATCCCAAAGCTAAGGAGGGGAGGTGGAGTCAAACAGGGTTAGAAGAGGCTAGTAGGCCCTGCAAAACTGCAGTGGCAAAACCAACTCTAGTCAGAGTAAAGAGGTAAGTGATGGTGTTTGGTGAAGGTGTGCACTGAACTCCAAGTAGCAGCTTCCAGAATATCCTTGGTTGGCACTCCCCCGAGAAAGGCTGCTGATGTAGCTGTAGCCCTGGTGGAGTGGGACCTAATGTTAGCAGGTACTGGTTTCCCATGATGTGTGTAGCAGAAATGTATGCAATGTCCTATCCATTTAGAAATGGTATGTTTTGAGATAGCTTTTCCTTGTGATCCTGTAGCATAGGCTACAAAGAGCTGGTCAGTTTTTCTGAAAGCCTTAGGTTTTATCCAAGTAGTAACATAATTGCCTGTGAATGTCCAAAGAGTGCAGGAGTCTTTCTTCTTTATTCTGGGGATTTGGGAAGAAGGTGGGCAAGTGAATGGTCTGGTTTAGGGCCACACTGGATACCACCTTTGGCATAAAGGAAGGATTAGTCCGTAGAGAAACTCTGTCTTGATGAAAAATGAGGAAAGGTTCCACTGCCATTAGTACCTGCAGCTCAGACTCTTCTAGCTGAGGTTATTGCTAGTAGTAGGGCAGTTTTCCATGAAAGAAATTTTAAATCAGTTGAAAAAGCTGGTTCAATGGGCGGCAGTGTAAGCTTTTCCAGGACAAAGTTGAGATCCCAAGTAGGTGTTGGAGCTCTCCTTGGCGGTCTTAAGTTCTTAGCCCCTCTGAGGTACTGTCTTAGGAGTGGATGTAAAAATAGAGGAGGATCTGTGCTGTAATGAGCTGAAATGGCTGAGGCGTGGATCTTAACAGATGAAAAGGAAAGTCCTTTGTGTAACATCTCAGTTAAATATTGTAGAATCTGAGGAATGTTCGGCTACAGGGGACTTAGGCCTTTAGCCTGGTTCCAGGAGCAAAATCTTTTTCATTTGTCTGAATAGGTTTTCCTGGTGCTGGGCCTCCTGGCCTCCAGAATGACATCCATAACAGCTTTGGATAAAGGTGTTGGTTGGTTGTTTAGGTAATTTGCCATGCAGCCAGGTTTAAAGTCGTGAACTGGCTGTGTAGAATCAGATTGTCTCGCTGGGTGAGCAGGTGTGGAATTTGTGGCAAAATCCATGGTGGGCCCTGGGCCATGGTCCTTAAAATTGGATACCAATGTTGGTGTGGCCAATCTGGTTCAACGAGAATCATTTGTGGCCACTAATCTGACTTTCAGCAGTACCTTTGCTAGAAGAGGCAGCGGAGGGAAGGCATACACTGTCAATGTTTTCCAACTGAATGAGAGCGCGTCCACTTTCCAAGCTAGTGGATGGAATGTCCTTGTGCAAAATTTTGGAAGTTGGTGGTTGTGGGGGCTTGCAAACAGATCTATGTCTGGGCGTTCCCATTTTTGAGCTATCATTGCAAATACTTGTGGATCTAGTTTCCATTCGTGTGGATCCATGATGTTTCTGCTTAGGTCGTCTGCCAATGTGTTTTTCTTTCTTGGCAGGAATTGTGCTTGTAATTGAACCTGGTAAGACAGTGCAGTGTTCCACAAGGTAATTGCTAGCCTGCATAGAGGGTAGGAATGTGTGCCCCCTTGCTTATGTACCACATAACTGTGGTGTTGTCTGTCCTTAGTAGTTGTCCTGGGTGTAGAAGGTCCTTGAAAGCTGTTAGGGCATTCTGTACTGCTAGCATTTCTTTTTGATTGATATGCAGGTGTCTCTGATCTGTAGTCCATTTGCCCTGAATGCACTGTCCTGCCATGTGTGCTCCCCAGGCATAGTCCGATGCATCTGTTGTCATAGTTTGCCTGGCTGTGGGTAAGGTGAAAGGCTGACCCTTGTTGAGGTGACATGCCTGTGCCCACCATAGAAACTCCTGTTGAAGGCATGGAATGAGTGGAATCACTGTTTCCAAGCTGTGGCTGTGCCGAGTCCATATACTTTTCAGGTACCATTGTAATTTCCTCATATGCAGTTTTGCAAATGGTATTAGTAGAATGCAAGATGCCATGAATTTCAAGGCCTGCAGAATTTTTCTTGCAGGGAGTTGGGTCTTTGTTGCAATTATTCTGAAATATTGAAACAGTTGTCATTGTTTGTCTGGCGTGAGATAAGCCATCTGGGCAGTTGTATTCAAGCTGGCACCCAGGAATGTTATGTTTTGTGAGGGCACTAGTTTTGATTTCTTTTCGTTTACTATGTACCCTAGGCAACTTAGAAGGTGTTTGACAAATGCCAGATGCTGTAGAAGAATGTCCTTGCTTTCTGCTTGAATAAGACAGTTGTCCAGGTATGGGTATATTTGAATTCCTCTTTGTCTGCAGTATGCAATTACTGGTGCCAGGCATTTTGTGAAGACCCTGGGCACAGTAGATAAGCCAAAGGGCAGCGCAGAGAATTGATAATGCGCTGAACCTGCAATGAAGCGGAGGTATCTTCTGCAATTTTGTCTGATGGGGACATGCAGGTATGCCTCGAGGTCCAAAGTGACTAGCCAAGCATTCTTGCCCAGCATGGGAAAAAGCTGCTGTAGTGATAGCATCTTGAATTTTGGTACTTGCAGACAGGTGTTCAGAATTGAAAGATCCAGAATGGGTCTCCATGCTTTGTCCTTTCTTGGAACTAGGAACAGTCTTGAGTAAAATCCTTGTCCCTGCTCCTGTGTAGGTACCTGTTGAATGGCTCTCATGTTCATGAGGGCTGTAATTTGTTTTTGTGCCTCTGCCCATTGATTTGGTGGCAGGTTTGGCATTCCTTTGATCCTTGGTAAGGTATGAAAGTGGAATCTGTATCCTGGAGAGAATGTTTAGGACCCATTTGTCTTTTGTGATGTGCCAGTTGTCTGCAAAAAAGGTTAGTTTTCCTCCCAAGGGTGTTGCCAGGAGAGATTTGCTTGGCAGTTTGAGGATAGAGTCATTGTGTCTGCCTTCTGCTAGCTGGGGACTGTTTCTCCTCCTTTCTGGGTAGCAGAACTCATTGGCGAGGTTTATAAGGGCCCTGTGACTGACCTCTGCCCCTTGGACGTCTGTATTTGCCCCTCTGTGATCTGTCTGAAGCTGGAAAGGACCAATTTCTGCTGAAGCGAGGGGGTTGTACCTGCAAGAAATCCTTGACCATTTGCATAGATTTAGCCTCATCCTCCATTTTCTTTAAAACCTCTTCTGCTTTGACACCAAATAATACATCCTGTTGCAAAGGTGCATCTAATAATTTTGCTTTAACATGGTCAGGGAGAGTTTGCTCTTTTAACCAAGCATGTCTACGAATGACTGAGCCAGTAACAGTTGCTCTACAGGAAGCTTCCAGTGAATCAAATCCGCATTGTAAAGTATGCTTGCCCACCTGTTCAGCTGCATGCAACAGATCCTGCATTTCCTTGAACTCAGGCTGTTCTGTGTGTGTGCTCGTTTTTTTGTTTTAACTGAGGCATCAGGAATTGTTGATATTTCAACATGTGAAACTGGCAATTTAATGCTCTCATAGCCAGAGTTGCAGAGGAGTATATTTTCTTTCCCCATCTATCTAGGGCTCTGGAATTTCTTTTAGAGGGCACAGGATTTTTAGCAATAGAAGCCTTTGCTCCCTTAGGACCCTGGGAAATGGTTTCTGGGTCAGCTACAGGGCTTTTATAAAGGAATTTGTGAGAGTCAGGTACTCTGTAGTATCTGTCTGGTTTGGCTGGAGCAGGAGGTAGAGAGTCTGGATTTAAACTAGACTCCAAGTAGACATCATCCACAATATCTAAAACAGGAGGAATAGCAAGAGGTCTGTGCTGGGGTAATAGAAGGAACTCTTGGAGCCTTTTCTTAAAATCTGAGTAATCCTGGCCTTCCCAGTGGAAATGTTCCCTCATGGTATGTAATGTTTTCCCAAAGGAGGAGTCTTCAGGGGGAGATGCTGAGGGAATAGTCTTCAGCATCAGAATCCTCATAAGGTGGAAAAGTGTAATCCTGTTCCTCAGAAGACTCTGAGGAGAGAGAAACCTGGTCAGAGGATGCATAATCCTCCTCTTGTCTTGGTCTTTTATCAGGAGGGGGATGGGAACCCCTGATAAGGGTAATTAAATCTTCAGCCATCTTAAGCATCTGTTTCTTGGGCATGGGGCCTTGACCTGTAGACTGATGAACAGTTTTCTAAGGTTTTAAAGGAGTTTTAAGTTTAGTATAAGATTTAGTGGTGAATGTAGTCGGTCTGAAGACACCTTCTGCAACCGAAGGCGTTTCCTCTGCACCGGTGTCTAAATCTGCTCCGGTGTCGGTAGATGGCTGCGTCGGCCTAGTAGACTCCACGTGGGAGTCGGCAGCTGTCTGGGGTTCCAGCTCTGCGGTCGTCAGGGGCTGCGTAGGCGCCTCACTGAAAACCGGAGAACCGGCGAAAAGCCCAGCTGAGGCCTCGGGGTCTGGCTTATTCCTAGGCTGCCTGTCCTTATCCTTGCGTTTTTTTATGAATTGCGGTCGTCGTCTGCTCCGACTGCATGACATAATTGAATTTCCTACCAAAGTAATGCCGTGCGAAGTCAAAACGGCATTTGATAGTGCGTTTATTAAACCTAGCGCAAAACCAACAACCTGTGACGTTGTGGTCTGGGCCTAGGCAAGGAATGCAATAGGAATGAAAGTCCTTACGAGGTATTTGCTTCCCATAAGAAATGCAATCGGACTGAGGCAAGAAAATGTTCCCCAACGGGGTACTTAGCTTTATTGAAGACTTCGGAATGAAATTCAAATCGAAAATCTCAGGTGTCGGCCGACCGGCACTTGCGAACTGCTTCTGCTTCGGGCACCGCGCGGCAAGAAAGACTGGAGAAAATGGCGTCAGATGCCTCTTGTATACCACTGACGTCAGGGAAGAAGCGGCAGGGGCACTCCCATCTGCAGTTCGGCCTGGAGAAACCTATGCATCATCCGGTCCATATCTGCATCTGACAAGCTTCGGGTCGATCTAGA
Organism: Protopterus annectens; assembly: GCF_019279795.1. Classification (NCBI taxonomy): domain Eukaryota; kingdom Metazoa; phylum Chordata; order Ceratodontiformes; family Protopteridae; genus Protopterus; species Protopterus annectens. Next base: position 702,911,261 of record NC_056741.1, read on the forward strand.
CGAGGCCACCGGGTCTCCTCTTCCTCCGGCTCCGGGGAAAAACAGGGTGAATGGAGCCAGGAAGGAGAAGGCCCGGAAGCCCTAGGAGAGTAACAGCTTAGCTGGCGGAGCCGAAGAGGAAGTTTCAGCCCTCCGCTTGTGGTGCTTCTCCTTTCTTTTCTCCCTCCTAGATTCCCTCTCCTCTTGAGCCTGGGCGGGAGGGTGAGTCCCGGCCAGGGGAGCAGGGAGAGAATGCGGGACCGCCACGGTAGCAGCTGGTGCCGCCGAGGGAGAAGAGGACGAAGCTGAGTCCGGGGGCAGAAGTCCCGCCAGAATCAGCTTCAACCTCCTATCCCTCAAAGCCCTGGGATTTAAGGCTGCACAAATTGTGCAGCCCAAAGAAAGATAGTCAACCCCAAGGCAGATAACACACAGAGTGTGGCCATCCGCCGGAGATGGCTTATGGCCACACTCGGTGCATTTAGAAAAGAAGGTTTTAGGGGCATCGGCCATAGAAATACAATAGGCCCAACCCAAGCACACCTTCACACACATGGGGAAGAGGGAAGACTAGACTAACTAAAAAATATATAAATTTTACCAATAAGACTAGCTTAATTAACTACAAAAGGGAACAACACTCACTCGCTTGACAATTAACTAAAAAACTAGATGAAAATAAAGGTAATTTTCTTGAAAACTCACGAAACCCTACGCCTGGAACTCGTTCTAGGTGCTTGAATAAGCCGTGGCAAACGAGATCCGAGGAAAGAGAAGGATGGCAGGGGGTTATGGGTAAGGGGGAGAAGCTTGGAGCTCGGATCTTAGCTGAATAAAGCTGCCGGCTCGGATCCGATTCGGATCAGATACCCACAGATTGATGAACAAATGAAGTTAACTACTACAGATTTGTCCAACTGGTAGTTCTGAGGGGAGGCAAACAGGTCTATATCTGGAGTCCCCCATTTGTTCAAGAGGTTGATTTTTGGTTCCAGTTTCCATCCGTGTGGGTCCATGAGATTTCTGCTTAGGTCATCTGCCAGTGAATTTAGTTTGCCTGGCAGGAATTGACCTTGTAGGTGCACTTGGTAGCTCAAGTCTGTGTTCCACAGAGCCATGGCTAGTCTGCAGAGAGGGTACGAGTGGGTTCCCCCCTGCTTGTTTATGTACCACATAACTGTGGTGTTGTCTGTCTTTACCAATAATTGTCCTGGAAGAATGTGATCTTTGAAGGCTGTCAGAGAATTCTGTACAGCTAACATTTCTTTTTGGTTGATATGCAGGTGCATCTGACTCTGGCTCCATTTGCCCTGAATGCACCACCCTGCCAAGTGAGCCCCCCATGCATAGTCTGATGCGTCTGTAGTCAGGGTTTGGGCAGCAGGGGGTAGATTGAAAGGGAGCCCTTTGTTGAGCTGGCAGGCCTCTGCCCACCAAAGGAACTCTGTCTTTATACAAGGAATGATGGGAATCGTTGATTCCAGGTCCTGAGAATGTTGGCACCATAGGCTTTTTAGATACCATTGCAGTTTCCTCATATGCCGTCTTGCATACGGAATTAGTAGAATGCAAGAGGCCATGAACCCCAGGGCTTGCAGGATTTTCCTTGCAGATAACTGGGTCTTTGTGGCCAGTAGTTTGAAGTAGGCTGTCAAATAAACTTGTTTCTCTGGCGTGAGGAAAGCCATCTGGGAAGTTGTGTTCAAGCTTGGTCCCAGGAATACAATTTGTTGGCAGGGTACTAGGTGAGACTTATTTTCGTTTCTGGTGTATCCCAGCGAGTTTTAGAAGTTTCTTTACAAATGCCAGCTGTTTTAATAGCATGTCCTGGCTTTCTGCCTGAATCAGACAATCATCCAGGTATGGGTATATTTGAATGTTTCTCTGCCTGCAAAATGCAATGACTGGAGCTAGACACTTTGTGAATACCCTGGGCGCAGTAGATAAGCCAAAGGGAAGTGCAGAGAACTGATAGTGCATGGAGCCTGCTCTGAAGCGTAGGTATTTTCTGCAAGATTCCCTTATTGGAATGTGCAGGTAAGCTTCAAGTCCAAGGTTGCCAACCAGGCATCTTTGCCTAGCATAGGAAGCAGCTGTTGAAGTGTTAGCATTTTGAATTTTGGGATTACCAAAAAGGTGTTTAGAATAGAGAGGACCAGGATAGGATGCCAAAAGCTGTCTTTTCTGGCTACCAGGAAAAGTCTTGAGTAAAAACCTTGTCCCCTTTCTTCTGCTGGGACAGGTTGAATAGCCCTGATACTTAGAAGGGAGAGAACCTGCTGTTGTGCCTCTGCCCACTGATTTGGGGGTAGGTCTGGCCAACCATTTGGGGTTGGTAAGGTGTGGAAGTGGAATCCGTACCCTTGAAGACTACATTTAAAACCCATTTGTCCTGGGTAATGTTTTCCCAGTTTTTTGCATGCAGGGCGACCTTTCCCCCTAAGGGAGCAGGCAGTTGAGCAGGGCTTGGAAGGGTTAAGGTTAAGTCATTGTGACATTGTTGCTTAGTGGGGAGTCTTGTTACTTCCAGCTTTGTAAGTGGGATTCCCCACTACTTAGGCCTGTGTGTACCTTGAGACTGTAGCCTAGGTGGTCTGCTGGTCCTGGGTTTGGGCTGAGAAGGCCTGGAAGAGACTGGAAAGGACCAATTCTTAGAAGGCCAATGCCTACTAAATCTGGGAGGCTGTACTTGCAGGAAATCTTTTAACAGTTTGCATAGATTTAGCTTTTTCCTCCATCTTTTTAAGGACTTCTGTTTTGTTGCCAAACAGGCGGTCTTGGTTTAAGGGAGCATCCAGTAATTTAGCTTTAACATGACCTGGCAAGTTTTGCTCCTTAAGGCAAGCATGCCTTCTAAGTACAGACCCAGTGACAGCATCCCTGCAAGATGCTTCTAAAGAATCAAAACCACATTGCAAAGTATGTTTACCAACTTGTTCAGCAGAATGCATTAAGTCGTGTAATTCTTGATGTTCAGCACAGTCAGGAATAAACATAATTTTCTGTTTAAGAAGTCACATAATATGTTGTTGATACTTTAACATATGAAACTGGCAGTTTTAGGCCCTAATGGCCAAAGTAGCAGAAGTGTATACCTTCTTACCCCATTCTGTCCAAGGCCCTGGAATCTCTATCAGCAGTAGTAGCCTTAATCCTTTTGGTCCTTGGGAAATGGTCTCTGGATCAGCAGTAGGATTTTTGAAGAGAAACTCGTGAGAGTCAGGTACTTTGTAATACCGGTCAGGTTTTCTGGGAGCTGGAAGTAGAGAGACTGGGGCCAGGCTAGATTCCAAGAAGGCATCATCTACAATGTCCACAACAGGAGGGATAGCTAAAGGCCTGTGTTGAAGGAGGAGTAAGAATTCCCTAAGCCTCTTTTTGGAGTCAGAGTAATCCTGGCTTTCCCAGAGGAAATGCTCCTAAGAGAGTGCAAGGTTTCACCAAAAGAAAAATCTTCTGGAGGGGAAACAGAGGGAATGGAATCTTCTGCATCAGAATCCTCAAAGGTAGATAAGGGCAAATCCTGGTAATCAGAAGAAATACAAATTTCAGAATCCTGATCAGAAGAATCAGAAGGAAAATCAGTTCTAGGTCTCTTAGAGGGGGAAGGCTGACTTCCCCTAATTAAAATAATAAGGTCTTCCAGCAATTCTTATCATTTGTCTTTTAGGCAAAGTCGTCTGACCATGTGATTTGGACATCAGTTTTCTAGGCGTGGGTTGAGTTTTAGGCCTTGAAGAAGAAGATGAAATGCAAGTCTGTAGGCCTGAATACACCCTCAGAAGCTGCTGCCTGCACAGTGGCTCTGGACCCATCCAAGGTAGAGACATAGTACAGTTGTGTACCTACCATAAATGTAGACGTTCAAATGTATTCACTGTTGCAGTCATTACAATTGGGTTATCCTGCTGGCAGGCTACCCGCAGTCGGCCCGAGTTCCAAAGTCTAGGTCCGGTGTCGGTTGCTGTCGCCTCCTCCCGGATGTCAGTGTGCCAGGGGTATAAAAGATGGAGCCGACACCATTTTCTTAAGTTTTTCTTGCCCCAGACGTCAGGTGCCCCTAAAAAGGTAGGCTAAATTATGCCAATAAGCATGCATGTACAAAAAATAACTTTTCCTTCATCTACAAGCAAATACACCACATAGGTTGTATAGAATAGAGAAATACAGATAAGTCCCAGCAAAGAAAAAAGGGGGATGGTGGGAGAGTAACCTGGACTGCAACAGTGAATACACTCGAACATCTACATTTATGGTAGGTACACAACTGTACTATGTTCATCGTGTTTCACTGTTGCAGTCATTACAATTAGGTTGAATCCCAAAGCTAAGGTTGGGAGGCTGGTGCTAAACAGGATTAGGAGAGGCTATCAGGCCTTGCAGAACTGCAGTGGCAAAGCCTGCCCTGGATTTAGAGTAGAGAGGTAAGTGATGGTGCTTTGTAAAAGTATGCACTCAACTCCAAGTTGCAGCCTCTAAGATGTCTTTGGTTGGTACTCCTCTGAGGAAGGCTGCTGCTCTGGTTGAATGGGGCCTAATGCCCTTAGGCACTGATTTGCCATGCTGTGAATAGCAGAAACGAATGCAGTGGCCTATCCACTTTGAAACAGTCTGCTTTGAGATGGGCTTTCCTTGTGATCCTGCAGCATATGCCACTAGAAGTTGTTCAGTCTTTCTGAAAGCTTTGGTTCTGTCCAAGTAGAAGCGTAGCTGCCTGTGAATGTCCAAAGAAGTATGATAGTAGGGGTGGCCCTAGACCACTCAAACTTGAAGAACTTGAATTAGCCTGGCAAGTGAGGCTGAATGCCTACAACTTTCCTGGGTTGAATGATTCATGCTCAATTAGTAGCATTTTCAAATTAAAGAGCTTGCAGAGATGAGTCACATTTTGTTAAAAACATATATTATTTCTGCCAATGGTTGAGGTATACAAAACAACTTTTAATAATTTTTTTTACTTTTGTGTATTGTGGTTATTGTCGTAGACATGTTCACACACTTTAATGTGTTTATATACTTTAATGTTGTTTTATTACTGGTTATCAGCAATTGTCACTTTAATTTTAAAGTGTGTTTGCTTAAGTAGAACAAAGTGATGCAATTGGTGAACGCTGATCACCTATCTTAGTTATAAGGAAGGTTTTTTATTGCTGTAACGGTTTCTGAAGAAGTTTGCTATCAGGCTGACGAAAAGCGCTTAAAACAGTGGAATAAATGGTGTTAACTGACCCTTCTTGGACTGTGTTGTTGGTTTTTCAAACCTGTTTTTGGATTTAATGTCCAAAGAATGCAGAATTCTCTCACCCTTATTCTGTGGGTTTGGATAAAAGGTAGGCAAATGAATTGTTTGGCTTAGGACCACACTGGACACTACACCTTAGGCATAAATGTAGGGTTTGCCCTCAGAGAAACTCTGTCTGGATGGAAAATGATAAAAGGATCCACAGCCATGAGTGCTTGTAACTCTGAGACTCGTCTAGCGGAGGTTATTGCTAGGAGCAGAGCTGTCTTCTAGGATAAGAATTTTATATCAGTTGCACAGGCTGGCTCAGAGGCAGTGAGAGTTTTTCCAAGACATAGTTGAGGTCCCATGCAGGTATTGGTGCTCTCCTTGGAGGTCTTATGTTTTTGGCCCCTCTGAGGTACTGCCTTAGTAATGGATGAGAAAAAATAGGTGGTTCTGTACTGTAATGAGCCGAAATGGCAGAGGCATGAATTTTAATTGATGAAAAGGAAAGGCCTTTATCAAGCATCTCAGTTAAGTATTGCAAAATCTGAGTAATATTTGGAACAATCGTGTCAATACCTTGTGCCTGGTTCCAAGCACAGAATCTCTTCCATTTTTCTGCATAAGATTTTCTGGTGCTAGGCCTCCTGGCCTCCAAAATAACATCCATCACTGCTTTAGAGAGAGGTGTGTCTTGAATGGCTATATTATCCGCCATGCTGCCAGGTTTAAGGTCCCGAGTTGGCTGTGCAGTATCTGACTGTCTTGTTGGGTCAATAAAGTGAGGAATTTGAGGTAATGTCCAAGCTGGGCATTGAGACAAGCTCTTTAGGATTGGGTACCAGTGCTGGCGGGGCCAGTCTGGGGCAATCAGTATTATTTTTGGTTTCTCTTGTCTGACCTCGCGTACCACCTTGGAGAGGAAAGGCAGAGGAGGAAAGGCATATACTGTTAGATTTTTCCAGCTGAAAGATAGAGCATCCACTTTTCATGCTTGCTTGTGATAAGTCCTTGTGCAGAATCTCTGTAGTTGTGAGGGGAGGCAAATAGGTCTATGTCCAGGCATCCCCAAGTCCTTGTTATCATGCTGAAGACTTGTGGATCCAATTTCCACTCGTGGGGATCCATTAGGTTTCTGCTTAGTTCGTCTGCCAGAGTATTTGTCCTTCCTGGCAGGAATTGTGCTTGCAGATGTACTTGGTAAGTCAATGCTGTGTCCCACAAGTTCATGGCTAGCCTGCAGAGGGGGTAGGAATGTGTGCCTCCCTGCTTGTTTATGTACCACATGACTGTAGTATTGTCCGTCTTTATCAGTAGTTGTCCTGGATGAAGTAGATCCTTGAAGGCTGTCAGGGCATTCTGAACAGCTAGCATCTCTTTTTGATTGATATGTAGATGCATTTGACTTGCGGACCATGTGCCCTGAATACATCTTCCTGCCATATGGGCCCCCCAGGCATAATCTGATGCACCTGTTGTCAATGTCTGCCTGGCTGTGGGTAAGGTGAATGGCTGTCCCGTGTTGTGGTGACAGGGTTTTGCCCACCATTGAAACTCCTGTTGCAGGCAGGGATTGAGGGCAATTATTGTTTCCAGGCTGTGGCAATGTTGAGTCCAAACACTGTTTAGATACCATTGAAGTTTCCTCATATGCAGTCTTGCATATGGAATTAGCAGAATGCAAGATGCCATGAAACCCAAGGCCTGCAGAATTTTTCTTGCAGATAACTGGGTCTTTGTTGCCAACATTTTGAAATAAGTAGTCAGTTGTCTGTGTATGTCTGGCGTGAGATAAGCCATCTGGGTAGTTGTATTTAAGCTTGCACCCAGGAATATTATCTCTTGAGAGGGTACGAGTTTTGATTTATTTTCGTTTATTGTGTACCCTAGACCTGTTAGTAATCTTTTTACAAACGCCAGATGCTGTAGTAGAATGTCCTTGTTCTCTGCTTGAATAAGGCAGTCGTCCAAGTAAGGATATATTTGTATTCCTCTTTGTCTGCAAAATGCAATTACTGGTGCCAGGCATTTTGTGAAGACCCTGGGCGCAGTAGAAAAGCCAAAGGGTAGTGCAGAGAATTGGTAGTGCATTCAGCCAGCTATAAAACTGAGGTATATTCTGCATGATTGATTGGGACATGCAGGTATGCCTCTTTTAGGTCTAAAGTCACAAGCCAAGCCTTCTTGCCCAGCATGGGTAGAAGCTGCTGCAGAGTTAACATTTTGAATTTTGGAATATCCAGGAATGTGTTTAGGATAGACAGGTCCAGTATTGGTCTCCAGGCTTTGTCCTTTCTGGGTACCAAGAATAGCCTTGAGTAGAATCCTAGTCCCTGCTCTTGCTGTGGTACTAGCTGAATGGCTCTCATGTCCATGAGGGATGAAACTTGTTTTTGCGCCTCTGCCCATTGATTGCATGGCAGGTCTGACAAACTGTCTGGCCTTGGCAGGGTGTGAAAGTGGAACCTGTAGCCTTGTGATACGATATTTAAGACCCATTTGTCCTGGGTGATCATGTGCCAATTTTGTGAAAAAAGTGCTAGTTTTCCCCCCAAAGGGGCTGCCAGAAGATAAGTGCTTGGTGCTGGCATTGAGACAGTTTCCTGTATGGCTGTGATTTTTCCTCTCCGCTTTTGGAGGTAGAAGCACCCCATTGTTTAGGCCTGTATGAGCCTTGGGGTTGTGATGGGCATCTGCATCTGCCTCTTTGTAGCCTGTCTGACACTGGAAAGGACCAATTCTTTGTAGGCCAGTTCCTGTTAAATCTGGGAGGCTGTACCTGCAAGAAATCCTTGACTGTTTGCCTAGACTTAGCTTTGTCCTCCATTTTCTTCAACACCTCTTCTGCTTTAACACCAAACAAGGTATCATATTGTAATAGAGCATCTAATAGTTTTGCTTTAACATGATCAGGCAGATTCTGTTCTTTTAACCAAGCATGCCTCCCTAATGACAGAACTTGTTACAGCGGCCCTGCAGGAGGCCTCCAGAGAATCAAAACCACATTGCAAAGTATGCTTTCCCACTTGTTCAGCTGCATGCAATAAATCCTGCATTTCTTTGTTTTCTGCACATTCTGAATTTGTCATCATTTTCTGTTTAAGCAGTGACAAAAGATATTGCTGATATTTAAGCATATGAAACTGGCAATTTAAAGCTCTTACAGCCAAGGTAGCAGAAGTATAAATCTTTTTCCTCCCATCTGTCCAGGGCCCTTGAATCCCTATCAGAGTGGATAGGGTTTTTTGCAGTGGAAGCCTTGACCCCTTTGGGACCCTGAGAGACAGTTTCTGGGTCAGCAGCAGAGTTTTTATAAAGAAATTTATGTGAATCAGGAACCCTGTAGTATCTGTCTGGCTTAACAGGAGCTGGTGGTAAAGAGTCAGGAGACAGGCCGAACTCTGAAAATACATCTACAATGTCTAAAACAGAAGGGATAGCAAGGGGCCTGTGCTGAGGTAATAAAAGGAAGTCTCTGAGCCTTTTCTTGGATTCTGAGTAATCTTGGCTCTCCCAGTGGAAATGCTCCCACATAGTATGCAGGGTCTCCCCAAAAGAATAATCCTCAGGAGGAGAGGCTGAAGGGATAGATTCTTCAGCATCAGAATCCTCATAGGGAGGAACAGAATATTCCTGTTCAGAAGAGGAGTCAGAGGAAATGGAAACCTGATCTGAAGAGTCTATCTCTTGCCTAGGCCTCTTATCAGGAGGGGGATGGGAACCCCTGATCAAAGTAATTAGGTCTTCAGCCATTTTAAGCATCTGTTTTTTAGGCATGGTGACCCTATCCAAGAGAATGCTGTACTTGTTTCTTTGTCTTTAGAGCTGCTTTAGTCTTTGCCTTTGAAGCTGAAGTTGGTTTCACATATAACTGTGTAGGCATGAAAACACCCTCAGAAGCCGATGCCTGCTCAGCGGCTCCGGACCCATCTGAGGGAATAGTTTCAGAGTGTCCAATACCTTGAGTTTCCAGCGGCCTAGTCAGCGCTATGTAGGAATCGGAAGCGGCCTGTGGCTCCGAGGTAGCGGGCATCAGGGGCTGCGAAAGCGCCTCACTGAGAACCGCCAAATGGGCGATAGGCCTAGAGGAAGCCTCGTCGTCGGTTTTGGACCTCAGATGCCTGTCCTCTTTTTTTTCTTTGCACTTTTTATAAACTCCAGTAGTCGGCTGATCCGACGGCATTATATAACTGAATTTTCTACCAAGGTAAAATGCAAAATCGTACCGACGCTTAATAGTTCGTTGGTTAAATCTAGCACAAAACCGACAACTAGCAACGTCGTGGTCAGGGCCTAGGCAAGGAATACAGTAAGAATGAAAATCCTTATGAGGTATTTGCCTCCCACAAGAAATACAATTATTAACTTTTTCTGACATCGGTCTGGAGCAAGAAAAACGTTTCCCCAACGGGGTACTTAGCTTTAATGAAGACTTCAGATCTCAAATTCGAATTTGAAAATCTCAGGAGTCGGCCGACCGGCACTTGCGAACTGCTTTTGCTTCGGGCACCATGCGGCAAGAAAGACTGAAGAAAATGGCGTCGGCTGCATCTTTTATACCCCTGGCACACTGACGTCAGGGAGGAGGCGACAGCGACCGACGCCGGACCTAGACTTTGGAACTCGGGCCGACTGCGGGTAGCCTGCCAGCAGGATAACCCAATTGTAATGGCTGCAACAGTGAAACCCGAACATCCGCAAGTTCCATAGTTGAAGCATCTTGCGGCATACCAGACTCTGAAAGGGTCTCAGCAGAGGCCTGCAAATTTGAAGTAGCGGGTATCAAGGGCTGCGAAAGCACCCGAGTACCGGCGAACTGGCGACTAGCTTAACGGAAGCATTGGCCATTTTGGACCTATGCGGCCTGTCTTTATCTTTACTTTTTTTTGGAATATTGGTAGTTGGCTGGCTTACCAAAGCCATTTCTGGATAGTTAAACAGAGTACCAAAATAATTTGCTGCAAAAATAGCCCAACGACAAATAGTTTGGGGGGATGAATAAGGCACAAAACCGAGTGGTCTGGGCCTAAGCAAGGAATGCAGTACGAATTAAAATCTTTATGAGGTATTTGCTTTCCACAGGTAATACAATTGTTAACTTTTACTGACATCGATTTAAGAGCAAAAAAAAGGATCCCCAACGGGGTACTTAGCTTTTTTGAAGACTTCGGTTTTGAAACTCGAAAACAAAAATTTCAGGAGTCGGTCGACCGGCACTTGTGAACTGCTGCTGCTTCGGGCACCACGCAGCAAGAAAGACTGATGTAATGGCGTCGGCTGCATGTTTTATACCCCTGACGACCTGACATCATGGAAGAGGAGACTGCATCCGACGCAGGAATTCAAGACTCTGGTATTCAGGCCGGCTGAAGGCTACTTGCAGGCAGATAACCCAAATGTAATGACTGCAACAGTGAAACATGAAGAACATCCCATCCCGTAGGCCTAGTGCAACCCTGTTTACTAGAGTCAGGAAAAGTCCAATTCTTAGAGGCTGAACTTGCAGAAAATCCTTAACAGTTTGCATAGATTTGGCCTTATCCTCCAACTTTTTCAACACCTCTTCTGCTTTGCTACCAAAAAGATTGTCCTTGTGCAAAGGTACAGCTAGTAATTTAGATTGGACAGGTTCAGAAAGAGGCTGTTCCCTGAGCCAAGCATGTCTTCTAATAACAGAACCAGTGGCTGCTTCCCTGCAAGAAGCCTCCAAAGTGTCAAAACCACAATGTAGAGAATGTTTAGTGACAAGAGTGGCAGAATTCAATAAATCTTGCATGTCCTCACTCTCCATCAGGGATGGAACACCAGCAATTTTAGTCTTAATGGCCTCCAAAGTATGCTGCGGATACATAAGCATATGAAAGAGACAATTAAGACTTAACAGCCAGGGTGGAAGTATAAACCTTTTTACCCCATCTATCCAAGGCCCTAGATTTCCTGTTAGAAGGAACAGGATTTTTAGCAAACGTGGCTTTTGCACGTTTAGGGCCCTGAGAAATAATCTCTGGATCTGCAGTAGGATTCTTGAAAAGGAACTGATGAGAATCAGGAACTCTACAATACTTGTCAGGCTTTCTGGGAGCAGGAGGAACAGAATTAGGAAAATTCTCCATGAAAACATCAACAACAACTTCCAAAACCAGAGGGATAGCCAAAGGCTTATGCTGTGGCAAGTCCAAAAATTCCCTAATCCGTTTCTTAGACTGAGGGTAGTTCCTGACTTTCCAATCTAAAATGCTCCCTAAGAGTATTCAGAGTAACTCCAAAAGAGAAATCTTCTGGAGGGGAGGCAGAAGGGATGGAGTCTTCTGCATCAGAATCCTCAAAACCAGAAAAAATTTGAGTTTTTCCCTCTTCATCAGCAGAAATGCTGGAAACCTCAGAGTCTGAGGCAGACAAAACTTCTGGGGACAATTCCTTAGCCCTCTTAGAAGGAGGTGGCTGATAGCCCCTGATAAGGGTCAAGAGATTACTAGCCATCTTAATCATCTGAGATGGAGGCCGGCACCTGCTTTGGAGTAGGTTTTTGGCTGGGAGGCCTGCTAGAAAGCCGGAGGGACGCAGTAGCCCTAGCCACCACAGTAGTCTGAGCCAAGGTCATTGGTCTGGATCTGGTCTCCAGGCAGAGAAAAGAGGCCTCAGAAGCTGGCGCCTGCTTAGCGGCTCTGGATCCAGAGGCGGCGACTGGCGGAAGGTCGGAAGACGAAGTGGAAGGCTGCGGAATGAAGGACTCAGAAAAGGTCTCCGCAGACGCCTGTTGCTGAACATACGCGGACTGCATGGTCAATGAAAGCGCCTCACTGACTACCGTTGGACCGGCAGCCAACTTAACAGGGACGTCGTCGGCTAATTTGACCCTAAGCCTGTCGCGGTCCTTATCCTTGCGCTTCTTAGGCACATCTGAATTCAGAAGACGTCATGCAGATGAACTTGGGCCAAACACCGAAATGCTTGAACAAGATTCTAGCTCTACGGCGAATGGTACGCGGGTTGAAAGAAGCACAAAGAACACAATTAGGGACACCGTGCTCAAGGCCAAAACAAGTGATACAATAGGAGTGAAAATCCCGGTGTGGAATCTGTTTTCCACAGGCAAGACAGTTATTAACTTTCTCTGACATTCGTTAAAGCAAGAAAAGAGAGTCCCCCAACAGAGTACTCATCTGAGGATGTCTTCAACTAAGCAGTTGGAATACAAAAAGAAGTTACTCGGCCGACCGGCACTCGTGCAAAAAGCTTCTGCTTCGGGCAACACGGCAAGACAGAGGAAATGGCGTCGGCTGCTTCCTTTGTACCTGACGTCAGGCTTAAACTGAAGGCAGCTGACGTCATATACCAAGGACTTTGGTATTCTGGCCGACTGAGGGCTACCAGGAGCCAGATAACCCATTTTGTAAGGACTGCAACAGTGAAACACAATGAACATCAAGTAGATATACAAAACTAATTGAACAAGGAGAGCAATAGAGCACAAAACTGACAAGAAAAAAGCAAAACTTACCTGAGCCTGGAAATCACGTCTGGGCATGCTAGCAGCAAACGAGATCCGAGGAGGTTGGGTGAGGTGTAGAGGATTATGGGTAAGGGAAGGAGCTTGAGCCTGGAAGTTCAAGTCTGTGGGAGGTGGCCAAGATGCAAGAGCTCATACATGAAGCAGAAGGAGGAGGACAGCATCAGATTAATTCTCTACACCCATGCATCTTCTATGTTTAACCAGGCATTCTGGTGCAGGTATAGACATCCCCGACTGCCTCGAGAGGTGGACAATCGGTATCTCCTTTCAGGAGAGCTGACACAGTTTGTCGAAGAAGGAATCTCTGAAGCCCTGGTTCTGCGGGCCTCCTCTGCCATATGGGTGGCATCTTCCATTAGAGTTCCCCTCTGCCCCGGGGAAACTATCTCCAAGTGGATCATGGAAAAGACCCTGTGACTTTCTGAACCACATTTTTTGACCACCTCAACTCCTACGGAATGTTCTTTCAGGAGTCGAAAAATGTATGCCCACTGCAGACATGGTCTTACCATCTTGCTCATATCTGGAGTGTGTGTCTAACTTTAGGACCAAATAAGGAACTTCCATCAGAAGGTGCACTGATGGAGGACTTGAAGGGCTCCGCAAAATTACACAGGCACATCCAACATGCCTCCTAATGGAAATGCATGAACCCGCCGTCCTTGGGGTACCTCCAGCCACATGTGAAATAAGCCTCATGGATGAATTAGTAATGGGACTAAGGTAGCCAACTGTGATTCAACAGAAGTCTGTCTCAGCAGTTATTGCTCCTGAGAGGGATTTGTAGCTTTTTTAATCAAATCCCTCTGAAGTCTGGTGAAGTGTACCAAATAGTTCAGCGATCTCAGTGCTAAAGTCATTGACACAAACTCGCTTTCCAAATCTGTTCAACACCCTAGACTCCTTGCTAGGGGTATGAACAAATGAACTCTGCTCCGCAAGTTCTTTTTGGTCACCACTGCAACCATGGCATCTACTGGTGGTACTCTGGTAAAAACTCTCTTCCCTTTGGTGGTGTCAGGATCCTATCTGGTCTCTTGGGATCGGCTCAACAGAAACAGGTTTTTTCCACGCCCACTAAGAGATCAACTCAATGATCTTATCGGCGAACGGAAGTAGATGGGTCAGACAAACATCCCCAATAATATAGATTCCTTTTGGGAAGTGTTATCGGTAGACCAACCACCCCTTTGCTTAAGGATCTGAAAAATGTCACCAAAGGAGACGTCATCAGGTGGTGATCTTGGGGAACCTTCCCCTTCATCGAAATCAGCATCTTCTGTGATGGACTCTTGGGGGGGGGGGGGAGTACAAGTGCCTCCTCTTGCATTTTCTTTTCCTAGGAAATTCTTTGGTGGGGTGTTCTGGATAAGTATCACAAGATACAATACCCTTTTGGGTGGCCTGGAGACTTTGGATTGGCTGCCCTTGTGGAGTACAGTGATGAGGCTCATGGCACAAAGACATCTGGGACACAGATGGTAGAGCCGACAGGGTCGGAACTGTCTGAATTCTAGATGAGAATACTCTCTCTACTACTTCAAAGGCAGAACACCCTGGGGAGAAGGAAGCCAATGGAGCTGAGAAGTAGGAGCCGAACTGCTCAATGTTGAAGCCCAGAGTGGTAAAGACTCCAACAGCTTCGGAGTTGACTCTAGCACCTCAGCGCCAACAATGATACTCCAGGTCAGAGTCATTGCACTCAAAGTATAGCATCTAAAGATGCAACCATCTTCAGATCTGATATAGATGGTCCCGGGAGGCTCAGATGCAAGGGCTCCAAAGTCGAAGGATGGATTGGAGAAGGAGCCAAGATGGGTGGAGTGATGCTAATAATGGTGTCCTGACCCTAAGGAGTAGGAGCTGGTAGAATTCCCATCCCTGTCTGCACTGAAACGTCATTACTCTATCCACATCTGCCTCTAAGACTCCTGGAAGAATGGGAAAAAGCTAAAGAGAAAGATCTAGACTGTCAGCACCTCTCTAGAAAGGAGGAAGGTATTGAGAGGGGACCAGGTCCAGAGAGGCTGCATAATGGGTGGTAGGAAGCTCTTTCAGCTGCGACATGAACAGGATCAAATGAGACAGACCTTGTATCCTAACACAGTCGAATCGGAGGATTTTGTCTTCAGATCAATTTCAAAATATTCCAGCTCTCTGCTCAGATTTGAAGTAGCAGAAGATGGTTAAGGTATCATTTCCTTGACTTCTTTGGCCTGCCCCGGAGGGTTGAGCTCCAGCCAGCAACTCTGCAAAAGTTGCATGGAGAAGTTCTTTCAAAATCAATTTATTCTATCAACTAAAGCCCTTGATTTAAAGATTTACACATCTCGCAAGGGACTTTCAAATGAGCAGGGCGCAGACAATACAGAAGAGTTGCGGGCATCAGACAAAGGGATCTTGTGCCTACACTTTACATTTTGCAAAACCCAAAGGTTTTTCAGCTATTATAACTTTAAAAACAGCACAAGTAGAAAGTATTTTTAAAGGATTAGGAAAGAAAAGAAAACTAACAATGACAATAAGAATTACCAGAACAGTACAAAAGAGAAAGTAGGAGAAAAACTAAAAATGGTATCAATTTACACAGAAAACCGCGTAGGGATAAGGAAGGTCAGCTTAGAATAATTTAAAGTAGTATGAAATAGAAAACATATTAGAAAAATTTAACACCAAACGTTTTGTAACTCACTAAATGCTCAAGAGCTGACAGCGACCATGTCTGTATGTGAAGGTGGCACATAAGATCTACAGTATGGAAGGGGACTACAGCATTATGGATAAGGGAGGAGCTTGAGAGTTTTCAGTAGCCACAAGCTTTAAAAAGTGGCTGAGATGGAGCCGAGGATAGGATTCAAACTCGCATGTTGAGGAACAAATGAAAATTATCAGATTAATTTAGCTACCTCTTTTGAAGTAAAAACATCTACTTCTGGCACAACCCATTTTCCTGCGATTTTCTTGAAAATCTGCACACTCAGCATCCACTCAAAGGGGGTCTGACTTTGCTCTAATAAGGTGGTCTCTGCAAGGTTGTTGCTTTCTCCTGGAAGATACTGAGCTACTAGGTGCAACCCCATATATTTTGTGCCACAATTCAGAAGTGCACTGCTAGGAAGAAAACGGGATAGGAGAGAGTACCCCCCCCCCCCCTGTTTATGTACCACATTACTGTAGTATTGTCAGGCTTTACCAAGAGGGTATAAAGATTTCCAGTTTGATTGAATGCCATCATGCCCTGATAAACTGCCATAATTTCTTTTAGGTTCATGAGGCTTTTGAGAAATGTTTTTTCCAACCTGCCTTGCAGTTGAAGACTACTTGTTTGGGTGCCCTAAGCTATGTCTGAGGCATAGAAGTTCTCTCTTTCACTAACTGGCATTGGGGAAAAAAAACCCTGCTGTTCTAGCGGTAAGCTTCTATCCACCACAGCAGTTCTCTTTTCAGGCAAAGGTGAAGTTGTTTAAGGAATGCCTGTGCTGACATCACACATTCTTTAGAAATCACTCAATCTTCCACATGTGATGCTCTGTTTTGGAGACCATAAGAATGCAGGAAGACATGCAACCCAGAGCTCTCAGGATTCTCTGGTTCACATCAATGCTTGCTGAGACACTGTTCTGAAACAGTGTGTTAAGAGAAAATCATCTTGGAAAGAAAGGCGCTTGATTTTTCACAGTCCCGCAGGGTTCCTAAAATATTGGTCTGCTTGTGGTGGCGAAACTGGAATTCTTTACATTCAAGAAGAAAGGGAGGGTGGCCTAATGGTTAAGGTGTTTGCCTTACAAACACAAGGTGCAAGGTTCGAGTCTCACAAGGTATAATTGGCTAGGCTTAAAATGGCTCGCAAGGGCAGTTAGCTTAGTACTAACCTATGAACCTATGAAACCAAGGTTTGAAAGGCAGATCATGATCAGGTGAAGTGAAATTTCAGCTACTTGACAGAACCTGCTTGGGTGACGTAGTCTAGATAAGGGTACATCTGCACACCTTGAGTCCTGCAGAAAGCAACTACTGGAGACGGACATCGTTAACACTCTGGGAGCAGCAGGTAAGCCAAACAGCAATGCTCAGCATTGGAAGGAATTCCCTCTCCTGAAGCGGAGATGCTTCCTGTACTCCTCTGCTCTGGGTATATAGGGCGTATGCATCTTTTAGATTCAAGGTGACCTTAAAATTTCAGGGGTAGGCATGGGAAAGAGCATTCATAGAGCAAGCACCTTGAACTTGGGGACCAGCAAGAACTTGTTTAATCTTGTCATCTCAATATTAGAAGCATTAATAACAAGGTACATGAATTGCATGCACTTCTGGATATCCACTCCCCTGAGATTCTCTGTTTATCTGAAACCTGGTTAAAACCTAACACTAAAGACAATGAAGTGTTACCACCTGGGTACAACATACACAGGCTGGATCGTGCTTCTAGGAAGGGGGGTGGGGTAGCTGTACTCTATAAATCTGAGTTGAATGTCACCATAGATGTAATACAACCTCCTCAGATTAATAACTCTGAGATTCTTGCCACCAAATTGCAACTTAATAAAAATAAATGCATTAATATCATCTGTATGTACATTCCCCCAGGTAACAATATATCTACATTTGAAGATATCCTGCACTGGTCATCATGTCACTACCCCCAAGAAACCCTACTACTTGGAGACTAACTTAGACTGGGGCACCTGTTCCTTAGAATCCCCAATCACCCATATTAACCTGCATGCATTTACACAAATCATATCCATCCCTTCCAGGATAGGTAAACCCAACCAAAAAGAAAGTATACTTGACTGGGTACTCATAAACAGTCACCCCCCAACTGTACACCTCTGGTACCCTCCTTAATGGCCTAAGCGATCACCTTCTCACATATGTAATTAAGCACAAAACCATTAATTCCCAACAACCCTTACTCAGAAAGGTTAGAAACAATAAAAACTTTGACCCTGCCAAATTCCAACAAGAACTAAACTCATGTAATTGGTCTATTCTAAAACACCTCCCCTTAGAGGAAGCAGTAGCATACTTTAACAACAAATTCCTTGAGATCCTTGATTTGCATGCACCTGTTCGTTCAAAGAGAACCAAGGCAAAAACTGCACCATGGCTTTCTATAGCGTCTAAACTCAAAATTACCCTTAGAAATAAAGCATGGGCTTTATGGCGTTCTTCTAAAGACCCTCAAGATCACATTAAATACAGGCAATCCAGGAACGAAACCAAAAAATCAATTTTACAAGACAAAAAACAATACTACTGTAATTTACAGACAGTAAATCAAAATAAACCTCAGAAGTTTTGGGCAGGTTTAAATAATCTACTACATCCTGGACAAACTTCAACCCCAATCCCTGCTGCTACTACTGATAAAACCCCCGAAGATGTTTCTGATAGTTTTAACCAATTCTTTACTGAGACAATTCAAGCCCTAGCTAGCCAACTACCTCCTAGCTCCCCTGGTCCTGAAAGTAGCACCCCTAGAAACCTACTTGCGTTCAGCTTCCAACCAGTCGCCACTTCACTTATCCGTACCTTGATCATAAAATTAAAACCCACTACACTTTCTGCTGATCAACTCCTGCAGTACCTACAAAAATCAGCTGATGCTATTGCTTACCCCATCTCAATACTAATCAATCGAACCATAGTAGAAGCTAAAATTCCCACCATCTGGAAAATATCCTATGTAATCCCACTTCACAAAGGAGGCAGCTCTACTGAATTCTCCAATTATAGGCCAATAGCTATACTCTCTCCACTTGCAAAGATTATGGAAAAATGTATTCATAGACAACTCATGCACCACCTAATCCAAAATCGCCTTATGGCAGACACTCAGCATGGCTTCCGTCCTCATCACAGCACTACTTCAGCCCTCCTAGCCTTTACTAACACCATAAACCATAATAGCAACAATAATTATATATCCTCAGCCCTCTTTTTGAATCTTTCCAAGGCATTCGATATGGTTGATCACCAACTTTTAATCCACACCCTGCAAACATTCTGTCTAGATACTGGAGCCCTCCAATGGTTTCAGTCCTACCTGAATGGTCAACAGCAGGCTGTCCTCTGGCAGAACAAACTCTCTAACCTTCTACCTAACACCCTCGGAGTACCACAAGGCTCTATACTACGGCCCTTGCTGTTCTCCATCTTCATTAACGACCTTTATACTGTCATCCCAAAAGTCAGCTGTATCCAATATGCTGATGACTCTAGTCTGATTTGCTCAGCCACATCTTCAGTAGAGTTATGGTCAGCTACCCAGACCACTTTAATACAATAGAAAACTGGCTTTCTGAACATCGTCTGATCCTAAATCCCAAAAAAACTAAAATGCTGTTATTTTCACCAACACGTAGGTCTACCGCTTTCACCTTTACCATAAAATCAAATGATGGCACAATAATCTCCCCTGACCCATCTACAAAACTATTAGGTGTCATCATAGACAATAATCTCAAATTTGACCTACATGTTAACCAAACTATCAAAACCATCAATAAAAAATTAGGGTCACTTTACAGAATAAAAGCCTTCCTAACCCCTCCAGCTAAAATTGCCATAGCTCGCTCTCACCTTCTTTCAACCTTTCTGTATGCATCCCCTCTACTCTCGAATTTGAACAAGACTGTCCTTAAACTCTCAATTTGCTACAACCACATTGCCAGGTTTGCCACTGGGCTGCCTTTTAGGACACATCATTGCATCAATCTAAATCAGCTTGGTTGGCTTGAACCACCTAGCCTAATCCAGTATAACCAACTGATTATGGCCTATAAAATCCTCTATAATCCGGACAATACTCCTGCACTTAAAAATATTATCACCCCCTATAACAATCCTAGACCGCTTCGATCCTCTAACAAACTACTAATTCAGACTAGCAACATTAATAACACAGCCGGTGATTCTCTCTTTGCAAACTCTGTAAGTAGATCCTGGAACTCGCTTCCAGCTGATATTACCTTACTTTCCACCTTAGGTCAATTTAAAACTAGACTCAAACAACATTTGTCACTTAACTGGCTATGTCAATGCATCAAGTCAGGCTAACTCGAATGTGTAAAAATCTGTTAACCAGTTTACTTTGTAATTTAATTTAATCCTGACTTGTGCTCAGGACTAACTGTAACCTGTGGAACTTGTTTAACTTGTTTACTTATGCAATCTCTGTATATAGTCGGTTTGTAATATGTAATGCTGGTATTATGTAATACTGTATCTGCTTACCCTTGGAGCTTTTCTCCCCGGGCCTCCGCTGAAAATGGACATGCATCCAGTCGGACTATCCCGGTCAACAAATGTAAAATAAAATAAAAAATATAATTTTGTCTCCAGCTTCACTGTTTTCTTGGTACTAGAACAGTGTTTAGTACCCAGTTGCTAGCTCTTTTGGAGGGACTAGTCCCCTCTTCTAGGAGAAACTTAACCTGGACATAAGCCACCTTGAGCTGCCATTTTAGCACAGGATACCTGCCAGTCTTGGAAGGAAAGCAAACTATAACTATTACCGTGTCTTTATGACTTAGAGGACCAAACTCACCTGGCAATGTTTTATCACCTGTTTATGAGGAGGGAAGTTCTGAGCTTTGCTGGAGGAGGAGGAGGGGAGAGGATCAGCATGGAACTTAAAGGTGGGGAACAGGGATTCACAGCTGCTCTTGGCTGAGCCCCCTGGGAGAGGGTCTGCTAGGTCCTTGTTCAGCTTGCCAGCTTCTTTACTGTCTTTGTCGTCTCTCCTGGTCTAGGCTGCGTGGCAGAAAAGGATCAGGATTCTGTAGGGAAATTCTTACTAAACCTCAGGGGCTGAACCTGCAATCCTTGACAATTTCCAGGCAAAACATCCTATCCTCCAGTTTCTTAGACACAGCCTGATCCTTGGACACAAACTCCTTATCCAGTGGAAAATCGGGGATTTATGATTTAGCAGAGTCAGGAAAGGACATGATCTCTTAACCAAGCAATTTCCTGATAACACCCAGATGCAGCTGCCCTGCTTGATGCTTCAGAAGCATAAAAAAAATGTAAATAATGTTTTGCAACCTGACAGCAACTGTTGCAAAGTCCTAAGTTCTAAAAGTCCTCTCCAAAAACAGCACACTTCAATCCCTTTCAAGTTTCTGCTTCATTTGGTCGGAGAGAGATTCCTGGAATTTGGCCATATGTAACTGGCAATTTAAAGCTCTCACGGCCAGGGTAGCCAAAGTGTAGACTTTCTTGCCAAATCTGTTCAGGGTCCATTAGGCAAAGGGTTCCTAGAGGCATGGACGTTGGTTTACTTAAGTCCTAAGATCACCTCAAGATCCACCCTCATGGCTCCTGGAGAGAGTCCAGGACCCTGTAAAAATGGTCAGGTTTTCTGCTGGCAAGGTCCTGGGAATCAGGTTGCAGGAAGCATCTTGGATGACATCCATATCCTCTAGAAATAGAACAGCCAGAGGTTTGAGTTCAGGAAGCCCAATTCTCTTGCTTTTCTTAGATTGGGGGGGGGGGGTAATCCTGAGCCTCCCAACTGAAGGATTCCCTTATTTTAGAGGCTCTCTAAAAGAAAAATCCTCCGGCAGTGAGGCAATGTTTTCCCTGACTCAGAGTTGGCACATGACTCTGAAGTCTGGTCCACATAAACCAACTTAGATTCATTTCAGTCATACGAACCTGAAGACTTCTGAAGTGAACACACCCTTTTCCTTTTGGCAGGAGAAGCTTCTGGAGGCAGGGGTCCTGCAAGTGCTCAGCTGTCTGAAACTAAAAATCCAGGAGATCCCAAGATAACCTGATCAGGCCCTGCTAATAGGTATTAAATGGCTGAGACTCAGCAGGCCTAGGCTGGAGACAACATTATGTTTTGCTTTTGGTCTGGCGTCAGCGGTTAGGACAGACCTCCAGTTATTAGCCCAGGCTTTGAGTGGGCAGCCACAGCCTGTGTCCAGTCTGCTGGGTATTGTGTCCTCCCCTTCTGTAGGTCTAGTATTTATTTATTTATGTATGTAACATTTGTTTACCGGGAAGGTCCGACTTGGAACGAGTCAATTTTCAGTGGAGGACTGAGGAGAAACTATCCAGACGCACGTCTTTGTTATATGGGAGGTACCTGAAGCACCGGGAGGAAACACACATGCAAGCAGGGAGAACATGCAGACTCCGCACAGAAGGAACCCCAGCTGAGAATCGAACCTGAGAACCTCTTGCTGTGAGGCAACAATGCTAACCACTACACTACTGCACCCTCCTGTATGGGAGTTGGATGCCAGAGCTTGCAAAGTGACACTGCACCCATCGGATACCCCAAGTCCTTTGGTTCATAAGGAAAAAGGGACTCAGTGTGGTGGACTCCAGACAGGTATCAGAAGCCATAGTCTCATGTGGGGGGTGGGGGGTGATTTCAAACATCCCACTTTTCAACAAAAATGACCCTGCATGGACTATCCAATACCAACAGGCTGTTGTCTAGTAACCTGTCTTAACACTGTTTTTACAAGTAAAGTCCAACTGAAAATGATAGGAAGCCATAGTGCATGTGGGCCACGGAGAAGCTCTCTCTCAACTCTGCCCTACAATTTACAGTACTAGACTTAAAGTGATCACATTGGGGACAGTTGGGCATGTCTGGCTTTGGATCTAGGCAGAACAAAGTGTAGAAGTCCTTGCGAGGGATTTGTTTACAACACTAAGCAAAGATCAGTCTTCAAACAATACAGAAAAATATGGTAAGCAAAAAGATTTTTCCCGAGGCAGTACTTGGCTTTAGTTACTCTGGCTTTGGATCAACAGATGTACTCAACAATGACTATATCTGGCTCAGACAGCAATAAAGACCTGAGGAAATGGTGCTGGCCAACAACCTATACCCTGACATCAAGAGGGGAGGGAGTAAGGCGGACCAGGGAGAGGGGAATAAACCTCTGGTATTAGGGCCATCCAAAAGATTCCCACAGCAGGAAACCAAGAAGTTACTACTGCAACAGTGAAACAGAAAACATTAAATGGGCTCTCCTCAGCTAGCTGTAGCAGATGGGATAACCCATGGAGGAGGGAGATTTTTTTCCTCTGGTAGTCAGGCAGGCCAAAGGCTTTCACAGCAGGAAATCCCACAGGTCAGGACTGCAACAATGAAACGAAGAACATCCAGTGCTGTCATGGCCACAAGGCTCCAACAAGGGCAGTTTTCTCCTTGACAATTTTCTAGATGACCCTTAGGAAATCAAACAGAAATGTGCTTTTTCAGCTGATGGAAAGCATCTTGTGCCCAAGCCTTCTGAAGGTGACCCTGGAAGCACAACTGACTTGGTTGTTCTGGGGAATAAGAAAACTCTATATTCTTTTGGTGCCCTTAACTAGTCAAAGCCTGCTTGTGCAAAACCCACCTGTGTGGGTCTAAGGACTTGCTCAGGCGGCCTGCCACCTGTCTTCTGTGGGGATGTAATTTGCCAAGAGCATCATATTTAGATTTACAGCCCTCTCACAGGTCTGCAATGCCAGCTTTCAGAAGCTGCAGATGTGTGTGCCTCTATGTATGCTAGTGTTATTACAAAGTACAGTTGTGTACACTTACCATAAATGGAGATGTTAGAGTGTATTCACTGTTGCAGTCATTACATTTGGGTTATCTGCCTGCAGGTAGCCCTCAGCTGGCCTGAATACCAGAGTCTTGGATTCCTGCATCGGATGCTGTCCCTCCTTCCATGACATCGGGTCGTCAGGGGTATAAAACATGCAGCCGATGCCATTACATCAGTTTTTCTTGCCCAAGATGTCAGGTGCCCCCATAATGGGAAGCAATTATATGTTATGTTACCCTTCCAACAAAAAGCAAATACACAAGAAAGATCAAATACACCAAGCAAGAAGGAAAGGTAGAGCCAAGAGAAGTCAGGGCGCTGGAGGGAGTGTAACCAGGACTGCAACAGTGAATACACTTGAACATCTACATTTTTTGTAAGTGTACACAACTGTACTATGTTCTTCGTGTTTCACTGTTGCAGTCATTACATTTGGGTAGATTCCCAAAGCTAAGAAAGGGAGGAGGAAGTTAGAGCGCATTAGGACCAGCTATTAAGCTCTGCAATACTGCAGTGGCAAAACCAGCTCTGGATTTAGAAAAAATAGGCATGTGGTAATGCTTGGTGAAGGTATGAACAGAGCTCCAGGTAGCAGCTTTTAGGATGTCCCTGGTAGGGACCCCTCTGAGAAAGGCTGCAGAGGTAGATGCAGCCCTGGTGGAATGTGATCTTATCCCCTGTGGGGTAGGTTTTCCAATGTGCTTATAGCAGAAATGAATGCAATGGGCTATCCATTTAGAAATGGTTTGCTTTGAAATGGCCTTCCCCTCTGCCCCTGCAGCAAAGCCACCTAGCAGCTGTTCAGATTTTCTGAGAGGCTTAGTCCTGTCCAAATAAAATCTAAGTTGTCTGTGCACGTCCAAAGAGTGCAGGATTTGTTCTCCTTTGTTTTGTGGACTAGGAAATAAGGTAGGCAAATGAACAGACTGATTTTAGGCCACACTAGACACCACACCTTTGGCATAAAGGAAGGATTGGTCCTGAGGGATACTCTGCATGGAAGATAATAAAGGGCTCCACTGCCATGAGGGCCTGTAACTCAGACACTCTTCTTGCTGAAGTGATGGCTAGAAGGAAGGCTGTTTTCCAAGAAAGGAATTTCAACTCTGCGGTTGCAGCTGGTTCAAAAGGAGGGAGAGTGAGCTTTTCCAATACAAAGTTAAGGTCCCAGGCTGCAGTAGGGGCTCACCTGAGGGGGGGCGGTCTTAAATTTTTAGCCCCTCTGAGGAACTGCTTTAACAGGGGGGTGAGAGAAGAGGGGTGGGTTCAGTATTACAATGTGCTGAAATTGCAGAGGCATGAATTTTGATTGACGAGAAGGACAGGCCCTTGTGGAGCATTTCTGTTAAGTACTGAAGAATATAAGGGTAAACTGAGCACCATAGTGCCCATACACTGGGTTGGCTCCAGGAACAGTATCTTTTCTACTTTTCAGCATAGGATTTTCTAGTTCTAGGTCTCCTTGCTTCCAGAATGACCTCTAGCACCTGCTTACTGAGGGATGATATTGGAGAGCTCAAGGAATTAGCCTGGATGCAAGGTTCAGGGTTTGAACCTGAGGGTGCAGAATCTGCCCGCCTGCTGGGACAGCAGAGAAGGTATTTGAGGTAGGTGCCATGGATCCAGCAGTATCATGCTGCGCAAGAGGGGGTACCAGTGCTGGCGAGGCCAGTCTGGTGCAATAAGACTTGCCCTTGGTCTGTCCTGTTTGATCGTTAGCAAAAACGTCGAGAGGAGAGGCAGAGGGGGAAGGCATAAACAGAGAGGCTTTCCCAGGTGAAGGACAGGGCATCCACTTTCCAAGCTTGACTGTGGGGAGTCCTTGTGCTGAATTTGTCCAACTGGTAGTTCCGGTGGGAGGCAAACAGGTCTATCTCTGGAGTCCCCCCATTTGTTCCTCAAGAGGGTGAATATTTCTGGTTCCAGTCTCGATTTGTGTGGGTACATGAGATTTCTGCTTAGATCATCTGCCAGTGAATTTAGCTTGCCTGGCAGGAATTGAGCTTGTAGGTGCACTTGGCAGCTCAAAGCTGTGTTCCACAGAGTCATAGCTAGTCTGCAGAGAAGGTACGAGTGGGTTCCCCCCTTGCTTATGTGCCACAACTGTGGTGTTGTCTCTCTTTACCAATAATTGTCCTGGAAGGATGTGGTCCTTGAAAGCTGTCAGGGAATTCTGTACAGCTAACATTTCTTTTTGGTCGATATGCAGGTGCATCTGACTCAGGTTCCATTTGCCCTGAATGCAATGGCCTGCCAACTGAGCCCCTCATGATGCGTCTGTAATCAGGGTTTGGGTGGCAGGGGGTAGATTGAAAGGGAGCCCCTTGCTGATGTGGCAGGCCTCTGCCCACGAAAGGAACTCTGTCTTTATACAAGGAATGATAGGAATCATTGATTCCAGGTCCTGAGAATGTTGGCACCATAGGCTTTTTAGATACCATTGTAGTTTCCTCATATGCAGTCTTGCATATGGAATTTGTAGAATGCAAGAGGCCATGAACCCCAGGGCTTGCAGGATTTTCCTTGCAGATAGCTGGGTCTTTGTGGCCAGTAGTTTGAAGTAAGCTGTCAAACTTGTTTCTCTGGCGTGAGGTAAGCCATCTGGGAAGTTGTGTTCAAGCTTACTCTCAGGAATACAATTTGTTGGCAGGGTACTAGATGAGATTTATTTCTGTTTATGGTGTACCCCAGCGAGTTTAGAAGTTTCTTTACAAATGCCAGATGTTTTAATAGCATGTACTGGCTTTCTGCCCGAATCAGACAATCGTGCAGGTATGGGTATATTTGAATATTTCTCTGCCTGCAAAATGCAATGACTGGAGCTAGACACTTTGTGAATACCCTGGGCGCAGTAGATAAGCCAAAGGAAGTGCAGAGAACTTATAGTGCATGGAGCCTGCTTTGAAGCATAGGTATTTTCTGCAAGATTCCCTTATTGGAATGTGCAGGTAAGCTTCCTTTAAGTCCAAGGTTGCCAACCAGACATCTTTGCCTAGCATAGGAAGCAGCTGCTGAAGTGTTAGTATTTTGAATTTTGGGATTACCAAAAAGGTGTTTAGAATAGAGAGGTCCAGGATAGGATGCCAAGAGCTGTCTTTTCTGGGTACCAAGAAAAGTCTTGAGTAAAAACCTTGTCCCCTTTCTTCAGCTGGGAAAGGTTGAATAGACCTGATACTCACAAGCGAGAGAACCTGCTGTTGAGCCTCTGCCCACTCAATTTGGGGGTAGGTCTGGCCAACGGTTTGGGGTTGGTAAGGTATAGAAGTGGAATATGTATCCTTGGAAGACTACATTTAAAACCCATTTGCCCTGGGTAACGATTTCCCAGTTTTTTGCATGCAGGCGATCTTTCCCACTAGGGAAGCAGGCAGTTGAGCAGGGCTTGGAAGAGTTAAGGTCAAGTCATTGCGACATTTTTGCATGGGGGGAATGTTATTACTTCCAGCTTTGAAAGTGGGAGCCCCCCACTGCTTAGGCCTGTGTGTACCTTGAGATTGTAGCCTAGGTGGTCTGCTGTTCCTGAATCTGGGCTGAGAAGGCCTGGAAGAGACTGGAAAGGAACACTTCTTAGAAGGTCAATGCCTACTAAATCTGGGAGACTGTACTTGCAGGAAAACTAACAGTTTGCATATATTTAACTTTTTTCTCCATCTTTTTAAGGACTTCTGCTTTGTTGCCAAACAAGTGGTCTTGGTTTAAGGGAGCATCCAGTAATTTAGCTTTAACATGATCTGGCAAGTTTTGCTCCTTAAGCCAAGCATGCCTTCTAAGTACAGACCCAGTGACAGCAGCCCTGCAAGATGCTTCTAAAGAATCAAAACCACACTGCAAAGTATGTTTACCAACTTGTTCAGCAGAATGCATTAAATCTTGTAATTCTTTATGTTCAGCACAGCTAGGAATCAACATCATTTTCTGTTTAAGTCCCATAATATGTTGTTGATACTTTAATATATGAAACTAGCAGTTTAAGACCCTAATGGCCAAAGCAGCAGAAGTGTATACCTTCTTACCCAATCTGTCCAAGGCCCTGGAATCTCTATCAGAGGGGGAAGGGTTTTTAGCAGTAGTAGCCTTAATGCCTTTTGGTTCTTGGGAAATGGTCTCTGGATCCGCAGTAGGATTTTTGAAGAGAAACTTGAGAGAGTCGGGTACTCTAATACCAGTCAGGTTTTCTGGGAGCTGGAGGTAAGAGTCTGGGGCCAGGCTAGATTCCAAGAAGGGATCATCTACAATGTCCAGAGCAGGAGGTAGCTAAAGGCCTGTGTTGAGGGAGGAGTAAGAATCCCCTAAGCCTATTTTTGGAGTCAGAGTAATCCTGGCTTTCCCAGCAGAAATCCTCCCTAAGAGTGCAAGGTTTCACCAAAAGAAAAATCTTCTGGAGGGGAAGCAGAGGGAAAGGAATCCACTGCATCAGAATCCTCATAGGTTGATAAGGGCAATCCTGGTAATCAGAAGAAACAGAAATTTCAGAATCCTGATCACAAGAATAATCAGTTCTAGGTCTCAGAGGGGGGGGAAGGCTGACTTCCTCTAATTAAAGTAATAAGGTCTTCAGCCCATTCTTGTTTTTTTAGGCATACAGACGTGGACGTCAGTTTTCTAGGCGTGGGTAGAGTTTTAGGCCTTGAAGAAGAAGATGGCGTCGGTTTGAAATGCAAGTCTGTAGGCCTGAATACACCCTCAGAAGCCGGTGCTTGCACAGCGGCTCTGGACTCATCCAAGGTAGAGACATCCGCAGGTTCCAAAGTCGAAGAAGCACCTCGCGGCATACCGGACTCCGAAAGGGTCTCAGTAGAGGGAGGCATGCGAATCTGAAGTAGCAGGTATCAGGGGCTGCAAAAGCACATCACTGAGTTCCAGCAAACTGGCGACTAGCTTATCAGAAGTGTCGTCGGCAGTTTTGCACCTATGCGGTCTCTTTCTTTATCTTTACGTTTTTTCAGAATATCAGTAGTCAGATAGCTTACCGAAGCCATTTCTGGATAGTTAAACAGAGTACCAAAATAATTTGCTGCAAAAATAGCCCGATGACGAATAGTTTGGGGGTTGAATAAAACACAAAAGCGAGGGACGTCGTGGTCCGGACCTAATCAAGGAATGCAGTACGAATGAAAATCTTTATGAGGTATTTGCTTTCCACAGGTAATGCAATTGTTAACTTTTACTGACATCTTTTTAAGAGCAAGAAAAAGGATCCCCAACGGGGTACTTACTCGAAAATGAAAATTTCAGGAGTCGGCCGACCGGCACTTGCGAACTGCTTCTGCTTTGGCACCGCGCGGCAAGAAAGACTGATATAATGGCATCGGTTGCATGTTTTATACCCCTGACCTCCTGACATCATGGAAGGAGGGACAGTATCCGACGCAGGAATCCAAGACTGTGGTATTCAGGCCGGCTGAAGGCTACCTGCAGGCAAGATAACCCAAATGTAACAACTGCAACAGTGAAACATGAACACCTGCTTTGCTGTTTGTGACTACCTACAGGGAACATATTATTGACAGGGCCATCACTTGGAGGGTGTACTGTAATACCATCTTTTCCTTCAAAATGAAAGTACAACTCGCTATCTTCTCTTGGACCATGTGCCTTGGATTCTTTAGACTCTGAGTGTGCACCTCATGTCAGCTTTGAGGTAGCTGCTATCAGAATCTATTTGTGGGCTGGCAAAAATATGCAAGGCACTGTCTCTGTTTTGACTGAGGAGCTTCAGCAACTCAGTTTCTTTAAGCAATGCAAGGTTGGGAGAGATTGCTCCAATAGCTATGAATGCTGATATTCCTGAGACTACTGGAATTTTGCCATGTATATTCAAAGTCAGTGGGGCCATCGGTATGGTGGTGGCCATCCGTCCTAATATACAGAGGACTTTGTACGACTGTTTAAAGAGACTCTGATGCCATTTCTTGGAAGTGAAAGCACTTTTCTAGAAGAAACCCTGTTCAGGTTGGTGTCCAGTAGTACACACAAGAAAACTACTCTCTGAAAGGGAATTAAGTGCGATTTGTACAGGTATAGCACAAAGCCTAGTTTAATCTTTAGAAGTTTACTCTTCCAATTAAAGACATTTCTGTCTATTGTGTTTTAGGGGAAGTAACCTACCCCCTGGAAAGGTGGCCAAAAAGCAGATGCTATAGCTGCCAAAATTCCATTTTATAGAGTGCTGAAATAATGACCACCTACACATCACTAGCTACAAACAGGCATGGAAAAAGGGACAGGCTAATTGTATAATGAATAGCTGCAAAAGTCAGATGCATGCTGTGGACTACAGGCCTAACTCTGCCTTAGGAATCTCTAGTGAAAGGGAGCTAAACTAGTGCTTTGCAGTTGCAAATTGCATAACTCATCCAGTCCAAAAAAATCATAATAGCATCATGCAAGCAGGGCAGTCACCCCACAACAGACCTATTATCAAACTGCAGTACATTCATGCATGAGTCACCCTAAAAACAACTTATTACTAAAGTGCAGCGCACAAACTTTTGAACCTACTATACATCTTAAAGCGATCACTAATGGTCAGTAAAACTAGAAATGGCATAATTGCATTCAAACGAACTTCTTTTTCTCTTAATATAAAAGTACTTACAGTCTGCAGCAAACTCTCACAAAGTTTTTTGGCAGCGGCCAGGCCTTCAGGTTTTGGATGGCTGTTTGGAAACAGAAAAGATAAGCAGTTTCAATAGTAATCTGTTAGCATTCAATGACTCCCAAGAGATTAAGATTTGGGTGCTAAGAACGCTTACTATACACAGCACAGCAAGGTGAATGTACTTCACATAAACTGAAGTTCCTGCCATACTGGGACAAACCAGTTTTAAACCCATCAGCCTAGCAAGCGTTTTGGGCAAAACATGGAAAAAGTACAGTTGTGTACACTTACCATAAATGTAGATGTTTGAGTGTATTCACTGTTGCAGTCATTACATTTGGGTTATCTGCTTGCAGGTAGCCCCCAGTCGGCCTGATTAACAAAGTCTTGGGTCCTGCGTCATTTGCTGTCCCTTCTTCCATGACGTCAGGTCGTCAGGGGTATAAAACATGCAGCTGACGCCATTACATCAGTTTTTCTTGCCCCAGATGTCAGGTGCCTCCCTAATGGGAAGCAATTATATATAAAAGTACAAAGATATACCTCCAATAAAAAAGCAAATACACCAAAAAGGCTTTTTAAGCGTAGTAAAAGAAAGTAGAGCTATAGTCAAAAGAAGTTAGGGGGCTAGAGGGAGGGTAAGCAGGACTGCAACAGTGAATACACTCGAACATCTACATTTGTGGTAAGTGTACACAACTGTACTATGTTCTTCGTGTTTCACTGTTGCAGTCATTACACTTGGGTAGATTCCCAAAGCTATGGTTGGGAGGAGGAATTTAGATAGCATTAGGGCCAGCTATAAGGCCCTGCAAGACTGCAGTGGCAAAGCCAGCTCTGAATTTAGAGAAAATTGTTAAATGATAATGCTCGGTGAAAGTATGTACAGAATTCCACGTAGCAGCTTCTAGGATGTTCCTGGTAGGGATGCCTCTGAGAAAGGCTGTAGATGCAGCCCTGGTGGAGTGAGGTCTGATCCCTTGGGGGATAGGTTTTCCATGGTGCTTATAGCAAAAATGAATGCAATGGCTTATCCATTTAGAAATGGTTTGCTTTGAAATAGCCTTCCCCTCTGCCCCTGCAGCAAATGCCACCAGCAGTTGTTCAGATTTCCTTTGAAGTTTAGTCCTGTGCAAGTAGAATCTAAGTTGTCTGTGTACATCTAAGGAATGCAGTATCTGTCCCCCTTTATTCTGTGGATTGGGAAAGAAGGTTGGCAAATGAATGCATTGATTAAGAGCCACACTGGATACCACCTTGGGTATTGTGGATGGACTGGTTCTGAGGGACACCCTGTACGCATGAAAAATGAAGAAAGGCTCCACTGCCATAAAGGCCGGTAATTCAGATACCCTTCTAGTTGAAGTGATTGCTAAAAGGAAGGCTGTTTTCCAAGAAAGAAATTTTAAGTCTGCAGTAGCAGCTGGCTCAAAAGGAGGTAGAGTGAGCTGCTCCAAGACAAAGTTAAGGTCCCAGGCTGGGGTTGGAGCTCTCTTAGGTGGTCTCAAATTTCTGGTCCTTCTGAGGAACTGCTTGAGCAGTGGATGAGAGAAGAGGGGAGGTTCTGTGTTATAATGAGCTGAAATGGCTGAGGTGTGGATTTAATGGAGGAAAAAGACAGGCCCTTGTGAAGCATCTCAGTTAAGTATTGTAAAATCTGAGGTAAATTGGGCGCTGCTGTCCTCATCGCTTGAGATTGGTTCCAGGCACAGAATCTTTTCCATTTTTCAGCATAAGATTTTCTAGTACTAGGCCTCCTTGCCTCTAAAATGATATCCATCACAGGTTTGCTGAGGGATGGTAAAGGGGAGATTAAGTAATTAGCCAGGCTGCAAGCTTCAGTGTTGGAAGCTGAGGGTGCAGAATCTGGTTCTCCTGCTGAGACAGCAGGGAAGGAGTCTGAGGCAGGTGCCATGGAGATAACTGAGACACACTGCGCAGGAGGGGGTACGAGTATTGGCGTGGCCAGCCTAGCGCAATCAAAATCATCCTTGGTTTGTCCTGTTTGATTTTTAATAGTACTTTAGAGAGTAGAGGCAGAGAGGGGAAGGCATAGACTAATAGGTTTTTCCAGCTGAAGGACAGAGCATCCACTTTCCAGGCTTGTTTGTGGGGAGTCCTTGTGCAAAATTTGTCCAACTGGTAGTTCTATGGAGAGGCAAACAGGTCTATATCTGGGCTCCCCCATTTGCTTGTCAACATGTTGAAAATCCTTGGTTCCAGTTTCCACTCATGTGGGTCCATGAGGTTTCTGCTTAGTCCGTCTGCCAGTGTGTTTAATTTTCCTGGCAGGAATTGAACTTGTAGGTGCACTTGGTAGCTCAAGGCTGTGTTCCACAATGTCATGACTAGTCTGCAGAGGGGTTAAGAATGTGTACCCCCCCCCCCCGCTTGTTTATGTACCACATAACAGTGGTGTTGTCCGTCTTTACCATTAGTTGTCCTGGAAGAATGTGGTCCTTGAAGGTTGTCGGAGCATTCTGTAAAGCTAACATTTCTTTTTGATTGATATGCAGGTGCATTTGACTTGGGTTCCATTTGCCCTGAATGCAATTCCCTGCCAGGTGAGCCCCCCCCCCCCCATGCATAGTCTGATGCGCCTTTTGTTAGGGTTTGGGCAGCAGGGGATGGTGTGAAAGGTAGTCCCTTGCTTTGGTGGCAGGCTTCTGCCCACCAAAGGAACTCTAGGCATAGGCAAGGTATGACAGAAATTATTGTTTCTAGATCTTGAGAATGTTGACACCATAGGCTTTTTAGACACCACTGTAGATTCCTCATATGCAGTCTTGCATATGGAGTTAGAAGAATGCAGGAGGCCATGAACTCCAAGGCCTACAGTATTTGTCTTGCAGATAGCAGGGTTTTTGTGGCCACTTGTTTGAAGTAGGTTGTCAAATTAATTTGTTTCTCTGGCGTGAGGTAAGCCATCTGGGAAGTTGTATTCAAGCTTCCTCTCAGGTATATAATTTGTTGACAGGGTACCAGGTGTGATTTCTTTTCGTTTATGTTGTACCCCAGACAAGTTATAACCGTTTGTACAAAGGCCAAATGATTCAAAAGTAGGTCCTGGCTTTCTGCCTGAATTAGACAATTGTCCAGGTATGGGTATATTTGAATATTTCTTTGCCTGCAAAATGCAATAACTGGAGCTAGGCACTTTGTGAATACCCTAGGCGCAGTAGATAAGCAAAAGGGCAGTACAGAGAACTGATAGTACGTGTAAGCCTGCTTTGAAGCGTAGGTATCTTCTGCAAGATTCCCTGATTGGGATGTGCAAATATGCTTCTTTTAACTCTAGTGTTGCTAACCAGGCATCTTTGCTTAGCATAGGAAGTAAATGGTGAAGAGTTAGCATCTTGAATTGTGGAATCTCCAAAAAGGAGTTTAGAGTAGACAGGTCCAGGATAGGACGCCGTGAGTTGCCTTTTCTGGGTACCAGGAAAAGTCTTGAGTAGAAACCTTGTCCCTTTTCCTTTTCTGGTACCAGTTGAATAGCCCCCATGCATAAAAGAGAAAGTACTTGTTTTTGGGTCTCTGCCCACTGATATGGGGGAGGTCCAGCCACCCGCTTGGTGTTGGCAACGTGTGGAAGTGAAATCTGTATCCCTAGGACACTACATTTTAAAACCCATTTGTCCTGGGTAATGAGTTCCCAATTCTTGATAAGTGCTTGGAAATTTTAAAAGGAAGTCACTGAGACAATTTAACATAGGGGAAGTCTTATTATTCCCAGATTTGGAAGTGGAGGCCCCCCACTGCATAGTTCTGTGTCTCCCCCTGGGACTGAAACCTGGGGTTTTTGCTGTGTCCAAGTTGGCTTGAGAAGACCTGGAAGGGGCTAGAAAGGACCAATTCTTAGAGGGCCAGTGCCTACTAAATCTAGGAGGCTGAACATGTAAAAATTTTTAACAGTTTGCACAGACTTAGCTTTATCTTCCATCTTTTTAAGAACTTCCTCAGCCTTGTTGCCAAACAGGCGGTCCTGATTTAAAGGAGCATCCAAGAATTTAGTTTTAACATGATCAGGCAAAGATTGCTCTTTAAGACAAGCATGCCTTTTCAGCACAGACGCAGTAACAGTAGCCCTGCAAGAGGCATCTAATGAATCAAAACCACATTGCAAAGTACGTTTTCCAACTTGTTCAGAAGAATGCATTAAAGTAGTTGTGTACCCTTACCATAAATGTAGATGTTTGAGTGCATTCACTGTTGCAGTCGTTACATTTGGGTAATCTGCTGGCAGGTTGCCCTCAGTCGGCCTGAATAACAAAGCCTTTCGTCCTGCGTCGGTTGCCGTCTCCTCTTCCATGACGTCAGGTCATCAGGGGTATAAAACATGCAGCCGACACCATTTTATTCAGTTTTTCTTGCCTCAGATGTCAGGTGCCCCCCCCAAATGGGGAGCAAATATATATATACATATATATATATATATATATATATATGCACTTTTTGCAACATAAACTTTACCTTCATCTAAAAGCAAATATACCACAAAGGCTTTAGAGTATAGTGAAGGAAAGAGAAGTTATAGAAAAGGGGAATGGCGGGTGGGTAACCTGGACTGCAACAGTTAATATACACGAACATCTACATTTATGGTAAGGCTACACAACTGGACTATGTTCTTCGTGTTTCACTGTTGCAGTCATTACATTTGGGTAGAATTCCAAAGATATGGATGGGAGGATGGAACTAAATAGCATTAGGAGCGGCTATAAGGCCCTGCAGAACTGCAGTGGCAAAGCCTGCCCTGGATTTAGAAAAGAGAGGCAAATGATAATGCTTTGTGAAGGTATGAACAGAACTCCAAGTAGCAGCTTCTAGAATGTCTTTGGTTGGAACTCCTCTGAGAAAGGCTGCTGAAGTAGAGGCAGCTCTGGTTGAATGTGATCCGATTCCCTTGGGTACAGGTTTACCATGATGCAAGTAGCAAAAACAAATGCAGTGGCTTATCCACCTAGAAATAGTCTGCTTTGATATAGCCTTCCCCTCTATACTGAAGCAAATGCCACCAGTAGTTGCTCAGACTTTCTTAGGAGATTTGGTCCTGTTTAAGTAGAATCTTAGTTGTCTGTGTACGTCCAATGAATGCAGAATCCACTCCCACTTGTTCTGCGGATTTGAGTAAAATGTTGGCAAGTGAATTGTTTGGATAAGAGCCACACTGGATACCACCTTAGGCATAAAGGAAGGATTGGTCCTGAGGGACACACTGTCCGGGTGAAATGTAATAAAAGGCTCCACAGCCATGAGAGCCTGTAGTTCTGAAACTCTTCTTGCTGAAGTGACTGCCAAAAGGAAAGCTGTTTTCCAAGATAAAAACTTTATATCCACAGTAGCTGCTGGTTCAAAAGGGGGCAGGGTGAGTTTTTCCAGCACAAAATTGAGGTCCCATGCATGAGTTGGTGATCTTCTGGGAGGTCTTACATTTTTGGACCCTCTAAAATACTGTTTTAGCAGAGGATGAGAGAAGATAGGAGGCTCCGTGTTGTAATGAGCCGAAATGGCAGAGAAATGGATTTTTATTGAAGAAAAGGATAGGCCCTTGGTCAAGCATCTCAGTCAAGTATTGTAAAATCTGAGGGATATTTGGTTTTGCTGAGTCCGTTCCTTGTGCTTGGTTCCAAGCCCAGAATCTCTTCCATTTATCAGCATAAGATTTTCTAGTACTAGGCCTTCTGGCTTCCAAAATGACATCCATAACAGATTTACTGAGAGGTGTTTGAATAACTACATGATCAGCCATGCTGCCAGGTTCAGAGTTTGTAGCTGAGTGTGCAGAATTGGACTGTTCTGCTGAGACAGTAGATGAGGAATTTGAGGCAAGTACAAAGGAGGTAGTTGAGACATATTCCTTAGAAATGGGTGCCAGTGCTGTTGAGGCAAGTCCGGAGCAATTACGATCATTTTTGGTTTTTCCTGTCTGGCCTTTAGTAAGACCCTGGGAAGAAGAGGCAGAGGAGGAAAGGCATAGACTGATAGGTTTTTCCAACTGAAGGATAGGGCATCCACTTTCCATGCTTGTCTGTGATATGTCCAGTTGATAATTTTGGGGAGAGGCAAATAGATCTATGTCTGGGCTCCCCCATTTCTGTGTTACCTTGCTGAAGACTTGTGGATCCAGTATCCACTCGTGAGGGTCCGTAAGATTTCTGCTTAGGTCATCTGCCAGAGTATTTTGTTTTCCTGGCAGGAACTGAGCTCGAAGATGTACTTGGTAAGTCAAGGCTGTGTCTCACAATGCCATGGCTAGTCTGCAAAGGGTGTAGGAATGTGTACCCCC
Organism: Protopterus annectens; assembly: GCF_019279795.1. NCBI lineage: Eukaryota > Metazoa > Chordata > Ceratodontiformes > Protopteridae > Protopterus > Protopterus annectens. The sequence continues at coordinate 702,947,435 of NC_056741.1, forward strand.
TTGCTTGTTTATGTACCACATAACCGAGGTGTTGTCCGTCTAGCAGTAGTTGTCCTGGATGAAGTAAGTCCTTGAAGGCTGTCAGGGCATTCTGAACAGCTAGCATCTCTTTCTGGTTGATATGTAGACGCATTTGGGTTCCATATGCCCTGAATGCATCTCCCCACCAGGTAGGCCCCCCAAGCATAGTCTGATGCATCTGTAGTTAGGGTTTGGGTGGCAGAGTGTAGAGTGAATGACAGTCCCTTGTTTTGGTGACATGTCTCTGCCCACCAAAGAAACTCCTGTTGTAGGCAGGGAATGAGTGGAATCATTGTTTCCAGACTTGTGACAATGGTGACTCCATAAGCTTTTTAGGTACCATTGAAGTGTCCTCATATGCAGTCTTGCATATGGAATTAGTAGAATGCAGGATGCCATGAACCCCAAAGCCTGCAGAATTTGTCTTGCAGATAAAGTACAGTTTGGTACCTACCATAAATGTAGATGTTCGAGTGCTCATACAGCTGCAGTCATAACAGATGGGTTATCCTGCCATCAGGCGGGTCCTCGGTCGGCTGAATTCCAAAGTCTAGGTCCGGCGTCGGTTGTCGTAGCTTCTTCCCTGACGTCAGTGCGGCAGGGGTATAAAAGAGGCAGCCGATGCCATTTTCTTCAGTTTTTCTTGCCCCAGATGTCAGGTGCCCCCAGAAGGAAGGCAAACAATGTTATGCAAAGATGCAATGTTGATAAATCAAAAACAGTAGTTGCAAGCAAATACACCATAAACGAATACCCAAAAAAGGTTATATGAAAAGTGTCATAAGGCCTGCCCTTAGAGGGGATGGAGGGAGGGAAACCTGGACTGCAGCTGTATGAGCACTCGAACATCTACATTTATGGTAGGTACAAAACTGTACTATGTTCATCATGCATACAGCTGCAGTCATAACAGATGGGTAGAATCCCAAAGCTAAGTAAGGGTGGTAGGCACTAAGTGGAACTAGGAGAGGCTAGGATGCCCTCCAGGACTGCGGTGGCAAAGCCTGCTCTAGATTTTGAGTATAGTGGGAGGTGATAGTGCTTGGAGAAAGTGTGCACTGAACTCCAGGTGGCTGCTTCCAAAATCTCCTTGGTAGGGACCCCCCTGAGGAAGGCTGCAGAGGTAGCTGTGGCTCTGGCGGAGTGGGATCTGATGCATGCAGGCACAGTTTTTGCATGAAATGAGTAACAAAAGCGTATGCAGTGGGCTATCCATTTTGAAATTGTCTGTTTGGAAATAGCCTTTCCCTGAGCACCTACAGCATAGGACACAAAGAGTTACTCAGATTTCCTGAATGGCTTTTGTTTTGTCCAAGTAGTAACAAAGTTGTCTGTGAATGTCCAAGGAATGTAGTAGTCTTTCCCCTTTGTTTTGTGGATTAGGATAAAAGGTAGGTAAGTGGATAGTCTGATTCAAAGCTACACTGGATACTACCTTTGGCATAAAGGTAGGATTGGTTCGTAAGGAAACTCTGTCCTGATGGAAAATGATGAATGGTTGCACAGCCATGAGGGCCTGTAGCTCCGAAACCCTGCGTGCTGAGGTGATAGCCAGAAGAAAGGCTGTTTTCCATGACAAGTACTGTAACTCTGTTGAAGAAGCTGGCTCGAAGGGAGGAAGGGTAAGCTTTTCCAATACGAAGTTGAGGTCCCAAGCAGGGACTGGTGGTTTCCTTGGGGGTTTTATATTCTTTGCCCCTCTGAGGAACTGCCTTAAGAGAAGGTGAGAGAATAAAGGAGGATCTGTGTTGTATTGTGCAGAAATGGCTGAAGCGTGGATCTTGATGGAGGAGAAGGAAAGTCCATTGTTTAACATCTCAGCTAGGTACTGTAAAATTCGAGGTATATTTATTACCCAAGGATTCTGTCCCTTTTCTTGATTCCAGGCACAAAATCGTTTCCATTTGGCGGAGTAGGCCTTTCTAGTAGAAGGTCTTCTGGCCTCCAAGATGACATCCTGCACCTCCTTGGAGAGGAGAAACTGTTGGGAAATCAAGGAATTCTCCAAGCAGCTAGATTTAGAGTTTTGAGATGGCTGTGAAGGGTTTTGTAGTTGTGCTGGGACAACAGAAGAGGGACTAGAGGTAGGATCCATGGTGGGGAATGTGTCAGGCTCTTCAGGAGTGGATACCAGTGTTGTCTTGGCCAGTCTGGAGCAATGAGAATCATTTTCGGCCTCTCTTCTCTGGATTTTAATAGAACTTTGGGCAGCAGAGGAAGAGGCGGGAAGGCACTAGACTGTCAATGTTGCCCAATTGAAGGAAAGTGCGTCCACTTTCCAGGCCTGTGGATGATAGGTCCTTGAACAAAATTTTTTCAACTGGCAATTTCTGTGGGTATCAAAGAGATCTATGTCTGGCTGTCCCCATGCTTGAGTTATCTTTGTGAAAACTTGAGGATGCAACTTCCATTCGTGTGGATCTGTCATATTTCTGCTTAGGTTGTCTGCCAGTGTGTTTTTCTTCCCTGTAGTTGAATTTGCGATAACAGTGCTGTGTTCCATAGGGTCATGGCTTGCCTGCACAGGGGGTATGAATGAGTTCCCCCCTGTTTGTTTATGTACCACATCACTGTGGTGTTGTCTGTCCTTATCAATAGCTGGCCTGGATGCAGTAGGTCTTTGAAGGTCATAATGGCCTTTTGCACGGCTAGCATTTCCTTTTGGTTGATGTGAAGGTGTTTCTCTTTTTGGGTCCATTTTCCCTGAATGCACTGATCTGTCATGTGTGCTCCCCAGGTGTAGTCTGAGGCATTTGTTGTGATGATTTGAGTCACTTGAGGTACACAGAAAGGAAGACCTGTGTTTCTTTGGCAAGCTTGAGTCCACCACAAAAATTCCTTTTGAAGGCATGGAATGAGTGGGATAATTGCTTCCAAGCTGTGGCTGTATTGAGACCATAAGTTTTTCAGGTACCATTGAAGTTTCCTCATATGCAGCTTTGCACATGGGATTAGTAGGATGCAAGATGCCATGAATCCCAGAGCCTGCAGGATTTTCCTTGCAGTTAGCCTGGTGTAAGTTGCTATTTTTCTGAAGTATTGAAACAGTTGCCCTTGCTTGTCTGGCATGAGGTAGGCCATCTGGGTGGTTGTATCCAAGCTGGCACCCAGGAAAATTATTTGTTGAGAGGGTATTAGTTTTGATTTCTTTTTGTTGACTGTGTATCCCAGGAAGTTCAACAGTTTTATTACAAATGCCAGGTGCTTCAGTAGTATGTCCTTGCTGTCCGCTTGGATCAGGAAGTCGTCCAGATATGGGTAGATTTGTATCCCTTGTAGTCTGCAGAAGGCGATTACTGATGCCATGCATTTCATAAACACTCTGGGTGCAGTAGATAAGCTAAAGGGCAATGCAGAGAATTGGTAATGGGTTGAACCTGCAAGAAATCTGAGGTATCTTCTGCAATATTGTCTGATAGGGACATGCAGGTATGCCTCCTTGAGGTCCAATGTTACCAACCAAGACTCCTTGCCCAGCATGGGAAGAAGCTGCTGTAATGTGAGCATCTTGAATTTTGGCACCTGTAGATATGTGTTTAGGATGGATAGGTCCAAGATAGGTCTCCAATCTTTGTATTTTCTCGGTACCAGGAATAGTCTGGAATAAAACCTTTGACCTTGTTCTTTTGCAGGTACCTCTTGAATTGCTTTCATGTCCCTGAGAGCTGAAACTTGTTTTTGTGCCTCTGCCCTTTGATTTTGTGGCAGGTTTGGCATGCCTCTCATTTTTGGAAGGGTGTGAAAGTGGAACCTGTAGCCTCTGTCTATAATGTCCAGAATCAATTTGTCCTTTGTAACAATATGGCCAATTTTTTGAGAATAATGTCAGTTTTCCGCCCAAAGGTGCTGCCATTAAAGCTTTGCTTGGCAGGTGTAGGGGGAAGTCATTGTGTCTGTTTTCTAAAAGACTGTGATCTATCTTCTCCACCTCTTGGGGTTGGTGCTTGCCACTGTCTGGCTCTGAAAGATCCTTGAGGTTTCCCTCTGCCCCTTGGGCGTCTGTATCTGCCCCTTTGAGGTCTGCCCGTGGCTGGAAAGGACCAATTTTTTGAAGGCCAGTTTCTGCTGAAACGTGGAGGCTGTACCTGCAGAAAATCTTTCACTGTTTGCATTGATTTCGCTTTTTCCTCCATTTTCTTTAGTACCTCCTCAGCTTTAACACCAAACAATACATCTTTTTGAAGAGGTGCATCTAATAGTTTAGCTTTGACATGATCTGGTAAGGATTGCTCTTTGAGCCAAGCATGCCTACGTATAACAGACCCCGTAACAGCAGCTCTACATGAGGCCTCGAAAGCATCAAAACCACACTGCAAGGTATGTTTACCCACTTGCTCTGCACCATGCAACAAATCCTGCAACTCTTTTAAATCTGGTTGTGTCATCTTGCTTTTCAGCTGAGATATCAAAAACTGTTGATACTTTAACATATGGAACTGACAGTTTAATGCCCTCATGGTTAAAGTGGCCGAGGTGTACACCTTTTCCCCCACCTTTCTAAAGCTCTGGAATCTCTCTCTGAAGGTAATGGGTTTTTAGCAGTAGAGGCCTTAATTCCCTTGGGACCCTGTGAAATTGTTTCTGGGTCAGCAGTATGGCTTTTATATAGGAACTGGTGAGAATCAGGAACCCGGTAATACCTGTCTGGTTTAACAGGAGCTGGAGGCAAAGAATCTGGATTAAGGCTGGCTTCTGTGTACACATCATCCAAAATATCTAAAACAGGAGGGATAGCCAGAGGCCTATGCAGGGGAAGCAGAAGAAATTCCCTGAGCCTTTTCTTGGAATCTGAGTAATCTTGGCCTTCCCAGTGTAAGTGTTCCCTCAATGTATGCAGGGTTTCCCCAAAAGAGAAGTCCTCAGGGGGGGAGACCGAGGGAATAGACTCCTCTGCATCAGAGTCTTCGAATGGAGAATAGGCATAATCCTGGTCCTCAGATAGTTCTGAGGTAATAGAAGCTTGATCTGAGGAAGGGTAGTCTTCCTTTAATCTGGGCCTTTTGTCAGAGGGGGGTTGCGAACCCCTGATGAGAGTAATCAAATCCTCAGCCATTTTAAGCATCTGTTTTTTAGGCATGGTGCCTTGAGAGGGGGGTCAGAGGAACCTGTTTTTTGGTTTTCATGGCTGCTTTAGATTTAGCGAAGGCTTTAATAGAGAAGGAGGAAGGCCTGAAGACCCCTTGAGAAATGGCAGGCCTGTCTAAATTCTGTGTTTCCCCGCCAGGAGTGGCATCAGGATCTGTAGTAGGAATGGGGGCCGAGGAGCCTGCGACCTCGGGTACTGAAGACACCGGTAATGCATTGTCATCGGTACTCAGGGGCTGCGTAAGCACCTTGCTGAGTACCGGAGAATCGGTAGTCGGCCTTAGCGTGGTTTCAGTAGGTGGTGCGGACCTCGTATGTCGGTCCTTATCTTTGCGTTTTTTGCTCAAAACTGGAGTCGGAGTATCCAACGACATAATATAATTACATTTTTTGCCAAAAAAGTGAGGGGCGAACTCCGCCCGACGCTTAATAGTGCGCTTATTGAATCTAGCACAAAAACGGCAGGCCGAGACGTCGTGGTCTGGGCCTAAGCAAGGTATACAGAAAGAGTGGAAATCCTTATGCGGTATTTGCTTCCCACATGAAATGCAATTATTAACTTTGTCCTACATCGGTCTGAGGCAAGAAAAGATTCCCCAACGGGGTACTTAGCTTTCAAGAAGACTTCGGCTGAAATACGTTCGTAAATCTCAGTAGCTGGCCGACCGGCACTTGCGAACTGCTTCAGCTTCGGGCACCGCGCGGCAAGAAAGACTGGAGAAAATGGCGTCGGCTGCCTCTTTTATACCCCTGCCGCACTGACGTCAGGGAAGAAGCGACGACAACCGACGCCGGACCTAGACTTTGGAATTCGGCCGACCGAGGACCCGCCTGACAGCAGGATAACCCATCTGTTATGACTGCAGCTGTATGCACGATGAACATCTGGGTTTTTGTTGCCATCTGTTTGAAGTATATAGTCAGTTGCCTTTGTTTGTCTGGTGTAAGGTAAGCCATCTGGGCAGTTGTATTCAAGCTTACACCCAGGAATGTAATTTTTTTGAGAGGGCACCAGTTGTGATTTCTTTTAGTTTATTGTGTACCCTAGGCATGTTAGACGCCTTTTTACAAACAACAGATGTTGAAGAAGAATGTCCTTATTTTCTGCTTGAATGAGACAGTCCAAGTAAGGATAGATTTGTATGCTTCTTTGTCTGCAGAATGCAATTACTGGTGCCAGGCACTTTGTAAACACCCTGGGTGCAGTAGATAAGCCAAATAGCAGTGCAGAGAATTGGTAATGCATAAAACCTGCCTTGAAGCAGAGGTATCTGCTGCACGATTCCCTTATTGGGATATACAGGTATGCCTCAAGTCTAGAGTCACTAACCAAGCGTTCTTGCCCAGCATCATGGGCAGTAGCTGTTGTAAAGTCAGCATTTTGAATTTTGGAATGTCCAGGAAAATGTTCAAAATCGATAAGTCCAGTATTGGACGCCTGGCAAGGAAGTCTTGAATAAAAACCTTGTCCTTTTTCCTGTTCTGGGACTGGTTGAATAGACTCATATCCATGAGGGACGTAACTTGTTTCTGAGCCTCTGCCCATTGATTTTGTGGCAGGTCTGGCCAACCATTTGGCACTGCAAAGTATGGAAATGAAATCTGTACCCCTGGGATATTATGTTTAATACCCACTTGTCCTGGGTAATTAACTGCCAATTTTGAGCATGAAGTGATAATTTCTCCCCCAAGGGGGCTGCCAAAAGATAAGTGCTTGGTGATGGTAGAGGAAAGTCACTGAGACTGCTTACTGTAGGGTTGTGCTTTGTTTCCTCCAGATTTGGAGGTGGAGGCATCCCATTGCTTTGACCTGTAAGAACCCTGTGATGGTATTTAGAGACTTTTGATCACCTGGATTTGCTTTCAGAGGCTCAGTTGGACACAGGAAAGGACCAATTATTAGTAGGCCAGTGCCTACTGAATCTGGGTGGCTGCACTTGCAAGAAATATTTTACAGTTTGCATAGATTTAGCTTTGTCTTCCATTTTCTTTAAAACCTCTTCTGCCTTATTACCAAACAGAGTATCATGCTGTAAATGGGGCATCCAAAAATTTAGCTTTAACATGATCAGGCAGATTTTGCTCCCTGAGCCAGGCATGCCTTCTAATCATAGATCCAGTAACTGCGGCCCTGCAAGAGGCCTCCAAGGAATCAAAACCACATTGCAAAGTATGCTTTCCAACCTGTTCTGCTGCATGCAACAATTCCTGCAATTCTTTATTTTCCAGACCATCAGAAATCAACATCATTTTCTGTTTCAATAGGCCAATAACATGCTGCTGATATTTAAGCATATGAAACTGGCAGTTTAAGGCCCTAATTGCAAAGGTTGCAGACGTATAAACCCTTCTTTCCCCATCTATCCAGCGCCCTGGAATCTCTATCAGAGGGGGTAGGATTTTTGGCTGTAGAGGCCTTTATACCTTTGGGACCCGGTGAGATTGTTTCAGGATCAACAGCAGGATTTTTGTATAGAAATTTGTGGGAGTCAGGAACCCTGTAATATCTGTCTGGCTTACTAGGAGCCGGAGGTAGGGAATCAGGAGCCATGCTTGATTCCGAAAACACATCAACAATGTCTAATACAGGAGGTACAGCCAAAGGCCTATGCTGAGGAAGAAGGAAATCCCCAAGCCTCTTTTTTGATTCAGAGAAATCCTGACTCTCCCACTGAAAATGTTCCCTTAAAGTATGCAAGGTTTCTCCAAAAGAATAATCCTCAGGAGGAGATGCAGATGGGATGGATTCTTCTGCATCTGAATCCTCATAGGGTGGGACAGAAAATTCCTGATCAGAAGAAACAGAAACCTGATCTGAAGATTCATAATCAGTGTCTTGCCTAGGCTTCTTAGCGGGGGGGGGGGGGGGGGGTTAGGAACCCCTGATCAAGGTAGTTAAGTCATCAGCCATTTTGATCATCTGTTTTTTAGGCATAGGGGCCTGAGCACGTGGGCTCATGCGTTGGTTTTTTAGACTTGGAACTGGTTTTTGAAGTTGGCGTCGGTTTTACATAAAAATGTTGAGTCCTGAAAACACCCTCAGAAGCCGGTGCCTGCTCAGCGGCTCCGGACCCACCAGAGGGAGGGAAATCCAAGGGTTCAATACTCTGAGAATCTAGCGGCATATTGGACTCATGGGTCTCGGTAGAGGCCTGCGACACAAAAAGTACAGTTGTGTACCTACCATAAATGTAGAAGTTCGAGTGTATTCACTGTTGCAGTCATTACTCTTGGGTTATCCTGCTGGCAGGCTACCCGCAGTCGGCCAGAATTCCAGTGTCTAGGTCCGGCGTCGGTTGCTGTCGCCTCCTCCCTGACGTCAGTGCGCCAGGGATATAAAAGATGCAGCCGACGGCATTTTCTTCAGTTTTTCTTGCCCCAGATGTCAGGTACCCCCAAATTGGAAGGCTGGAAAAAAAAATATGCCAATAAAAATGCATGCACAATAATAACATGTCCTTCCTCTACAAGCAAATACACCAAATAGGTTGTATAGCATAGCGAAGTGCAAAACAGCCCCAGCTAAGAAAAGGGGGATGGTGGGTGTTTAACCTGGACTGCAACAGTGAATACACTCGAACATCTACATTTATGGTAGGTACACAACTGTACTGTGTGTTCATTGTGTTTCACTGTCGCAGCCATTACTCTTGGGTAGAATCCCAAAGCTGAGGAAGGGTGGCTGGGCTAAATAGGATTAGGAGAGGTTATGAGGCCCTGCAGAACTGCAGTGGCAAAGCCTGCTCTGGACTTAGGTAAAGAGGTAAGTGGTAGTGCTTTGCGAAGGAGTGCACTGAACTCCCAAGTTGCAGCCTCTAAGATATCTTTGGTTGGTACTTCTCTGAGGAAGGCTGCTGAAGTGGCTGCTGCTCTGGTGGAATGAGGCCTAATGCTCTTAGGCACTTATTTGCCATGTTGAAGATAGCAGAAATGGATGCAATGGCCTATCCATTTAGAAATAGTCTGTTTTGAGATAGCCTTTCCTTGTGATCCTGCAGCATATGACGCCAAAAGTTGCCCAGTCTTTCTGAAAGCTTTAGTTCTGTCCAAGTAGAATCCTAACTGCCTGTGTATGTCCAAAGAATGTAGAATTTTCTCACCCTTGTTCTGTGGATTAGGTTAAAAGGTGGGCAAGTGAATAGTTTGGTTGAGGGCCACACTGGACACCACCTTAGGCATAAATGTAGGGTTTGTCCTCAGAGAAACCCTGTCTGGATGAAAAATGATGAAAAGTTCCACAGCCATGAGTGCTTGTAACTCCGAGACTCGCCTTGCAGAGGTTATTGCTAGGAGCAGAGCTGTTTTCCAGGATAAGAATTTTATATCTGCTGTTGATGCTGGCTCGAAAGGAGGCAGTGTGAGTTTTTCCAAAACATAATTGAGGTCCCAGGTCAGAATTGGTGCTCTCCTTGGAGGCCTAATGTTTTTGGCCCCTCTGAGGTACTGCCTTATTAAAGGATGAGAAAAGATAGGTGGTTCCGTATTGTAGTGGGCTGAAATGGCAGAGGCATGAATCTTAATAGATGAGAAAGAAAGGCCTTTATTTAGCATCTCAGTTAGGTATTGTAAAATCTGAGGGATATTTGGTACACACGTGTCAATGCCTTGTTCCTGGTTCCAAGCAGAGAATCTCTTCTATTTTTCTGCATAAGATTTTCTGGTACTGGGCCTCCTGGCATCCAAGATAACATCCATAACAGCTTTTGAAAGAGGAGTGTTCTGAATGGCTGCATTATCCACCATGCAGCCAGATTTAAGGTCCTGAGTTGGCTGTGCAGGATCTGATTGTTTTGTTGGGTCAGCAAGTGAGAAGTTTGAGGCAGTATCCATGCTGGACCTTGAGACAAACTCTTTAGGATTGGGTACCAGTGCTGGCGTGGCCAGTCTGGTGCAATCAGTATCATGTTTGGCTTCTCTTGTCTGACCTTTAGGAGTACCGTGGGAAGGAGTGGCAGTGGGGGAAAAGCATATACTGTTCGATTTTTCCAGCTGAAGGATAGGGCGTCCACTTTCCATGCTTGCTTGTGATAAATCCTTGTGCAAAATCTCTGCAATTGGCAGTTGTGAGGGGAGGCAAATAGATGTCTGGGCATCCCCATTTCCTTATTATCATGCTGAAGACTTGTGGATCCAGTTTCAATTTGTGGGGATCCATGAGGTTTCTGCTTAGTTCGTCTGCCAGAGTATTTGTTTTTCCTGGCAGGAATTGTGCTTGCAGTTGAACTTGAAATGCCAATGCTGTGTCTCACAAGGTCATTGCTTGTCTGCAGAGGGGGTAGGAATGTGTACCTCCCTGCTTGTTTATGTACCACATAATTAGAAGTTATGTACTCACCATAACGTTCCATCTGAGTAGGTGTATTCATTTGTCTGCAACCTGTGGGTTATGGATCCGATATCGGATCCGAACCGGCATAGTTTTCCAGCTATGGATCCAAGCTCTCAGCTCCTCCCCTCACCCATAATGCCCTGCTCTACCCTCATGACCTCAGATCGAGTTTGCCAAAGCAACAATACCCTCAAAAGGGTAACAAGTAATATGCAGGAAACTGAAAGGCCAGGGGGATAGGAGGGCGGGATGGTTGCAGACAAATGAATACACCTACTCAGATGGAACGTTATGGTGAGTACATAACTTCTAAATCTGAAGTAGGATATTCATTTGTCTGCAACCTGTGGGACAGAGTCCCCAGCTACCTGAATCTTGGGCGGCCATCATGGAAGGATATTCCGGAGCACCGCGGAGCCAAAGGATGCTCTACCCCTAGATGCAAGATCCAACTTATAGTGAGAAATAAATGTATGAGATGAAGCCCGTAGCTGCTGCACAAATATCATCTAGAGGAATCCTAGCCTTGAAGGCTGCTGAGGTAGATACTGACCGGGTTGAATGGGCATGAACACCCTCCGGTGCGGCCTTCCTGACGCTTGATAAGCCAATAAAATGCACTGTGAAATCCAGCGGGACAGAGAAACTTTGGAAATTGGCTTGCCCAAATTGAAATTTGCAAAGGAAATAAACAGCTGGTCGGATTGCCTATGACCAGCTGTCCTGTTGAGATAAAATCTTAGTTGCCTGTGAACATCTAGTGAGTGTAGCCTATATTCACCTTTGTTTTCATACTTAGGGAAGAAAACAGGGAGGTTAATGGATTGATTGATGTTTGCTTCAGAAACGATTTTAGGAAGGAAGGACGGGTTGGTCCTGAGGGAGACACGGTCCGGATAAAAAACCAAGTAAGGAGGTTTAGCTGATAAAGCTTGAAGTTCAGAAACTCTCTTGGGTGAAGTAATGGCTACCAAAAAGGCTGTCTTGTAAGAGACGAATTTGAGGTCCACTGTAGCCGGGGGGTCGAAAGGGGGAGCGGACAAGGCCTGTAGGACCAAAGAAAGGTCCCAAGGAGGACCTGCTTGCTTTATAGGGGCCCTGAGAAGGAAAGTACCCTTAAGAAAAGTTTTGCACAATTTGGCTGACATAAGAGGATTAGACTCTTGACCAATGTGATAGTGAGAAATTGCCGCCAGTTGAACTTTGACTGTGGAACTGCTGGCACCATCATTAGAGAGAGGTTAGAAAATCAAGCACTACGGGAGAGGAACCGTGAAGGGATCTAGGCCTTGCCGCTCCGCCCACACAGAGAAAGCTTCCATTTGCTTGTAAACCTTTCTAGTGGATGGTTTATGAGCCGCCACCAAAATAGCCTTTACCGTGAAGAAATACCGAGTCCTTATCAAGAGTGGAACTGGAGCAGCCAAGCGGTCAGCTTCAGGCTGTCCAGGTTCGGAGGAGGAATGCAGGATGGATGGGATATCAGATCCGGAATGGGATCTAGAATCCAAGGAGGATTCACCGAGTGAGACCTTAGGAAGGGGAACCAGATCTGTCGAGGCCAGAACGGAGCAATGAGAATCATTCTGCAACCCACCCGAGAGGCTTTCTGAAGAACTTGCAGCATCAGAGGCAAGGGTGGATAGGCATACAGGAGACCGGGTGGCCAAGCATGCACCAGAGCGTCTCTTGGGGTACCTCCGGGAGGAGGTATTAGAGCGAAAAAACTGTCGCACTTGGTGTTTGAGGGAGAAGCAAAAGGATCGCATGAAGGGGTTCCCCACCGTGCGAATATGCGTTCCGCTACTTGACAATTGAGAGACCACTCGTAAGGGGTCAGAATGGTGCGACTGAGCTTGTCCGCTAGGATGTTGGACCGACCGAATGTGCGTTGCTATGAGAAAGCGATTGGTGGAGATTGCCCATTCCCAAACTCTCATGGCCTCTCGACAAAGAGGGTAAGACCTTGTTCCCCCTTGCTTGTTGATGTACCAGACAACAGACATATTGTCCGATTGAATCGCAATTGTTCCCAAGGGAAGAAAGTCCTGAAGTGCTAGCAATGCTAAGAGCACTGCTCTCATCTCTAGAACATTGATATGCAGTAAGGTCTCTGAATCGCTCCACGTGCCTTGGACTGTCCGCCATAAAGTGCCCCCACCCGAGGCGGAGGCGTCCGTGGTCACCGTGGCGAGAGGGGAGAAGCACAAAATGGGCGACCCTCGTGGAGATCCGGGAGTGGAGCCACCACAAGAGGGACCGCTTGCAAGCCTTGCTGATCGCTATGGGATGATGCATGGGAGAGCAAGGTATGACCACTGTACTAAGAGCGTCCACTGTAGAATGCATATTGAGCCTGGCAAGAGGAAGAAGTGCTATCGACGAAGCCATGGACCCTAGAGCCCTCAGGACCAACTCCGCTGGAACAGAACATGAATGGAGAATGGCCCGCACCTGGAGCTGCAGATTTAGAACTCTGTCCGCAGTGAGGAAGGCTCGTAAACTCCTTGTGTCTAGTCTGGCCCCTATGAAATCTAAGAGCTGAGTGGGTGCCAGGTTGGACTTGTTTGTATTTATTGTGATGCCCAGAAATGGAGCAAGATGGAGAAAGGAGTCTCGCGAGAGAAGTAGATGCCTTGTTGGGGGTAAGGAGCCAGTCGTCCAGGTAGGGAAAGACCTGCACCCCTGAAGCCTCAGGTGGGCCGCTACCACTGCTAGTACTTTGGTAAACACCCTGGGGCTGTGGTGAGACCAAAGGGAAGGACCCGAACTGGTAGTGACTGGCTCCCAGCCGAGCGGAGAAACCTCCTGAGCGTCTGTCCATTAGGATGTGGTAGTACGCGTCCTTGAGATCTATCGAGCACATCCAGTGGCCTTCTCCCAGAAGGGGAGAATAGATTGTAGAGTGACCATTCGAATTTTTCTTTGGGGACTGCCAGATTCAAGAGAGAGAGGTCTAGGATTGGTCTTAGTTCCCCGTCTTTTGGCACTAAAAAGAACCTGGAGTAGAACCCTGATCCGATCTGGTCTGGGGAACGGGCTGGATGGCTCTTTCTCTAGCAGATGGCCAATTTCTGCCAAAGCGGCCTCCCTTTGACCGGGTGGTACGTCTGGGAGGGACTTCATCTTTGGAAGGTGAAGGAAAGGAATGCGATATCCCTGGATATGATTTGGAGAACCCAGCGGTCCGATGTTATGGACTCCCATGCCGCTAGGTGCCCCGAACGTCCCCGACTGCCTCCAGAGTAGAGCAGTCGGGCAACCCCTCAGGGTTGCTGCGGGCCGTTCAGAGAAAGGTTCCCTGGACCCTAAGTTTCTGGGAGCCCCTCTGCCTCTAGGGCGTCCTCCCTGTCCTCCTCTGCCACGGAAGGACTGGTTGTCCGGAGCAGGCTGGGACTGCTGCGACTTCGAACCACATCTTCTTCTGACCCTTTTGGTTCCTAGAATAGGGCCTCTGGGGTGCAGAGAAGCGGATTCCGACGGCAGACAGCGTCTTCCGTCCTTCTCGCTCTGGGTCAACGTCTCGCAACGGTCTTGCCAAACAGAGCAGAACCATCAAAGGCGTTCGCAAGACGCCTTGAAGGGCTCAGAAAAATGCAGTGGCGGAGCCAGGCCTGGCGCCTAGTGACCAGTCCTGTCCCGCAGCTCTAGCGGCGCCTCCGTAGCATGGGAGAGTAGCCACATAGAAGTATTCGTGACTGACCTAAGAGTGGCCATTTTGGTGGAGTGCAGAGCTCTGTCCTCCTCCGAAATGGACTCAGGGGATGCAGCGTACTCCTTAATAAGGTCTCGCTGCATCCGAATAACATGTGCCAAATAGTTCAGCCCTTACCGAGAAGGTCGCCGAACTGAACATCCGCTTCCCCAAGCGGTCCATCATCGAGACTCCTTGCTCGGTGGGTGGACTGAGGGACTCTCCTGAGCCAGTTCCCTCTTGTGGCCGCCATCAACATGGCATCTACAGGAGGCCCCTTACTCCAATGGGTCCTGTCAGAAGGCGGGCTAAGGATTTTATCAGGTCTTTTGGGAATTGGCTCCACGGTGTCCGGTTCCTTCCACGCCCTGGTGGTAATAAGGTCCACCAGGGGTCGGCAGGGGACACCCAAGAGGTAGACGGGCCCGTTTGAATGCCTCCAAGAACACGGACTCGTCCGAGGAAGACTTGGGGCAGACCACCCCCTGATACGGAGCATTTCCATGATGTCTCAAGGAGACATCCTCGGGGTGACCGTGGGGAGCCTTCCCCTTCCTCCAAGTCCGTGTCTTCAGTGAGAGACTCAGGGAGTCAATGTGCCTCCTTTTGCGTATGCTTGCAGGAGCCTCCTCTGGGGGCTGTCAGAGGAGTCCTCAGCAGCAATTTGCTCCATGGGAGCAACTTGGGGCACAGAAGCGGGCTGTCCCAGGGCCGGATGGTGGAAGCCTGGCCCAGTGCAGAGGAGGCGGGACGGGCGAAGCAAGTGCCGGGGTCCGGAGACCCTCAACAGAGCCCTCTCCACTACATCAAAAGCGAAGGGAGCCGACCTCGACCAAAGGATCCGACAATGGCTCCCTCGGATCCGAAGAGTGGATCGGAGCCGGCGCCGAGCACTCGGATCCGAAGGACAGTGCGCTCCGACACAGACGGCGCCGGGAGCACTGATCCCCGGATCCGGCTCGGATCCAGGCTCCGAGATCGGGTCCGGCACTCGAGGGCATGGTCGGATCCGGTACCAAGTACTATCGGCTCCGACCTCCCCGGCTCGGCTGCTCGGCTCCAGTTGCTCAACCCGGGAAGCGGGTCGGAGAAGGAGCAATAGGCTTGAAAAAGGGTGTTGAGCTCCCGAGGGGAGGCAAGAGCACTCCCATCTGCATCTGGGCCTGGATGAACCTTCGCATCATCCGGTCCAGATCAGCATCCGAAAGGCTATGGGTAGATCTCGACGAGGCTACCGAGGTAGGCCTGGAATGCCTCCTCGATAGCCTCGACGGAGATCGGGTCTCCTCCTCCTCAGGACCCGGTGAGAAGCACACAGGAGACCGGAGCCGAGAAGGAGGAGACCGCACCGAAGAGCCGGGAGAAGCCGCTTGGCTGGCGGGCCGAAACAGAGGTCTCGGCCCGCCGCTTGTGGTGCTTCTCCCTCCGGTCCTTTTTAGATGCATCCCTCTCCTGTCCTGAAGCGGGAGTTTGAGTCCCAGGAGCAGGAGGGGGTGCTACAGGGAGAACAGCTGCAGGCGGAGGAGTCCCCGAGGGAGCGGGGGTCGGAGCCGAGTCCGGCGGTAAAAGACCCGCCAAGACCAGCTTGGACCTCCGCTCCCTCAGTGCCCTGGGGTTGAACCCTGCACAAATGGAACAACCAGATGTGAGGTGTTCAACCCCAAGACACTTAACACACCGAGTGTGGCCATCAGCCGGTGAGAGCTTATGGCCACACTCGGAGCATTTAGAGAAAATTGACTTAGGCTGTTCAGCCATAGTCACTAAAGCTAACCAAAAGTTACAGAAGTAACTTAAAACAATAAAGCAATAAAGAAGCACACAGGCCTCACACACACTCTACGTACCAGCGAGGGGAGGGGATAAAATATACTACTGAAAATTAAATTAAACTAAAAACAGTCAATAATAATAGGAAACCTACAACTTTCACACAAAAAAGTTTAAAGAAAGCAAAAATATTCTATTCTTGAACAAGAAAAAATCCACTTAGCTGAGAGCTATGAGAACCACATCCAGTTACCAGCGCGGCAAACAAGATCTGAGGTCATGAGGGTAGAGCAGGGCATTATGGGTGAGGGGAGGAGCTGAGAGCTTGGATCCATAGCTGGAAAACTATGCCGGTTCGGATCCGATATCGGATCCATAACCCACAGGTTGCAGACAAATGAATATCCTACTTCAGATCCATAGTGTTGTCCGCCTTTATCAGTAATTGTCCTGGATGAAGCAGGTCCTTGAAAGCTGTCAGGGCATTTTGTACGGCTAACATCTCTTTTTGATTGATGTGAAGATTCATCTGGTTTGCAGGCCATGTGCCCTGAATACATTTCCCTGCCATATGGGCTCCCCAGGCATAATCTGATGCATCCGTTGTCAGAGTCTGTCTGGCTGTGGGTAAACTGAATGGCAGACCTTGTTGTGGTGACAGGCTTCTGCCCACCATCTAAACTCCTGTTGCAGGCAGAGGATGAGTGCAATTACTGTCTCCAGGCTGTGGCAATGCTGAGTACAAACACTTTTTAGATACCATTGTAGTTTCCTCGTATGCAGTCTGGCAGATGGAATTAGTAGAATGCAGGATGCCATGAAACCCAAGGCCTGCAGGATTTTACTTGCAGTTAAGTGGGTTTTTGTTGCCAAATTCTTGAAGTAGCCAGTTGCTTTTGTTTGTCTGACGTGAGATGAGCCATCTGGGCAGTTGTAGTTAGGCTTGCACCCAGGAATATTATCTCTTGAGAGAGCACTAGTTTTGATTTCTTTTCGTTTACTGTGTACCCTAGGCCAATTAGTAATCTTTTTACAAATGCCAGATGCTCTAGAAGAATGTCTTTGTTCTCTGCTTGAATTAGGCAGTCGTCCAAGTAGGGATATATTTGAATTCCTTTTTGTCTGCAAAACGCAATTACTGGTGCCAGGCATTTTGTGAAGACCCTGGGCGCAATAGATAAGCCAAAGGGCAGTGCAGAGAATTGGTAATGCATTGAGCTAGCTATGAATCTGAGGTATCTTCTGCAAGATTGTCTGATTGGGACATGCAGGTATGCCTCTTAGATCCAAAGTTACGAGCCAAGCCTTCTTGCCCAGTATGGGCAGTAGCTGCTGTAGAGTCAACATCTTGAATTTTGGAACTAACAGAAATGTATTTAGTATAGACAGGTCCAGTATAGGTCTCCAGGTTTTGTCCTTTCTGGGTACTAGGAAAAGTCTGGAGAAAATTCTTGCCCCTGCTCTTGTTGCTGTACTTGCTGAATGGCCCTCATGTCTATGAGGGCTGTAATTTGTTTTTGTGCATCTGCCCATTGATTGTGTGGCAGGTCTGGCATACCTTGGTAGAGTGTGGAAATGGAACCTGTAGCCTTGGGACACTATGTTCAGGACCCATTTGTCTTGGGTAATCCTTTGCCAATTTGTGGAAAAAAGTGCTAGTTTTCCCCCCAAGGAGGCTGCCAAAAGAAATGTGCTTGGATCTGGTGTCATTGGGACTGTTTCCCGTACGGTTGTGATTTGTCTCCTCCGCTTTTGGAGTTAGGAGCACCCCATTGCTTATGCCTGTATGAGCCTTGGGGCTGACGTCTGCCTCTGGGACGCCTGTATTTGCCTGTTTGTGGTCTGTCTGACACTGGAAAGGACCAATTTTTAGAAGGCCAGTTTCTGCTAAATCTGGGTGGCTGTACCTGTAAGAAATCCTCAACTGTCTGCATGGATTTTGCTTTATCCTCCATTTTTTTCAATACCTCTTCTGCTTTAGTACCAAACAAAGTATTCATGCTGTAATGGTGCATCTAATAATTTTGCTTTAACATGATCAGGCAGATTTTGTTCCTTTAACCAAGCATGCCTTCTAATAACAGAACCTGTAACAGCGGCCCTGCAAGAGGCCTCCAGTGAATCATAACCTCATTGCAAATTATGCTTTCCCACTTGTTCATCTGCATGCAATAAATCCTGCAATTCCTTGTTCTCTGAACATTCAGTATTTGTCAACATTTTCTGTTTAAGCAGTGACATTAAATATTGCTGACATTTAAGCATATGAAACTGACAATTTAAGGCCCTTACAGCCAGGGTAGCAGAAGTGTAGACGTTTTTCCCCCATCTGTCTAGAGCCCTGGAATCCCTATCAGAGGGGACAGGGTTTTTTGCAGTGGAAGCTTTAACCCCCCTTGGGACCCTGAGATAGTTTCTGGGTCAGCAGCGGGGTTTTTATACAGGAATTTATGAGAATTCGGGACCCTGTAGTATCTTGTCTGGCTTAGCAGGTGTAGGGGGTAGAGAGTCTGGGGACAGGCCGGACTCTGAGAATACATCGCCCACAATGTCTAGAACAGGTGGAATAGCAAGGGGTCTATGCTGAGGAAGTAGCAGAAAGTCTCGGAGCCTTTTCTTAGATTCAGAATAATCTTGGCTCTCCCAGTGGAAATGTTCCATCATGGTATGCAGGGTTTCCCCAAAAGAATAATCCTCAGGAGGAGAGACTGAAGGAATGGATTCTTCAGCATCAGAATCCTCACAGGGAAGCATGGAGTAATTTTGTTCAGAAGAGGAATCAGAGGAAATAGAAACCTGATCAGAAGAATCATACTCTGTCTCTTGCCTAGGCCTCTTATCAGGAGGGGGATGCGAACCCCTGATCAAAGTAATTAGGTCTTCGGCCATTTTGAGCATCTGTTTTTTAGGCATGGTATTCTGAGTAGGAGAATGCTGTACTTGTTTCTTTGTCTTTAATGCTGCTTTAGTCTTTGAAGCTGAGGATGGCTTAATATATAGTTGTGTAGGTCTGAAGACACCCTCAGAAGCCGATGCCTGCTCAGCAGCTCCAGACCCATCTGAGGGAATGATTTCCGAGTGTCCAATACCTTGAGTATCCAGAGGCCCAGTCGGCTCCACGTGGGAGTCGGAAGCGGCCTGTGGCTCTAAGGTAGCGGGCGCCAGGGGCTGTAAAAGCGCCTCACTGAGAACTGGCGACTGGCCTAGAAGAGGCTTCATCGGTTATGGACCTCGGATGCCTATCCTTTTCCTTGTCCTTGCGTTTTTTGTAAAATGCAGTTGTCGGCTGATCCGACGGCATTATATAGTTAAACCTTCACCAAAGTAATGAAATGCAAAATCAAACTGACGCTTGATAGTGCGTTGGTTAAATCTAACACAAAACCGACAACTAGCAACATTGTGATCAGGGCCTAGGCAAGGAATACAGTAAGAGTGAAAATCCTTATGAGGTATTTGCTTTCCACAAGAAATACAATTGTTAACTTTTTCTGACATCGGTCTGGAGCAAGAAAAAAGTTTCCCCAACGGGGTACTTAGCTTTAATGAAGACTTCGGATCTGAAATTCTGATTTGAAAATCTCAGCAGTCAGCTGACCGGCACTTGAGAACTGCTTTTGCTTCGGGCACCGCGCAGCAAGAAAGACTGAAAAAAATAGCGTCGGCTGCATCTTTTATACCCCTAGCACACTGACATCAGGGAGGAGGCGACAGCAACCGACGCCGGACCTAGACTTTGGAATGACTGCAACAGTGAAACACAATGAACATGTAGCGGGTATCAGGGGCTGCAAAAGTGCCTCACTGAGTTGGGCAATGGGGCACCTACCAGTTGGCACACCCCATTGTTAACAATTACAAACAAAATAAATGACAGGTTTTTTTTTTTTTTTTTTTTTTAGCACCTGATGCTGAGAGACTGCCACCTGCCTTACTGGCAGAAAAATCTAGTAAGATCCATAGGATTATGTGAAGAACTTAGACCACAACAGAAGGGGTTACCTGCATATACGGACAGGATTTACCACAGGTGTCCCACATCCCCTTATTAGAACTAATTTTTGGACTACTCTTCTCAAATACAGAGCTGGGAAATGGGCTTTGGACAGCCAAATATACTGACTGCAAACAGAGTAACAATTATTTTTTATTTTTATTTTATTTTACATTTGTTGACCGGGACAGTCTGACTGGATGCATGTCCATTTTCAGCGGAGGCCCGGGGAGAAAAGCTCCAAGGGTAAGCAGATACAGCATTACATAATACCAGCATTACATATTACAAACAGACTATTTACAGAGATTACATAAGTAAGCAAGTTAAACAAGTTCCACAGGTTACAGTTAATCCTGAGCACAAGTCAGGATTTAATTAAATTACACAGTAAACTGGTTAACAGATTTTTACACATTCTAGAGAGAGTTAGCCAGGCTTGATGCATTGACATAGCCAGTTAAGTGACAAATGTTGAGTCTAGTTTTAAATTGACCTAAGGTGGAAAAGTAAGGTAATATCAGCTGGAAGAGAGTTCCAGGATCTACTTACAGAGTTTGCAAAGAGAGAATCACCGGCTGTGTTATTAATTTTGCTAGTCTGAATTAGTAGTTTGTTAGAAGATCGAAGCAGTCTAGGATTGTTATAGGGGGTGATAATATTTTTAAGTGCAGGAGTATTGTCCGGATTAGAGGATTTTATAGGCCATAATCGGTTGGTTATACTGGATTAGGCTGGGTAGTTCAAGCCACCCAAGCTGATTTAGATTGATGCAATGATGTGTCCTAAAAGGCAGCCCAGTGGCAAACCTGGCAATGTGGTTGTAGCAAATTGAGAGTTTGTTAAGGACAGTCTTGGTTAAATTCGAGAGTAGAGGGGATGCATACAGAAGGGTTGAAAGAAGGTGAGAGCGAACTATGGCAATTTTAGCTGGAGGGGTTAGGAAGGCTTTTATTCTGTAAAGTGACCCTAGTTTTTTTATTGATGGTTTTGATAGTTTGGTTAACATGTAGATCAAATTTTAGATTATTGTCTATGATGACACCTAATAGTTTTGTAGATGGGTCAGGGCAGATTATTGTGCCATCATTTGATTTTATGGTAAAGGTGAAAGCGGTAGACCTACGTGTTGGTGAAAATTACAGCATTTTTTTTTTTTGGGGATTTAGGATCAGACAATGTTCAGAAAGCCAGTTTTCTATTGTATTAAAGGTGGTCTGGGTAGCTGACCATAACTCTACTGAAGATGTGGCTGAGCAAATCAGAGTAGAGTCATCAGCATATTGGATACAGCTGACTTTTGGGATGACAGTATATAGGTCGTTAATGAAGATGGAGAACAGCAAGGGCCCTAGTATAGAGCCTTGTGGTACTCCAAGGGTGTTAGGTAGAAGGTTAGAGAGTTTGTTCTGCCAGAGGACAGCCTGCTATCGACCATTCAGGTAGGACTGAAACCACTGGAGGGCTCCAGTATCTAGACAGAATGTTTGCAGGGTGTGGATTAAAAGTTGGTGATCAACCATATCGAATGCCTTGGATAGATCCAAAAAGAGGGCTGAGGATATATAATTATTGTTGCGATTATGGTTTATGGTGTTAGTAAAGGCTAGGAGGGCTGAAGTAGTGCTGTGATGAGGACGGAAGCCATGCTGAGTGTCTGCCATAAGGCAATTTTGGATTAGGTGGTGCATGAGTTGTCTATGAATACATTTTTCCATCATCTTTGCAAGTGGAGAGAGTATAGCTATTGGCCTATAATTGGAGAATTCAGTAGAGCTGCCTCCTTTGTGAAGTGGGATTACATAGGATATTTTCCAGATGGTGGGAATTTTAGCTTCTACTATGGTGCGATTGATTATTATTGAGATGGGGTAAGCAATAACATCAGCTGATTTTTGTAGGTACTCGGCAGGGAGTTGATCAGCAGAAAGTGTAGTGGGTTTTAATTTTTTGATAAAAGGTACGGATAAGTGAAGTGGCGACTGGTTGGAAGCTGAACGCGAGTAGGTTTCTAGGGGTGCTACTTTCAGGACCAGGGGAGCTAGGAGGTAGTTGGCTAGCTAGGGCTTGAATTGTCTCAGTAAAGAATTGGTTAAAACCATCAGAAACATCTTCAGGGGTTTTATCAACAGTAGCAGCAGGGATTGGGGTTGAAGTTTGTCCAGGACGTAGTAGATTATTTAAACCTGCCCAAAACTTGAGGGTTATTTTGATTTACTGTCTGTAAATTACAGTAGTATTGTTTTTTGTCTTGTAAAATTGATTTTTTGGTTTCGTTCCTGGATTGCCTGTATTTAATGTGATCTTGAGGGTCTTTAGAAGAACGCCACAAAGCCCATGCTTTGTTTCTAAGGGTAATTTTGAGTTTAGACTCTATAGAAAGCAATGGTGCAGTTTTTGCCTTGGTTCTCTTTGAACGAACAGGTGCATGCAAATCAAGGATCTCAAGGAATTTGTTGCTAAAGTATGCTACTGCTTCCTCTAAGGGGAGGTGTTTTAGAATAGACCAATTACATGAATTTAGTTCTTGATGGAATTTGGCACGGTCAAAGCTTTTATTGTTTCTAACCTTTCTGAGTAAGGGTGTTTGGGAATTAATGGTTTTGTGCTTAATTAGCAAATGATGACAAGGTTTTCCAAGAAAAGTATACACGATTCACGTCCATGGGAACGAGAAAGCATTCATCTTCCAGACCGGTTTGCAAAGAATCCTGTGACTGAATTTCTTTAACTGTCTGTTTTTGAAAGACAAATGGATCTGTCGGGTTACCCACAACTGGATCAATTTCTAGAAGACAGTTTGGTGCAGTTTCGATTAGTGCCCTGGTCCTTAGCTTTTCTGGTACAATATTTTACTCTAACAACATATGAAGCTTGCAGAGTCCAACTGAGCAGAGTTGCAGCCTCCCAGGATATCATAAAGAAAAGTTGTGTAAAATCTTACCATAACCATGGATGTCCTTTCTCCATGTTGCCGTATTCTACATGTGGGTTTACCCTTCTTCCTCTCCAGTTCTGCCGGCCAGGTTTCCAAAGATTTTCAGTCTCTAGGTGCGTCGGATGTCTGATGTGGCAGCTGGAAAGTGGGCCATAAAAGTGACGTCTGCATGCACCAGCCCTCAGAACCTACAAGAGGCCCAGTCGGAACCAGTCCTGTATGGGCACAGCCTGTCCATTGTCACTCAGGAGAGGAAGTGCAGTCTGACAAGAGGGGAAGGAATATTGTAACATGAAAGAGAAGGACATCTATGGTTATGGTAAGATTTTACACAACTTTCCTATGTCCTCCTATCCCAATGTTGCAGTATTCTACATGTGGGTGAGTGCCAAAGCTCACTGAAAATTGGGGGGGGGTGGCCTGGATGA
The DNA here is from genome assembly GCF_019279795.1 of Protopterus annectens. Taxonomy (NCBI): domain Eukaryota; kingdom Metazoa; phylum Chordata; order Ceratodontiformes; family Protopteridae; genus Protopterus; species Protopterus annectens. Next base: position 702,970,694 of record NC_056741.1, read on the forward strand.
GGTTTCCTGGAATCAGTGTAGGACAGCCCCGGCAAACCCTGCCCCACCCCTGGAGATATGGTCTAATTTGTAGTGTTTGGTAAAGGTGTGCACTGAGGACCAAGTGGCTGCCTCAAGAATGGCATTAGTGTCTAGAACTTGAAAAATGCTCCAAAACCCTAGTTGTCTGTAGATGTCAAGGGAATGAAGTTGTTGGTCTTTTCGGCTTTTCCCAATTAGGGGTCGCCACAGCGGAACCCCGGTCCGCTAATGATTGGCAGTAGATTTTTATGGTGCTGAGTTGCCAGCCCGACACCCAGCTTTCAACGAAGGCACGCCCATTCACGCATGTCTTTCAAACGCCACTCGACCGGGGGGAGGACATGCAGACTGCACACAGAAGGCACTCCTGCCAATAATCGAACGGGAGAACCTCTTGCTGTGAGGCAACAATGCTACCGCTGCAAGTACTCTCTCAATATTCCCCTGCGGATTAGGGAAGAAGGTAGGCTAGTGGATGGCCTGGTTCAATGCTAGGTCATTCACTACTTTGGGAGTGAATAAAGAGTTAGTCCCGAGAGTCGCCCTGTCCAGGTGAAAGATTAGAAAAGGTAGTGTTAGCCATGAGAACTTGTAATTGTGAGACCTTTCTGGCTGAGGTCAGGGCTACCAGTAAAACAGTTTTCCATGTGTAAAATTTTATGGGAGCTTTGTCTGCTGGCTCAAACGGGACCAGTGTGAGTTTTTCTAATACACAGTTAAGGTCCCGGGGGGGGGGGGGTTCCTGGGTGGTCTCAAGTACAGTACTCCTTTGAGGAACAGTTTAGCGGGGAGTCTGGATGCCAGGGAAGGCACCAGAGGAAGGCAGGCAGAGAAAGACAAATGTGCTTTCACAGATGAGTACGACAGCACTGTCTGCATAAGTTCACACAGGTAAGACAGGATTAGAGGAATGTTACTTTCCAGCAGGTCCAACTGTCTTCTGTGACACCAAATGAAAAACATTTTCTATTTAGAGAGATGGGATTTCCTTGTGTTAGGTTTCCTGGCCTCCTGCAGGACAGTGAACACGTCCTCGTTGTACAGGTGTCTGAATGGGATCAGAATCCTATCAGCCACAGGGTGAGGTGCAAGGATTTCTACTGTGGGTGAATCTGAGTCCCCTTGTTCCGTGTGATCAGGTAAAATGAAGGGGGTAACTTGTGGTGATTGCCCTTGAACAAGTGAAGAGGGAACCAGTGCTATCTTGGCCAGTATGGGGTCACCAACAAGATTTTGGGAGAGTCCTGCTGAAGTCTCAGCAGGACCCTTTGTATCAGTAGGAAGGGGGAAATGCATACAGGAATTTCCCCTTCCAGTTCATGGAGAAGGCATCTGTTGTCAATGCCTTGGTCTGGTGTCCTAGTGGTGTAGCCAGGAAGCTGCCCATTTATGAAGGAGGCAAACAGGTCTAGCTCTGGAATACCCCACTTGTGGACCATAGTCAGGAAAACCTCTTTGCAGCATCTGCTCGTGGTTGTATGAGGTGGTTCTGCTTAGGTAATCTGCCTGGTTGTTGTGCAAGGATGGGATGTAGGCTGCCTGGAGGATGATCCCCTGTGTGGTAGCCTGTTCCCATACCTGTAGAGCTAGTCTGCATAAAAGGTAGGATTTGGTCCCTCCCTGCTTGTTGAGATACCACAGGACTGTGGTGTTGTCTGTGAATATCTTTAGAGGGCCCTACTCTAGGAATGGCTGGAAGGCCTGTAGAGCCAGAAGAATGGCCCTCATTTCTCTCACGTTTATGTGGTCTTGTCTGTGTGTTTGTCCAGAAACCTTGTACCTTACTTGTTCCCAGAGTCACTCCCCAGCCCAGGTCTGAGGCATCCGTGTACATGGTTTGGGAGGGAGAGGGTGGTTACAGAGGCAGACCTGGATTTAGGACTACCTGGGCTACCCACCACCTCAGCTCCTGATGTAGGCAGGGGAGCAAGGGGATCCTGAACTCCAGTGGGTGGGAATGATGGGTCCACACCGACCAGAGGTACCAATGAAGTTTCCTCGTGCATCCCTGTTAGGGGCAACATGGGGATGGTGGCTGCCATGTTGCCTATAAGTCTGAGAAATTGCCTTGCAGTCAGTTCTGCTGATTGTAAAGCAGAACTGAGGTAGTTCTGAAGGGATACCACCCTTTCAGCTAGAAGAAAGGCCTTCATGAGGTCTGTTCTGATTCTGCAACCCGGGAAGACAATATCCTGTCTGTGTAGGGCTGAGATAGGACTTTGGGAAACTGATCAATAACCCTAGAGACTGGAGGATAACCAGAAGGTCCTGGAAATGGCTTAAGAGTTTCCTTGTCTTTTGCCTGGACTAGGAGGTTGTCTAGGTAAGGGAATATCTGAATTCCCTTTTCCTTGCAGAAGGCGATGACCGGAGCGAGGCATTCTGTGAATATCCAGGGTGCAGAAAAAACCCAAAGGACAAAACTGAAAGTGATATGGTCCCGCCAGGAACCTCAGGTATTTCCTGAAGCCAGGCTTGATAGGTATATGAAGGTAAGCATCCTTTATATCCAGGGTTACTATGAACCTTTGTGGAAGGATGAGTGGAAAGAGTGGGTAGGGAGAGCATCCTGAAAGTAGGGACCTTTAGGAAGGGGTTGAGGCGAGAGAGGTCTGGAATTGGCCTCCATGGACCTTCCTTTCTGGATACTAGAAAGATTCTGGAATAGAATATTTTTTCTTTTTGCTTGTGCCAGAACTATTTCTATGGTTCCCTGAAGGAGTAGGGTTTGTAGCACCTGATGGAGGGGTAGTTGACTGGGTGGGGGCTGCGGGATGCCCATTCTTGATGGGGGCATGATCCAGGACATGAAGTAGCCATCCTGTGGGATGGACAAGACCCATCTGTCTGTGGTAATGAGTGACCAAGCAGGGAGACAGTGAGAGATTGGTAGAAAGGGGGGTGGGAGTTGAAATTTTGGCAGGCAGATACTACCTGCCCTATCAGGAAAGGGAGGCCTTTGGCTGGAAGACAGACAGCCTAGACAGAGGGAGCTGTCTTCTAGCGGGTCTTCTAGACCGGAGTGCAGCAGGCTTGGAGGATTTCCTGATAAATTGAATCTTGGACGGGTAGTTCCTCTGGAACTTGGGAACAGGCGAGACCAGGATATGTTTTAAGTCCTGTAGTTCTTTATCTTTCTGTTGTAAAGATTTGAAAAGTTCAGCCACTTTTTCACCAAAACGTGCTGAGTGATCCAAGGGTGCATCCAGGAGTTTGGCCCTAAAATCTTCTGGGAGTGGCTGAAGTCATAGCCATGAGTATCTCCTTAACACTGAAGCTAATGCAGCTGACCTGGCTGAGGCTTCAGCTGCATCATAGCTACACCTCAGGGAGTGTCTATTCACTTGAGAGAGGAGAGCCAGCAGGGAAGACAGGGAGGCTTTGGCTGCACAGTCAGGGATGTTTCCCAACTCTTTAGAGGCTTCGTCCAGGAGAACTAAAGAATACTTGGTCATATGTGTTTGGTTGGTTGTGGCTCTAAATGAGAGGGTGGCCGAAGTATAAATCTTCTTTCACAACCTCTCCACGGTCTTGCTGTCCATCAGCTGGGAGGATTAGTAGTGGTAGACAGCAGTTTGGAGACACTGTCTGTAGAGATGAAAATAGTGGCTGGGTCAGCAGGAGGGCATTTGAGGAGAAATTTCTCCATCTCAGGGACTTTATACAATCTGTCTGCTCTCCGGGGAGCCGGAGGTTCGTAATCTGGGCTAGTGGAGGCTGAGCCAAAAGCATCCAGAAAAGCAGGTTGGATGGGAGGAACAGCAGGAGGACTGGGAGTATCCATCTGGATAAGGTCATAAAACCTTTTCTGATCATCAGACATATCTGAGGGTTGTCACTTAAATTGGTCTTTCATTTTATTAATCATTTCCCCAAATGTAAGGTCCTCTACAGGGGAGTCAGGTTCAACAGAGCCCTCCTCAGGAAAACCATATCCCAAAGGGGATGAGATCTGGGAGGAGTAGGAAAGAGAATCCTCAAGAGTCAGACAATCCCTCTTCTTCAGGCTGCTCTACCCTCCTTTCCTGGGTAGGATGTCTGAAATTAAGGAGGGGAGGAGCAGTGGCAGAGGGTTCTGCTGAAAGCCTAAGGGCCATAAAGGCATTGAATAAGCCTCTGGCTGAAGGCCTGCCAATCTGGCATGCTTTCAGAGGTAGGGGTAAGGAGTCTTGTCTTCTGTTTTTTCTTCAAAGGCCTAGCTGCAATCTGGCTAGGAATAGGCCTAGGGTCACTGATCAGTAGAGCGGAGCCGGCATCCAGTGAACTCGGACTAAAAGCCCCCCCCCCGGCATCTAGAGAAAGCGCCGGTAAATACTCTGTGGACGTGTCATCCGCTCAAGATTTAACAGCTTCCTCAGAGGTACCCACTGTATCTATCGGATGCCAGATCCTCAGACAAACCAACGTCGGCTACAGACTGAGGTATGGCAGACAGAGGCGCAGTGGAAGAAGTAGGCTGCAAGGACTTGGCCTTCTTCCTAGATGGTTCGGCCGGGGCATCGGGCGCAGCCTCCATTCCTAGCCCTGTTTCAAGCGTTGATTTGTCAAGTACAGATTTATGGCTTGTAAACAGCGGCATAAGGTCTTCAGGACAAATGAATGGCAAATGGCGCAGTTCTTGTTGTCGTGTTCCCTGCCTAGACAAAAGAGACACTGGTCATGTGCGTCTTTGTGGGGAATCTGCTGACCACACTTGCCCTTACCGGATGACATTAACAGACTATAATAAATAAGTAGGACTGAAAGAATCCCCAACGGGATACTTAACCGTGTCTTTTTCGATCCGACATCCACGAGAAGAAGCACCTGGCGTACAACTGGCAGCTGAAAAATTCTGAGGGCTGGTGCATTTAGACGTCACTTTTATGGCCCACGTTCCAGCTGTTACATCAGATGTCCGACGCACCTAGATGGACTGAAAAGCTTTGGAAACCTGGCCAGGATAATTGGAGAGGAAAGAAGGGTAAACCCACATGTAGAATACTGCAACACTGGAATAGAAGGCCATCTAGTCTGCAATAGAGGTAAGATCAGGTACCCTCTTTCTTGCTTACATACAACACTCCAGTGTTCTGTAATAACTTGCAGAGGTCCTGGACACCAGAGAGGAGTCAAAACTTTCACAGCATTTTTTACTGCCATCACCTCGTACTTCTGTCTGTCCTCAAAGTTCCACCGACCTTGCACTCACTACCTTTTGACAATGTCCCCCATGCAAAGTCTGAGACATCTGTTGGGATTAAACAGAAGGCTGAAGGGCGAATGCGACACCTGGGTTGAGAATAAATTAGTCCACTCACCACAGTACCTCCCGTCTTACAAATCACAAGACTAATATATGAAGAGATGAGGGATGTTGGTGTTGAACCCAGACTGACCCAAGTTACCACTGAATTTCCTTCACATGGAGGTCTGGCCATGGGAATCATGAAAATCACAGAGGCACTGCATCACAAAATCATGAGCAATTCCTTGGTAGAGACTAGCTAGAAGAGCTTAGGAAGAACTCTGGGTACATCAAGTTTTTGTTCCTCCAGACAAGGTAATGTCAGGGAAGAATCTAAAATACATGCCAAGAAAATTATTCTGTGAGAAGGAATGACAGAATATTTTTAAGTTAACTTGAAATCTCAGACTAAGGAACTTCTGAAAATTTAAGGACTCCTGACAACCTGAGAGAGTCTGAACATACAAGACAATTGTCCAAATATGGAAAATATAGATGTTGAAGTCTGTTATAAGCAATGACTGGATCCAAACACTTTGTGAATACCCTTGCTGCAGTAAACAGTCCTAACACAAGATGAAAAACTGATAGTACATGCTAAAGAAAATCTCAAGAAGCATCTGAAATATTTGCCAGTGAGAATGTGATGGTAGACATCTTTTAAGTTTAAGTTTACACTGAAAGTAAGGGGATAAGAGGCAACACTGCCAAACGATACATCATTTTGAACTTGGAGAAAGAAAGATCTAGCACTGGTCTCCAATCTCCTCCTTTCTTTGGCACCAGAAAACTGTGAATAAAAGCCTTTGCCAAGGGGCAGAAAGACACTGGTTTTATGAAATCCTAGAATAACATTTTTTGCAAAACTGATGGAAACAGATAAATGGCATACTGGCCAAGGAAGGAACCCCTAAAAAGGATACAGGGAGTTCAACTGCCAGCTGTACCCATGCTAAATATCTTTCAAAACCCATTATGTCTGACAATCTTGTACCACACAGGAAGACTTAGATTCAGAAAAGGGAGAGACTGCTAGGGCAGTGGTGGCCTGAAGAGGCAAACAAGTCATTCAGATCTTTTGAGTTGTCCCTGATTTTGAGGGGCTTTTCTTTTTGGAGCCTCTTTGCCATTGCTTTTCAATATCCCATTTACTGGCACCTTGCCCCTTAAAATGGTTTCTGAAAAACGGACCTGAGGAGTGGTAAGATTTATATTTGCTTTAAAACAAAGAAATCTGGAAGGTTTACATCACTCCTTGAATTAATTTTACCCTCTCTTCAAATCTTTTAAGAACCTTAGTTGCAGAAAGGCCAAACAAGACCACAGTGTCCAGGGGAGAATTTAAAATCTCAGGCTTAACCATCTTCTGATAAATTTTAAGACTGCAGCCAAGCAAATCTTCCCATGACTGACCCAGAAACAGCAGTTCTAAAGATGGTGTCAGCAGTATAGGTTCATAGGTAGGTACTAGGCTATTGGCCCTAGGGCCTATATAAGCCTAGCCAAACGGTACCCTGGCTTTCGCCACCCAAGAAAATTATTTTCCTGTGCCCCTGTCAAGCAGAGCCACAGAAGTGATCCCCGGGGTGAATTTCCTATCTCCCATACAATCAAAGATTTTTCTTGAAGAGTGCTAATGAGGAGCTTTGTTTGATATAGATGGAGTATGGGAAGTCTCTAGGACAGGAATCTGTCTCTCCAACATGTTCTGTTTATTGTGGTGACAGGGTTTAGGTCCCCAAAGCGTGTAGCTCGGAGGGCTTGGGATTTCTTTAAGTGGAGCATGTCCAACAGCTCTGGGTTTGACATAGCTTTGCATGTTAGGTAGAGAATGCCTCTGTGTAGGCGATATGCGACAGAGTAAAGCTGGAGTTTTTAGACACGGTCTGCATAGGGTATCTGTTTAAGGCCGGTAATCCTCTTTGTGAGGTATTTCTGCAGCCTTTCCAGTTGTTGCAGATGTCTGGTGAGGTACATACCAAAAGGGGCATTGTACTCTATAATGGGTCTAATGAGTGATGAGTAGAGTGGAACAATGGCCTCTCTTTCAATGGATGAGAAACTTTTTATGATGAGGTGTGCCACGTCGAAAGATTTCCTGACTACTGTGGCAATGTGATTATCAAAGGAGAGACTACTGTCCACCTGTGTTCCAAGGTCTCATCACACTTTCGGTGTTAAGTAGACTACCACATATGTGGTAGTTCATGGGTACAAAGTTTTTACCAAAAGGGATGACAATGCACTTTTTGGCATTGAGCTTGAGGCCATGGCTTGCCACCAGGCATCTGTCTCAGTTAGGCCCTTTTGTAGGACTGTCCACATAGTTAGGAGTTTTGATTATGGCTCCTAGTTTGCAGTCATCTGCAAACTTGGTTAGCCAAAGACCTTCTGTGTTAGCCTGTACTTCAGAGAAGTAGATACCAAACAGGAGAGGACCTAGGACTGAACCCTGTGGTACTCCACTTGTCACTGGTCTGAAGTTGGATTTAGAGTCTGCTACTTTCACAGTGTGGGCTCTGTCAGTGAGCCAGTTGGCAACCCATCTTGTGACATAGGGATTTATACCTAGTTTAGTGAGTTAATCTATAATTCCTGAGTGGGGGATGGTGTTGAAAGCCTTGGTGAGATCTAGATAGGCTGTGTGGCCCCACCTTACCCTCACCTATGGTTTTGGTGACCGCTTCAAAGTCGTCTATCGGGTTTATGAGACATAATCTGCCTTTTACAAATCTGAACTGGGTACGGTCCAGAGTTTGGAGATTACCAATGTCATTGTTTATAAGTTCCATGATAAAACATTCCATAGCCTTGCAGACCAGGCTAGTCAGGCCACTGGGGTGGAAGTTCCCGGGGTCCGTGGTGGCTCCCCCTTTGTGGAGTGGGATAACCGTTGCTGTGAGCCATTCAGTGGGCACAAAGCCTGAGGTGAGGCTATGATTGAACATGGTACTTAGGTGGGGTGCCAGTTCATTCTGTAGTTCATGTAGAACGCAGCCTGGGATGTTGTCAGGTCATGACAACGACACTAAAAATATGTAATTACAAAAGAAGCAGATAAAATATATTTATTCAAAGAATTATTTACCTCAGAATGAAGGAAGGCTTAGTTAACCTTTTCATGTTCTCAAAAGACAGAAGTAAAAACATGCGAGACTGGCAGCATAAAATTCTGAATTTTAAAGTGGCAGAATAATACATTATTCCCACATCTGGCAAAAGCTTTCTCATCCTTGTCAAGGGGAGTGGAGTCAGCATTAGCTGTGTGTTTAATTGCAGCACTTTTAGGTAAGGAAATCACTGCAGGGTCTGCTTTAGGTTTAAACAGATATTCGAGAGTCTGGGGTATCTTGTATAACCTTTCAAGACATTCTAAGAGCAGGTGGACGACTGTCAGGTAAATTAGAACAGTCAAAAACATCTTCTAAAGCAAAAGAACAGGAGAAAGACATGCAAACTGTGTCATATCCAACAACGCTGAAAAGTAGGCATTTAATTTCGTGTCCACTGAAATACCTCTTCCAATTTTTCTCAACTCTGAGGGAGAGGGATTTTCCTTAAGGAAATCTGAAACACTTTCAACAGAAAATCTTCAGCTTGTGAAGAAACCCCTTCTAATCTCCTCTCAAGACTGAAAATCAGTCAGAAATATAGGGAAAAATTAGATAAAGTGAACGTGGAAATTAATTACCTTGCAAATTTAAGCCAATCTTCCCTGTTCACATAACTTTTACTTTCTCCTGTGCCTAGTTATGTAATCATCTTAACTATGCATCTGTGTTGTCTGTTTTCGTTCTTCCTTGGGTCTTGGATCAGACTTCGGCCACTTCATTAGACTTTGGCTCCTTAGCTCGAGCTCCTTCCCTTACCCATAAATCCTCTCTTCTCCTGAACTGCCTCAGATCAAGTCTGCTCACAAGTCAGCTTAACTATATTTACATATGGATATCTAACGATAGGCATATTCTAAAGTTGCATATCAACTACAGTAAAAAGAAAAAAAGTAGAAGACTTGATTCATGAAGCAAAGCTGACAGAAAATAAAGTACACTTGTGTACACTTACCATAAATGTAGATGTTGAGTGTATTCGCTGTTGCATTCATCACTTTTGGGTTATCTGCTTGCAGTAGCCCTCAGTCGGCCAAATTAAAGTCTTGGGTCCTGCGTCTGTTGCTGTCCCTTCTTGCATGATGTCAGGGGTATAAAACATGCAGCCAACGCCATTACATCAGTTTTTCTTGCCCCAGATGTCATGTGCCCCCATAATGGGAAGCAATTAAATGTATAAATATACAAGGTAATACCCTCCAACAAAAAAGCAAATACACCCAAAAAGCTTTTGAAGACAGGAAAGGAAAGCAGACGTATATCCAAAATAAGAAGGGGGCTGGAGGGAGAGTAATCAGGACTGCAACAGTGAATACACTCTAACATCTACATTTATGGTAAGTGTACACAAAGTACAGTTTTGTACCTACCATAAATGTAGATGTCCGAACTGGATAGCATCTGCAGTCATAACAACTGGGTTGTCCTGTCGTCAGGCAGCCCTTCAGTCGGCCGGATTCCAAAGTCCGGGTCCGGCTTCGGCTGATGTCGCACTTCACCCGACGTCATCTCTGTTGGTCTTCGGGTATAAAAGCATCAGCCGACGCCATTTTCCTCAGTGTTTCTTGCCCCAGATGCCAGTAGCCCTCTTGAAGGCTAAAATTTGGATAGATGCCAATGTTTCCAAAAAGATAGAGGTAAACACAAAAATAAGCATGTATGTACATATATACAAACAAATACACCATAAAAGACTCCCCACCAGCTAGCTATTAGGAGGGTAAACACCCTAGGAGTACCACAGAGGGGAAGGAGGGAGGTAATCCTGACTGCAGATGCTATCCAGTTCGGACATCTACATTTATGGTAGGTACAAAACTGTACTATGTCCTTCATGGATGCATCTGCAGTCATAACAACTGGGTAGAATACCATAGCCAACTAGGGAGGAGGATAAAAGTAGATTATGGTGTGTTTAGGATCCCTTGCAGTACAGCAGTGGCAAACCCTGCTCGGGATCTGGAATATAGAGGCAAATTATAATGCTTGGCAAATGTATGCACGGAGGTCCAAGTAGCCGCCTCAATAATGTCTTTGGTTGCCACTCCTCGTAAGAAGGCTGTGGTAGTGGCTGTTGCCCTTGTAGAATGAGGCCTTATGTTCTGTGGAATTGGTTTTCCATGGAAGGAGTAACAGAATCGTATGCAATTTCCTATCCATTTGGAGATTGTCTGTTTGGAAATAGCTTTTCCTTCCCTTCCTGTTGCATAGGCTACAAAAAGTTGGTCAGTCTTTCTGCTATTTTTTGTTCTGTCCAAGTAGTAGCGTAGCTGTCTATGTACATCCAAGGTATGCAGTATTCTTTCCCCTCTGTTTTGTGGGTTGGGAAAGAAGGTAGGTAGGTGGATTGCCTGGTTTAAAGACACTCTGGATACCACCTTAGGCATAAATGTAGGATTAGTCCTCATGGACACTATCTTGGTGGAAGACTAGGAAGGGTTGCACTGCCATTAAGGCCTGTAGTTCTGAAACCCTCCTTGCTGAAGTAATTGCCAGTAGGAAAGCAGTTTTCCATGACAGGTGTTGTAGGGTCTGCTGTTGCTGCTGGTTCAAAGGGTGATAGTGTCAACTTTTCTAGCACAAAGTTTAAGTCCCAAGCTGGTAATGGTGGTTTCCTTGGAGGTTTTACATTCTTGATTCCTCTGAGGAACTGCCTGAGCAAAGGGTGCGAAAAAACAGGTGGATCAAAGCTGTATTCTGCTGAGATAGCTGATGCATGTATCTTGATGGAGGAGTAGGACAGGCCTGAATGAAGAAGTTCGGCCAGATACTCCAGAATGTTAGGCATATCTATGTTTGACACATCTTTTCCTCTTTCCGTACTCCAAATGACAAACCTTTTCCATTTTCCAGCATAGTTCCTTCTTGTTGAAGGTCTGCGTGCTTCAAGAATAATGTCTTTAACTCTTTGGGAAAGTTCTGGATTAGCTGCTGCTATGTGATGTTCCATGCAGTCAGTTGCAACGTTTTAGGTTTGGATGTATGATGCTGTAGTTGTTCTGAGTTAACATCAAAGGCATCAGGGTATTGGCCACATATTGTTCCGAGACATGCTCCTCAGCAGTGGGTACCAGTGTTGTCTTGGCCAGTTCGGAGCTATCAGGATTATCCTTGGACGTTCTTCCTTGATTTTTAGTAGTACTTTGTGCATCAAGGGAAGAGGTGGGAATGCATATGCTGTTAGGCCTTTCCAGCTGAAGGAGAGCGAATCCACTTTCCATGCTAGTGGGTGGAATGTCCTTGTGCAGAACTTTTTGAGCTGGTGATTGAGAGGTGATGCGAATAGATCTATCTGAGGCATTCCCCATTTCTTTGAGATGGTCTTGAAGATGTCCGGGTGCAGCTTCCATTCGTGGGCATCCGATGTGGTTCTGCTTAATATGTCTGCTAGAGTATTTTCTTTTCCCGGTACAAATATTGCCTGTAACTGGATGTTGTAGCTGAGTGCCAGGGTCCACAGCTCCAAAGTCATTCTGCATAGGGGGTATGAATGAGTGCCTCCCTGTTTGTTGATGTACCACATGACTGTGGTGTTGTCTGTCCTTATCATCAACTGGCCCTCTTGGAGAAATGGCTTGAACTTTTGGATTGCCAGTTTTACTGCCAGCATTTCTTTTAGGTTGATGTGCAGGTGAAGTTGATCCTGTGTCCACAATCCTTGCACGCATTTGTCCAGCGTGTGGGCCCCCCATCCTAGGTCTGAAGTGTCTGTTGTGATGGTCTGGCTTGCTTGACCTCTGCGAAAGGGTAGGCCTGGGTTTGACTGACATGCCTGAGCCCACCATAGGAACTCCTGCTTTAAGCATGGAATTAGTGGGATTTCTGTTTCTAGGCTGTGTCTGTGTTGGGACCATAAATTCTTTAGGTACCACTGTAGTTTTCTCATATGTAGTCTGGCAAATGGGACCAAGATTATGCATGATGCCATGAAGCCCAAGGCCTGCAGTACTTTTCTTGCTGTTAACTTGTTCAGTTTTGTTAGTGCCAAGAAGTAAAGAGGGAGTTCTTTTTGTTTTTCTGTAGTCAGGAATGCCATTTGTTTTACTGTGTCCAATTCCGCGCCCAAGAATGTCCTTGTTTGGGATGGTATCAGCCTTGACTTTTGTAAATTGACTGTGTATCCCAGTGCTTGTAGCAAGTAAATGACCCTTTGTAAATCTGTTGTCAGCTTGCTTTTGTTGTCCCCTTGTAGCAGGCAGTTGTCCAGGTATGGGTAAATTTGAATTCCCTGTAGTCTGCAATGGGCGATTACTGATGCCAGGCATTTTGTGAATACTCTGGGCGCAGTAGATAAGCCAAAGGGCAATGCTGAGAATTGATAGTGCTCTGATCCTGCAAGAAATCGGAGGTATCTTCTGCAGATTGGTCGAATGGGGACGTGCAGGTATGCCTCCTTGAGATCTAGAGTTACCAGCCAAGACTCCTTGCCCAGCATGGGAAGAAGTTGCTGTAGGGTCAGCATTTTGAATTTTGGGACAATGATGTATGTATTTAAGGTGGACAGGTCGAGAATTGGTCTCCAACTTTTTCCTTTCTTGGAACTAGGAATAGTCTGGAGTAGAACCCCTTTCCTTGCTCTGCTGTTGGCACTCTTTCCACAGCTCTCATGTTTGCTAACTCCATTATCTGTTGTAGTGCCTCTGTTTTTTGATTTGGAGGTAGATTTGGCATTCCTCTTTTGACTGGTAAAGTGTGGAAGTGAAACCGGTAACCTTGATCTATGGTTTCTAAAATCCACTTGTCTTTTGTTATGTAGTGCCAGTTCTTTGAAAATAAGGTTAACTTTCCGCCTAGAGGAGCTGCTATTTGTTCCCTGGTAGGCGGATTTAGGGTTAAGTCACTGTGGTGGTGCTGATGTAGTGGCAGTGGTTGTGTCTGTGCCTCTGTTGTTACCTTGCCACTGTCGTCCTCTGTAGGCACCTCCTCTGGATTGGTTTCTGCCTCTGGAACGTCTATTCCTGCCCCTTTGAAATTTTGTGGAGTCAGGAAAGGACCAATTTTGGCAGGCCAGTTCCTGCTAAACCTTGGGGTTGAACCTGCAAGAAATCTTTAACCGTTTGAACAGATTTTGCCTTTTCTTCCATTTTCTTCATAACCTGCTGGGCAGGTGTACCAAACAAACTTGTCTTATCCCTAGGAGCATCTAGCAACTTAGCTTTAACATGATCCGGTAAAGCTTGCTCCTTTAGCCATGCATGCCTTCTTATCACTGTGCCAGTCATGGCTGATCTAAATGAAGCCTCCAGTGCATCATAGCCACATTTTAAGGAATGGTTGCTAACCTGTTGTATGTTATTTACCATTTCTAATACATATTTCTTATCAAGAGATTCATCAGTGGTTAGTTTTTAGTTAACTGATCAAGCATAAACTCTTGGTATTGTATCATGTGAAACTGACAGTTTAAAGCTCTAGCTGAGAGAGTAGCTGAAGTGTAGACCTTTTACCCCATCTGTCTAATGACCTTGCTTCCCTTTCAGAAGGAATAGGGTTTTTAGCTATGGTCGCTGCTACTGCCTTGGGACCCTGGGATATAGTTTGGGGTCTGCAAGTGGGGCCTTGTAAAGGTGGTGATGAGTATCTGGCACCCTGTAAAATCTGTCTGGTTTGGCAGGCGCTGGGGCTAAAGAATCTGGAGCGGAGCAGACATCATTGAAAGCATCATCCACCACAGAGAGAACAGGAGGTATAGCTAAGGGCCTGTGCTGTGGGAGGTGCAGAAAGGTCCTAAGTCTTTTCTGGAGTCTGAAAAATCCTGTTGCTGCCATTGGAACTGCTCTCATGGCATGTAAGGTTTCCCCAAAGGAGAATTCTTCTGGTGGGGAAGCAGCTGGAATGGATTCTTCAGCATCAGAATCTTCAAAATTGGAGAAAGGAGCTTCTGGCTGGTCAGTTATGTCTGATTCGTCAGCAGAATCAGAGGACACTGGCTCAGGGGGCTCTGCCCTAGGTCTCTTCTCTGGGGCTGAGAGGCCCTGTCTGGGTGAGATTGAGATCCTCTAATTAATGAAATTAAATCTTCTGCCAAAGTAAGCATTTGAGAACTAGAAGAGGGCCTGGTTGTGGAGGGTTTAACAGGCACTGTCTTAGTAGTCTTGGCTGCTTTAGCCCTGGCGAAGGCCTTAATGGACATGGCTGCTGGAGGCCTAGCAGCACCACGTGCTGGGGTAGAGACATCCAAGGGAATGGTGTCTGATAAGTCAGTGGCAACCACCGTAGTGGATAAAATTTCTGAGGCCGATTCAAGAGAGGTAGCAGGGGCCTCAGTTGTAGAGATAGGTTCAGCTGTACTTTGATCAGTTTTCTCGGTTTCGGCCGAAACAGAGACACTCATGTTTGCTTAACCATGGTTTCGGCCGAAACCGCAGACCGCGAGTGGCGGTCTTTATCTTTGCGTTTTTTGGTAGATTGGGTAGTCGGAGGATCCGACGGCATAATGTACGCAAAATCAGAACCGAAAAACTGTTCTGCAAACTCCGACCGACGCCTAAGCGTTCGTCGGTTGAAAGAAGCACAGGCCGAACAGGCTGCTACGTCGTGGGCTGGGCCTAAACAAGGCAGACAATAAGAGTGGAAATCTTTATGAGGTATTTGTTTCCCACAGGTTAAACAATTAACTTTTTCTGACATCGGCTGAGGCAAGAAAGAGTCCCCAACGGGGTACTTAGCTTTAGAAGTCTTCGAAGTAGTATTCGGTAGAAGTAATCTCTGGATCCGACCGACCGGCACTTGCGAACAGCTTCTGCTTCGGGCGCCACGCGGCAAGAAAGACTCAGGAAAATGGCGTCGGCTGATGCTTTTATACCCGAAGACCAACAGAGATGACGTCGGGTGAAGTGCGACATCAGCCGAAGCCAGACCCGGACTTTGGAATCCGGCCGACTGAAGGGCTGCCTGACGACAGGACAACCCAGTTGTTATGACTGCAGATGCATCCATGAAGGACATCTGTACTATGTTCTTCGTGTATCACTGTTGCCATCATCACTTTTGGGCAGATTCCCAAAGCTAAGGATGGGAAGAGGAATTTAAATGGAATTAGGAAGAGCTAAAAGGCCCTGCAAGACTACAGTGGCAAAGCCAGCTCTGAATTTAGAGAAAACTGGCAGATAGTAATGCTTGGTGAAAGTATGTACAGAACTCAAGGTAGCAGCTTCTAGGATGTCCCTGGTAGGGACACCTCTGAGAAAGGCTGTAGAGGTATATGCAGCCTTGGTAGAGTGGGGTCCGATCACCTGTGGCATAGGTTTTCCAAGGTGTTTGTAGCAGAAATGAATGCAATGGCCTATCCATTTGGAAATGGTTTGCTTTGAGCCTTCCCCTCTGCCCCCGCAGCAAATGCCACCAGCAGTTGCATAGATTTCCTTTGAGGTTTAGTTCTGTCCAAGTAGAATCTAAGTTGTCTGTGAACGTCTAAAGAGTGCAGAATCCATTCCCCCTTTGTTCTGTGGATTAGGAAAGAAGGTTGGCAAATGTATGGACTGATTAAGGGCCACAATGGACAACACCTTGGGCATGAAGGAGGAACACCCTGTCCGCATGAAAGATGATGAAAGGCTCCACTGCCATGAGGGCCTGTAATTTAGATACCCTTCTTGCTGAGGTGATTGCTAAAAGGAAAGCTGTTTTCCAAGAAAGGAATTTTAAGTTTGCAGTGGCAGCTGGCTCGAAAGGAGGAAGGGTAAGCTTTTCCAATACAAAGTTGAGGTCCCAGGCTAGAGTTGGAGCTCTCCTGGGTGGTCGTGGATTCTTGGTGCCTCTGAGGAACTGCTTAAGCAGTGGATGTGAGAAGAGGGGTGGTTCTGTGTTATAATTAGCTGAGATGTGAATTTTGATGGAGGAGAAAGACAGGCTGTTATGAAGCATCTCAGTTAAGTATTGTAAAATCTGAGGTAAATTGGGCACTGCTGAGCTCATCCCGTGAAGATTGGTTCCAGGCACAGAATCTTTTCCATTTTTCAGCGTAAGACTTTCTAGTACTTGGCCTCCTTGCCTCTAAAATGATGCCCATCACTGGTTTACTGAGGGATGGTAAAGGAGAAATTATGTAATTAGCCAGGCTGCTAGATTCAGTGTTTGAAGTTGAGGGTGCAGAATTTGGTTCTCCTGTTGAGACAATACAGTAGGAGTCTGAGGCAGGTGCCATGGGGCCAACAGTGACACACTGCGCAAGAGGGGGTACACCAGTGTTGGCGTGGCCAGTCTGGTGCAATCAAAATCATCTTTGATTTGTCCTATTTGATCTTTAGTAGTACTTTGGAGAGCAGAGGCAGAGGGGGAAAGGCATAAACTGATAGATTTTCCAGCTGAAGGACAGAACAGCCACTTTCCAAGCTTGTTTGTGGGGAGTCCTTGGGCAAAATTTGTCCAACTGATGGTTTTGGAGGGAGGCAAACAGGTCTATATCTGGGCTCCCCCATTTGCTTAACATGTTGAAAATCATTGGTTCCAGTTTCCACTCGTGTGGGTCCATGAGGTTTCTGCTTAGTTCGTCTGCCAGTGTATTTAGTTTTTCTGGCAGGAATGGAGCTTGTAGATGGACTTGACAGTTCAGGGCTGTGTTCCACAATGCCATGGCTAGTCTGCAGAGGGGCTAAGAATGAGTACCCCCCTGCTTGTTTATGTACCACATAATAGTGGTGGTGTCTGTCTTTATCATTAATTGTCCTGGAAGAATGTGGTCCTTGAATGCTGTCAGAGCATTCTGTACAGCTAACCGTTCTTTTTGATTGATATGCAGGTGCATTTGGCTTGGGTTCCACTGCCCTGAATGCACTTCCCTGCAAGGTGGCCCCCCCCATGCATAGTCTGATGCGTCTGTTAAGGTTTGGGTGGCAGGGGGGAGAGTGAATGATAGCCTGCTGTTCTGGTGGCAGGCCTCTGCCCACCAAAGGAATTCTAGGCGTAGGCAAGGTATGACAGGAATCATTGCTTATAGATCCTGTGAATGTTGACACCATAGGCTTTTGAGATACCATTGCAGTTTCCTCATATGCAGCCTTGCATATGGAATTAGAAGAATGGAGGAGGCCATGAACCCCAAGGCTTGCAGAATTTGCCTTGCAGGTAACTGGGTTTTTGTGGCCACTTGTTTGAAGTAGGTTGTCAAATGAATCCGTTCGCTGGCGTGAGGAAAGCCATCTGTGAAGTTGTATTCAAGCTTGCTCCCAGGAATATAATTTGTTGACAGGGCACCACGTGTGATGTTTTTTTTGTTTATGGTGTACCCCCAGACAAGCCAGTACCATCTAAACAAATGCCAGATGTTTCAAAAGTATGTCCTGGCTTTCTGCCTGAATTACACAATCATCCAGGTATGGGTATATTTGAATATTTCTTTGCCTGCAGAATGCAATGACTGGAGCTAGGCACTTTGGCTTATCTACTGCGCCCAGGGTATTCACAAAGGGCAGTACAAACAACTGATAGTGCATGTAGCCTGCTTTGAAGCGTAGGTATCTTCTGCAAGACTCCCTGATAGGGATGTGCAGGTACGCTTCTTTTAAGTCTAGTGTAGCCAACCATGTATCTTTGCCTAGCATAGGAAGCAGCTGGTGAAGAGTCAGCATCTTGAATTTTGGAATCACCAGAAGAGTATTTAGAGTAGAATGGTCCAGGATAGGACACCATGTATTTTCTTTTCTGGGTACCAGGAAAAGTCTCGAATAGAACCATTGTCCTCTTCTGGTACCAACTGAATAGCCCCCATTCTTGAGAGACAGAACTTATTTTTGGGCCCCTGCCCACTGATTTGGGGGTAGATCTGCCCACCCGTTTGGTGTTGGTAAGGTATGGAAGTGAAATCTGTATCCTTGGGACACTATTTAAAACCCATTTGTCCTGGGTAATGAGTTGCCAGTTTTTGGCCTGCAGACCAATCTTTCCGCCTAAAGGAGCATTCAGTTGGGAAGTGCTTGGAAGTTTTAGAAGCAAGTCATTGAGACTGTTTTCCATATGGTGGAGTCTTGCTACTCCCTGATTTGGGAGCGGAAACTTCCACTGCTTAGTCGTGTGTGTCCCTTGGGACTGAAACCTTGGGTTTCTGCTATGTCTGGGTTTAGCTTGAGAAGACCTGGAAGGGGTTGGAAAGGACCAATTCTTAGAGGGCCAGTGCCTACTAAATCTAGGAGGTGGAACTTGTAAGAAATCTAACAGTTTGCATAGATTTAGCATTATCTTCCATCTTTTTAAGAACTTCCTCAGCCTTGTTGCCAAACATGCGGTCCTGATTTAAGGGAGCATCCAACAATTTTGCTATAACATGATCAGGTAAAGATTGCTCCTCGAGACAAGCATGCCTTCTGAGCACAGACCCAGTAACAGCAGCCCTGCAAGAGGCCTCTAAAAAATCAAATCCACATTGCAAAGTATGTTTTCCAACCTGTTCAGCAGAATGCAATAAATCCTGTAAATCTTTATTGTCCACACAGTCAGGAATCAACATAATTTTCTGTTTAAGCAATCCAATAACATGTTGTTGATACTTTAACATATAAAATTGGCAGTTTAAAGCCCTAATGGCCAAGGCTGCAGTAGTGTAAACCTCCTTACCCCATCTATCCACCACCCTTGAGTCCCTCTCAGAAGGGGTAGGATTTTTAGCAGTAGAAGCCTTAATGCCCTTGGGTCCCTGTGAAACAGTCTCTGGATCCTCAATAGGATTTTTAAAAAGGAACTTGTGAGAATCAGGAACCCTGTAATATCGGTCAGGTTTTCTGGGAGCAGGAGGCAAAGAATCAGGGGCCAAACTAGACTCCGAGAAAGCATCAACAACAATGTCTAGTACAGGAGGAATAGCTAAAGGCCTATGCTGACGCAGGAGTAAGAAATCCCTATGCCTCTTTTTTGAGTCAGAAAAATCCTGGCTTTCCCAGTGGAAATGCTCCATTAGAGTACGTAAGGTTTTTACCAAAAGAAAAATCCTCTGGACGGGAAGCAGAGGGAATACAGTCCTCTGCATCAGAATCCTCTTAAGTAGACAAGGGCAAATCCAGATCAGAAGAATCAGAAAAATCAGAATCCTGGTCAGAGGAATCAAACAACTTCAGTCCTAGGTCTCTTAGAAGGGGGAAGCTGGCTTCCCCTGATTAGAGTTATAAGACCTTCAGCCATTCTTATCATTTGTTTTATAGGCATAGAGGCCTGAGCATGCGGCCGGGGGTGTCGGTTTTTCAGGCATGGTTCTAGATTTAGGCCTAAAAGAAGGAGGCGACTGTTTAATATGCAAGTCCGTAGGCCTGAATACACCCTCAGAAGCCGGTGCCTGCACAGCGGCTCCGGACCCATCCAAGGTAGAGACATTTGCAGGTTCCATAGTTGAAGACTCACGGCATACCGGACTCCAAATGGGTCTCAGTAGAGGCCTGAGAGTCGAAAGTAGCAGGTATCAGGAGCTGCGAAAATGCCTCACTGAGTACCGGCGAACTGGCGACTGGCTTAGGAGACGCGTCGTCGGCAGTTTTGGACCTCAACGGCCTGTCACTGTCTTTTCTTTGCGTTTTTTCGGAATTCCGGTAGTCGGATGGCTAACCGTCATTTCTGGATAATTAAACAGAGAACCGAAATATTTAGAGGCAAAAATGTACAGACGACGGATAGTGCGCTGATTTAATAAAGCACAAAACTGACAGCAAGGTACGTCGTGGTCAGGGCCTAGGCAAGGAATACAGTACAAATGAAAATCTTTGAGAGGTATTTGTTTCCCACAAGTAATGCAATTAACTTTTACGGACATCGGTAAGGAGCAAGAAAAAGTTTCCCCAATGGGGTACTTAGCTTTAAGTTGGAAGACTTTGGTTTTCAAACTCGGAAACAAAAATTTCAGGAGTCGGCCGACCGGCACTTGTGAACTGCTTCGGGCACCGCACGGCAAGAAAGACTGATGTAATGGCGTCGGCTGCATGTTTTATACCCCTGACATCATGGAAGAAAGGACAGCAACCGACGCAGGACCCAAGACTTTGTTAATCAGGCTGACTGAGGGCAACCTGCCAGCAGATTACCCAAATGTAATGACTAACAGTGCAACACGAAGAACATATGATGGTGCATGTAGCCTGCTCTGAAGCATAGGTATTTTCTGCAAGATTCCCTTATTGGGATGTGCAGGTAAGCTTCCTTTAAATCCAATGTTGCCAATCAGGCATTTTTGCCTAGCATGGGAAGCAGCTGATGAAGAGTTAGCATTCTGAATTTTGGGATTGCCAAAAAGGTGTTTAGGATAGAAAGGTCCAGGAAAGGATGCCAGAATTGTCTTTTCTGGGTACCAGGAAAAGTCGAGTAAAAACCTTGCCCCATTTCTCTTCTCGGACAGGTTGAATAGCCCTGATACTTAAGAGAGAGAGAACCTGCTTTTGAGCCTCTGCACACTGATTTGGGGGGTAGGTCTGGCCAACCGTTTGGGGTTGGCAAGGAGTGGAATATGTATTCTTGGGAAACTATATTTAAAACCCATTTGTCTTTGGTAATAAGTCCCCAGTTTTGTGCATGCAGGGCAATCTTTCCCCCTAAAGGAACAGTCAGTTGAGCAAGGCTTGGAAGGATTAAGGTTAAGTCATTGTGACAGTTTACCATAGGGGGGTGTCTTACTACTTCCAGCTTTGGAAGTGGGAGCCCCCCACTGCTTAGGCCTGTGAGTACCTTGAGACTGAAGCATGGGTGGTCTGCTGGTCCTGGGTTTGGACTGAGAAGGCCTGGAAGAGACAAGAAAAAAACAATTCTTAGAAGGCCAGTGACTACTAAATCTGGGAGGCTGTACTTGCAGGAAATCTTTAACAGTTTGCATAGATTTAGGTTTTGCCTCCATCTTTTTAAGTACTTCTGCTGTGTTGCCAAACAGGCGGTCTTGGTTTAAGGGAGCATCCAGTAATTTAGCTTTAACATGATCTGGCAAAGTTTGCTCCTTAAGCCAAGCATGCCTTCTAAGTACAGACCCAGTGACAGCAGCCCTGCAAGATGCCTCTAATGAATCAAAACCACACTGCAAAGTATGTTTATCAACTTGTTCAGCAGAATGCATTAAATCCTGTAATTCTTTATTTTCAGCAGTCAGATATCAACATCATTTTCTGTTTAAGTAATCCAATAATATGCTGCTGATACTAACATATGAAACTGGCAGTTTAAGGCCCTATTGGCTAAAGTAGCAGAAGTGTATACCTTTTTTACTCCATCTGTCCAGGGCCCTGGAATATTTATCAGAGGAGGTAGGGTTTTTG
Source organism: Protopterus annectens (assembly GCF_019279795.1). Lineage (NCBI taxonomy): Eukaryota > Metazoa > Chordata > Ceratodontiformes > Protopteridae > Protopterus > Protopterus annectens. The sequence goes on from NC_056741.1 coordinate 702,992,269, forward strand.
GCAGAAGTAGCCTTAATGCCTTTGGGTCCCTGTGAAATGGTCTCTGAATCCGCAGTAGGATTCTTAAAGAGGAACTTGAGAGAGTCAGGTACTCTAATACCTGTCAGGTTTCCTGGGAGCCGGAGGTAACGTGTCTGGGGCCAGGCTAGATTCCAAGAAGGCATCATCTACAATGTCCAGTACAGGAGGGATAGCTAAAAGCCTGTGTTGAGGTAGGAGTAAAAATTCCTTAAGCCTATTTTTGGAGTCAGAGTAATCTTGGCTTTCCCAGCAGAAACGCTCCCTAAGAGTATGCAAAGTTTCACCAAAAGAGAAATCTTCTGGAGGTGAAACAGAGGGAATGGAGTCCTGTGCATCAGAATCCTCATAGGTAGATAAGGGCAAATCCTGGTCATCAGAAGAAACAGAAATTTCAGACTCCTGATCAGAAGAATTGGAAGGAAAATCAGTTCTAGGTCCCTTAGAGGGGGGAAGGCTGACTTCCCCTAATTAAAGTAATAAGGTCTTCAGCCATTCTTATCATTTGTTTTTTAGGCATAGGGGCCTGACCATGCAGTCTGGGCGTCTGTTTTCTAGGCGTGGATTGAGTTTTAGGCCTTGAAGAAGATGGCATTGGTTTAATATGCAAGTCAGTAGGCCTGAATACATGCTCAGAAGCCGGGGCCAGCAGAGCGGCTCCAGACCCATCCAAGGTAGAGACAGCCGCAGGTTCCATAGTCGAAGAAGCATCTCGCAGCATACCGGACTCCGAATAGGCCTGCAAATCTGAAGTAGTTTGTATCAGGGACTGTGAAAGTGCCTCACTGAGTACTGGCGACTAGCTTAACGGAAGCGTCGTCGGCAGCTTTGGACCTATGCGGTCTGACTCTTTTTACCTTTGCGTGTTTTCTGAATGTCGGTAGTTGGGTGGCTTAGTGAAGCCATTTCTGGATAACTGAACAGAGTACCAAAATAGTTAGATGCAAAAATGAACAGACGACGAATAGTTTGAGGACTGAATAAGGCACAAAATAGACAGCGAGGAATGTCGGGGTCTGGGCCTAAGCAAGGAATGCAGTACGAATGAAAACCTTTATAAGGTAATTGCTTTCCACAAGTAATACAATTGTTGACTTTTACTGACATCGGTTTAGAGCAAGAAAAAGGATACCCAATGAGGTACTTAGCTTTGTTGAAAACTTCGGATCTGAAACTCGAAAACGAAAATTTCAGGAGTCGGCCGACCGACACTTGCGAACTGCTTCTGCTTCGGGCACCGCACAGCAAGAAAGACTGATGTAATGGCGTCAGCTGCATGCTTTATACCCCTGACTACCTGACGGCATGGAAAATGAAACAGTAACCGACACAAGACCTAAGACTTTGATAATCTAGCAATGCAAGCACATAACCCAAATGTAATGACTGCAACAGTGAAACACGAAGAACATCAGATACACAGCTATGGTGAGTGCATAACTTATATCTGATTTCTTTTTTTTTCTGTTCAACAGATGGATCAGCATCCCCAGCAAGAGAAACCCTGGGTGGTTCTCAGTGAACGTACCCCAGAGTACAAATGATGCCTTATTCCTAGATAAAATGTTTAATTTGTAATGAGTTATAAAAGGTATGAGCATTAGACATTGTGACAGATGCACAAATCTGTGGAAGCTCTGGACCAAAAGGAAGGTGACGTAGACACAGATCTGGTGGAATGAGCCTTAGGCGGTTTGGGCAATGTCAATTTTTTATTCTTATAAACAAAATATATGACTCAGCGAGCTATCTTGCTAAGGTTACTTTAGATACTGCTTTGCCCAATTTAGCTATGGGAAAAGAAACTGGTCTGACTTTCCCAAATTTTTGGATCTGTGAATATAAAATCCAAGTTGTCTTATCAACATCCAGCACATATAGCATGTAGTCCCATTTTATGTAAAAACTCAAAGAAAACATGTAGATTGAGGGACTGGTTGACAGTTGCCCCTGACACCACCTTGGGTAGAGAAGAAGGGTTAGTCTGAAGAGATACCCTATCCTTATGAAACATCAAATATGGTGGCTGGGAAGAAAGTGCCTTGAGTTCTGATACTCGTCTAACTGATGTAATAATAAACAGGAAAATATTTTCCATGATCAGAACTTTTAAGTCTAGCTGAAGGCTCAAAGGGAGGCTGGGTCAAAGCTTGAAGTACTGTTAAATCCCATAGAGGAGTGGGGTCCTAATAGGAGGTCTAAGTAAAAAAGTACCTTTAAGATGGGCCGTACAGAATCACAGGCAGGCCAAAGAATGATGATTTTTGCCCAAGTGAAAATTAGAAATGGCAGCAAGCTGGACTTTAACGGTCGAGTAACTAACTCCCCTACTGACAATGGGAGCAACAAAGTCAAGACCACCTGGGACAGGTGCTGAAAAGGGGTCCAATTGTCTCTGAAAGACCCAAATTGAACACCTTTCCATTTGCTCTTAAATCTTTTTGGTAGAAACTTTCTGGGATGACTTAAGGATGTGATTAACTGGGAAAGAAAGCCTGGAATTTCTAGCCATCACTAGAAGTACAGAAACCATGCAGTCAATTTGAGGGTTCGAATATCCAGTTGAGGTATCCTGGATGGGTGAGATAAAAGGTCCTGAGAAGGATCCAACATGCAGAGGAAAGGTGAACGAGGCAAGGCCACAAGAGGAATGATACTTGCCTAGACCAGAATGGTGCAACGAGGATTACCTTGCTTTTCAGCTGGGGACCAATTATGAATCAGCATCTTTCAGTGATTTCTCCTCTGCACAGATTAGGACAGGGTACCTGCTGCACTTGGAAATGAGGGAGTACCAACAAGGTCACAGCACGGTTGGCCTCAATGGTGCCACTGACTGACAAAGACCACTTGTGAGGAAGTAAAATGGACTCGTTCAGTTGGTCTGTTAGCATGGCAGACTTCCTCAAAATATAAGTTGCCAACAGAAAGCAGCCGGAAGAGATCACCCACTGCCACAAAATCACTGCCTCTTAACATGGGGGTAGGACTGGATTTCCCCTGTTTGGTGTACCAGACAACCAACTTGTCCATCTGAAGAGCAAACATCCGTTGATGAAGAACATCTTGAAATGTCTACGCCAATAGGAATGCTCACGGTTCTAGGAAATTGATGGACTGACTTCAGACCACATGCCTTGGATCCTCCTTCCCAAGTAATATCCCCCACACTGGTTGGGAGGCGTCCTTTGTCACTGTGGCTTTGGGAAGCGCAGTGGTGCCGTGGTTAACTGTCACCTCACAGCAAGAGGTTCTCTGGTTTGATTCTCGGCTGGGGTGCCATCTGTGCAGAGTTGGCATGTTTCCCCACGTTTGTGTGGGTTTTCTCCAGGTGCTTCAGTTTCCTCCCATGTTACAAAGATGTGCATCTGGAGTGATTCTCACCCGGGTCTCCACTGAAAATTGGCTTGTTCCAAGTCAGACATTCCCGGTTAACAAATGTTAAATAAAGAAAGAATAAAGGAGCATCCAAGAGAAACTTCTGCGCGAATCCAACAGGCTGTTTGCAAATATCTGCAATTCAACTAGGTGCAATCAGAGGAACCCATTGTAGTACCATCATGTAAAATCTTGCTTAAAGTACCAAAATTACTGCGGCTGCCATTGATCTGAGAAGCTGTAATACCAGCCTGGCTGGAGAGGAAGGAGAGAGTGTTAATGTGTAATGCTTGGCTTCTTAGATTGCTTAACCTTGTCTGTGGTAAGCTTGTGAGATGCGTCACCATACTCAGATGAGCACCAATGAATTCCAAGGCTTGAGCAAGCGACAGCTGAGACTTGGCATAGTTCACTGTGATGCCCAGTTGAAGACACAGATGGGGCAAGTAATCCTTGGCCTGAATTAGTAGAGGCTTGGTGGAAGCAAGGTAAGGAAACACATGGAATCCGTGCAGTCTCAAGTAAGCTGTGACCACTGCAGCGCACTTGGCAAACACCCTTAGGGCTGCAATGAGACCAAAGAGCAGGGCTCTGAACTGATGGTGACTAGTTCACAGACAGAAGGGTAGGTATCTCCTGGAGAGACTGTGTATCTTGACATGAGTTACACATCCTGGAGATCTATACAACACATCCAGCTGTTCTTCAAAACTTGAGTGTTTTAAAAATTCAGATAGCGGAGATCCAAAATTGGTTTTAGGCTCCCCTGCCTTTGGCACTAAAAAGAACCTCTAATGTTTCGGATCCTTGTTTGTCTGAGGGACCTTTTAGATGAGACTTTCTCAGCAGCTTTTCTATTTCTATGGCTGCTGCCTTCCTCTGACTGGATAGAATGTCAGTAATTCTTTTGATCTGCTGAGGTGGTACAAAAAAAAATGGTATGTAATAACCTCTGGATATTATTCTGTGCACCCAAGTATCTTTGGTAATGGCTGTCCAGATTTCAGGGTGCAGAAATAAGCACACTCACCCGATTGCCTCCAGAGTGCAGCAGTCAGGCAACCTTTCAGGGGTGCTGAAAGGGCTTTTCAGAAAACTGACCTCTGAAACCATGATGTTGCAGGCCACATCTGCCACAGAGGCGACATCTTCCATTAGAGTTCCCTCTGCCAAAGGGGATCTGTCTCTGCAGTCCTGGGAAGATACCTGCATCTTTCAGAACCATATAATTCGGTCTCTCCTCCGATTCTGGAAGAATGTCCTTTGAGGGGTACAAAAATATATTCCTACGATAACGTCTTCCATCCTACTTGCTACTGTAACTAGACAGTTTCCTTCACCTCAGGACGAAACAAGATGGATCCATCAAAGAGAGCACTGATGAATGACGTCTTAAACGACTCTGGAAAAAGTCACAAAGATGCATCCAACCATGCCTTCTTACAGCAATTCTTGACCTCGTGGCTCCCAAAGTTCCCTCTGAGGCATGCAAATTTATCACTGAAGCATTCGATAGGGACCGGAGGGTGGCCAATTGCGAAGAAACAGTCTTCTTGCCCTCCACAGGCATGGACCCTAAGAGGGTATTAGAAAACTCTGATCAACTCACTCTGAAATCTCAGAACGTGTGCCAAATAGTTCAGTGACCAGAGGGCAAAGGTTGCAGAAGCATTGACACACTTCACAAATCTGTCAAAAACTCCCTGGACACACTTCTGAGGATGGACAGAAGAACTTCATTCAGACAGCTGGTAATTGCTGCTACTACCATAGCATCCACTGAGGGAACCTTGTTCCAATAGGCCCTATCTTTTGCCACAATAAGGTACTTATCTGGCCTCCTGGGGATTGGTTCTGTGATGTGCGGATCCTTCCAAGCCTGATGGGAGATTAGGTCCACCATCTCATCTGACGGGGGACTAGCCAGGATGTAGCCGAACTGGATCTGAAAGCGTGGAGAAACACAGACTCCTCATGGGGAGGAGTGTATTGGAAGACCAACCATCTTTCTGTCTCAAAGTGTCAAGGATTCACAGAAAGACTTCCTCAGGGGACGATCTTTGGGACCCCTCCCCTTCATCAAAGTCAGTATCTTTGGTTAAAGACTTCTGTGGGGGAATTTAAGTGCCTCATTTTGCATGTATGCTTCTGAGGAGGCTCTCCACTGGAAGGGTTCTGTGGTGTACTCAGAAGTTCCAGAGTCCTGAATGAGTACCATCTCCAGGGTTGAGTGGACCAGCTGTCCCGATGGGGCAGGATGTAAAGACTCAAGAGCCATAGTAGACAGCTGAGGAGGGCATGGAAGTCTTGTCCAGAGAGGTGGAAAACACTCTCTCCAATCACATGGGGGAACCAAGTCCTGATCTGGCAGCAGCCGAAGCCACCTGAGTGGAAGAGACACCAATTTCCTACAGATCCTCCCTCAATGCAGAGGTCAGAGCTGAGCTGTCCAGCAGTGTGGCTCTGAAAACATCAAGGTAGAACTCAAACCCCCAGATCTGGCGCAAATTCTACAGTTCTGAGTTCCTTCTGTCTCTGACAGAGTTGGGGCTATCTGGATCAGAAAAAAGTGAGTGTTGAAGGCCGAGCGTTCAGATCAGACACAGACGAGCCTGGAATTTTCAAGTCCGTAGGCTCTGAAACCAGTGTACGGATCAGAGTAGAAGTCAAAAGCTGGGACTGTACTGGAGGCAGGCTCACAGATCTGATGGGATACGGAGCCAGGATAACTCCCAGTTGAATATAGCTTCTAAGTGGAGGGAAGTAATCCTTTCAAGATTAGTTTTTGCATTTTGCTAGAGCCCTATGATTAAATCCAGCACAAATACTACAAAACCAGTAGCAAGACAATTTGTCCAGAGGCAGTAGACACACTCACATCTGAATTAGTGATCTTGTGCCCACATTTTGAAAACGGTTGGTATATTTGATACTACAGTAATGAACCATAACAACAAAATCAATACAGCAAGAAGAAAAGTAAATAAACAAGTATGAAATATCAGCAACAGTAATACTAATATCAGAGAGCTATACAGCAGAAACAAAAAAGGAAGTACCAATAATGGTAAGTGAAAGAATTACCTAGCAGTTAGGTAGCAAGAAAGGCAAACGGCACAAGGCCCGATGACTAGAGGATTATGAAGTAACTTAAAAAAAAACATTTTTTATAAATTAAAGAATTAACAGTGAAAAAAGAAAAACTGACCAAGATGGAAAGAATTACTTATCTATCCCACAAACTGCTCGAGTGACTGATGGCTACTTACAAACACTGAAGTGGCAAATGAGATCTAAGGTAATTCAATAGGAGAGGATTATGGGTAAGTGAAGGAGCTTGAGCTATGCAGCCAAAGTTAAACAAAGTGGACGAAAAGTACAGTTTTGTACCTACCATAAATGTAGATGTTCGAAGATCCACATTGCTGCAGTCCTTACACTTGGGTAGTCCGCTGTCCTCGGTCGGCCCGAATATCAAAGTATTAGGCTGACGTCGGTCAAGGCGCTTAAGACTGACATCAGGACGTCAGGGTACAAATGCGCATGACCGACGTCATATCCTCAGTCTTTTCTTGCCCCAGATGTCAGAAGACCCTAAAAAGAAAGGTCAAAACCAAAAGACAGCAAAAACCAACCAACCACCCTTGCACTAATTATATGTACAATATATACAATATACACAATATTTACAACCCAACCCACACAACCGCCTCTAACTACAGAGGGGAAGGAGGGAGGGTAAATTGGACTGCAGCAATGTGGATCTTCGAACATCTACATTTATGGTAGGTACAAAACTGTACTATGTTCTTCATCTCACATTGCTGCAGTCCTTACACTTGGGTAGAATCCCAAAGCAGAGGTAAGGGAGGATGGCAAAACTATAAAGCAGCAGGAGCTGTCAAAATGCCCTGTAAAACTGCAGTGGCAAAACCAGCCCTAGATTTAGAGTAAAGTGGAAGGTGATAATGCTTAGAGAAAATATGCACTGAACTCCAAGTAGCTGCCTCCAAAATATCTTTAGTTGCCACCCCCCTTAAAAAAGCTGTAGAAGTGGCAGTAGCCCTAGTGGAATGAGGCCTAATCCCAGCTGGAATCTCCTTACCATGATGGGAATAACAGAAAGCAATGCAAAACCCATTCCACTTAGAAATAGTTTGTTTTGACACAGGCTTGCCCTGAGAACTCAAAGCAAATGAAACAAATAACTGCTGAGACTGCCTGAACCCTTTAGTTCTGCTCAAATAATATCGCAACTGCCTGTGTACATCTAAAGTGTGCAAAATCTTTTCCCCTTTATTTTGGGGATTTGCATAAAAAGTAGGCAAATGAATAGTTTGGTTTAAAGCCACACTAGAAACCACTTTAGGCATAAAGGAAGGATTAGTGCAAAGATACCCTATCCTTATGAAAAATTAAGAAAGGCTCAACCGCCATAAGGGCCTGTAATTCAGAAACCCTTCTTGCAGAGGTAATGGCCAACAAAAAGCAGTCTTCCATGATAAATATTTCAACTCGGCAGTAGCTGCAGGCTCAAAAGGTTGTAGAGTGAGTTTCTCCAACACAAAATTGAGATCCCAAGCAGGAGTAGGAGCTCTCGTGGGGGTCTTATATTCTTTGCCCTCTAAGGAATTGCTTGAACAAAGGATGAGAAAACAATGGTGGGTCACAGTCATAGTGAGCAGAAATTGCTGCAGCATGAACCTTAATAGAAGAGAAGGACAAACCTTTGTCCAGTAACTCAGTAAGATATTGAAGAGCCACACTTAAATTAGGCTCAGAAACATCAAATTCCTTTGCTGTACTCCAAAATAAAAATCTCTTCCATTTATCTGCGTACACCTTCCTTGTACTAGGCCTTCTGGCCTCCAAAATAACATTCAAAACTTGCTGTGGAAGCTGAGACCCTCCAGGGTTCAAAACAGAATATGCCAGGCTGTTAGGTGAAGAGAGTGAAGTTTGACATGGAGTAAAAAATGACTGTTCTCCTGAGACAGCAGGTGTGGAATCGAAGGCAAAGGCCATGGAGGTTCCCGTACCAGACTTCTCAGTAATGGGTACCAGTGCTGTCGAGGCCAATCTGGAGCTATTAAAATCATCTTTGGCTTGTCCTGTCTGACCTTTAGGAGTACCTTTGTGAGGAGAGGCAGAGGTGGAAAGGCATACACATGAAGATTGCTCCAATTGAAAGAGAGAGCATCCACTTTCCAGGCTGTGTGATGAAACCTTTTTGTGCAAAACTTTGGCAGCTGGTAGTTTAGTGGAGAAGCGAACAGATCTATGTCTGGAGTTCCCCATGACACTGTCAATTTCTGAAATACATGAGGATCCAATTTCCACTCGTGGGGATCCATAATTAATCTGCTCAACACATCTGCTAAGGAGTTCTGTGCTCCGGCAGAAACCTTGCCTGAAGATTTAGTTGTAAACTGAGAGCAGTCTCCCACAAAATCATTGCTTGCCTGCATAGAGGATAAGAATGTGTTCCCCCTTGCTTGTTGATGTACCACATGACAGTTGTGTTGTCTGTTAGAATCAACACCTGCCCTGGAAGAAGTAAATCCTTGAAAGCTATTAATGCAAATTGGACTGCTAACATCTCCTTCAAGTTGATATGTAGATGTTGTAGTCTGGCAGGCCACGTGTCTTGTATCCACTTTCCATTTAGATGAGCTCCCCAAGCTTTGTCTGAGGCATCTGTCGTTAGAATCTGACTCGCCTCTGGCCGGGTCACAGAGAGTCCCTTGTTTAGGTGACATTTCTGAGCCCACCACAAAAATTCCTTTTGAATGCAAGGTATTATCTGAATGACAGTGTCCATATCCTGGCAGTGCTGTGTCCATACATTTTTGAGATACCATTGTAACTTCCTCATATGCAGTTTGGCATTGGGAAGCACCAGAATACAAGATGCCATGAACCCCAAGGCTTGAAGGACTGTCCTTGCAGTCAGCCTGGACTGATGAGACAATTGATGGAAGTAAAGGTAAAGATTCTTTTGTTTGTCCGGGGTCAAAAAGGCCATCAGGGATGCTGTATTCAGTCTCACACCCAGAAAGCACATGTCCTGAGAGGGTACTAGACTGGACTTTATTTCGTTCACAGAATACCCCAGGCATCTTAGCACTGCTATCACATATTGCAAATGATGAAGTTCGTCCCTTCCTTGAGCCAGAATCAGGCAATCGTCCAAATAAGGATAGATCTGTATTCCTTTTAGCCTGAAGAAAGCTATCACTGGAGCCAGAACTTTCATGAACACTCTGGGCATGATAGATAAGCCAAAGGGCAATGCAGAGAACTGATAATGAGAAGTCCCAGCCAACGCAGATACTTCCTGCAACTTAGCCTGATAGGAACATGAAGGTAAGCCTCCTTGAGATCCAGAGTCACCATCCAGTGATCTTTGCCCAGCAGAGGTAAAAGCTGTTGTAACGTCAACATTTTGAACTTGGGAATGTCCAGATAAGTGTTGAGGATAGATAAATCCAAAATTGGTCTCCACGTGTTCCCCTTCTTTGGTACTAGGAACAGGCGAGAGTAAAATCCTAGGCCCACTTCTGGCAGAGGGACCGGCTGTATGGCCCCTATTTGAAGCAGCAGAGAAATTTGATTGTGAGCCTCTATTCTTTGCTGAGGAGGAACGTCTGGCATGCCTTTGAAAGGAGGCAAGGTATGGAAATAAAACCTGTAACCTTGGTGTATGATATCCAATACCCATCTGTCTTGGGTAATTAAACTCCAATTTTCCTTGAAGAGTGCCAACCTTCCTCCCAAAGGTGCTGCCAGACGAGAAGGCTCTGGCAGCTGAAAAGGTAGGTCATTGGGCCTGTTTACGAAAGGACTGGCCCCTGCCCTCACCCGAAGACTGTGCAGGTGAACTCCCTGTTCTAGGCCTGAAAGAGCCCTGAGCTCTGCCCCTACCACGCCTAGATCTACCCCTAGACTGTGAATCATAAGAAGGGTACGTCCACCCCTTAGCAGGCCAATTCCTACTAAACTTCGGAGGCTGAACTTGCAAAAAATCTTTAACAGTCTGCATAGACTTAGCACTGTCTTCCATTTTCTTTAAGACTGCCTCCACAGGTGAACCAAACAACACATCAGACTGTAAAGGAGCATCTAAAATCCTTGCCTTAACATGGTCAGATAAATTCTGATCCCTCAGCCAGGCGTGCCTGCGAAGAACTGACCCAGTGGCAGCCACCCTAGACGAGGCCTGTACAGCATCAAAACCACATTGTAAAGAATGCTTACCCACCTGTTCAGAAACATGCACCAAATCTTGTAATTCTTTACACTCAATACCTTCCGCCAGAGCATCTACCTTAGACTTCAATTGAGAAAGTAGACAGTTTTGGTATTTCAACATGTGAAACTGGCAATTCAAAGCCCTCATAGCTAAGGTGGAAGAAGTATAGACTTTCTTTCCCCATCTATCCAAAGCCCTGGCCTCTTTATCTGGAGGAACCGGATTTTTTACAACAGAGGCCTTGACACCCTTAGGTCCCTGACTAACAGTTTCTGGGTCCGCCCTAGGACTCTTATAAAGATATTTATGAGCTTCAAGCACCCTGTAATACCTATCCGGTTTAACAGGAGCAGGAGGCAAAGAATCAGGATTAAGAGAAGCCTCTGCAAACACATCTTCCACAACATCCAGAACAGGAGGTATAGCCAAAGGCCTATGCTGGGGTAAAAGTAAAAATTCCCTAAGCCTTTTCCTGGAATCAGAGAAGTCCTGACCTTCCCACTTAAAATGTTCCCTCATGGAATGAAGAGTCTCTGAAAAAGAAAAATCCTCTGGAGGAGAAGCAGAAGGAGTAGAATCATCCACATCAGAATCAGAATAAGGAGAATACTCCTGCAAGTCTTCAGCCGAAGACTCTGAAACATCCGAAGCCTGCTCAAAACTCCCCAACTCTGGTTCCACCCTAGGCCTCTTATCAGGTGGGGGCAAAGAACCTCTAATCAAAGTAATTAAATCTTCTGCCATTTTAAGCATGTGCTTCTTGGGCACAGATCCTGATGAACTAGGAGTGACACCAACAGAAGCTAAACCTGGCCTACCTCTGGGAGAAGCCTTGGAAACAGAAGGAGAGGGCCTAACCACCCTAGGAAGGGAGGGGAGTACAGTAACCTGAGAAGCCCCTTCAGCCTGACCTGCCTCCTGAGAGGCCACATCCTGCAATAACAAAGTCTCCCCCTGGGACTCCAGAGAAACCTCGGCGGAACCACGGTTCCACTGACACCTCTAAAGAACCGGCGTCCGTGCGGACGACTCTTCTTACCTGGGTTTAGCTGCTTTGTCTTTGCGCTTCTTGAAGAAGCGGGCGTCGGAGCATCCGGCGGCATATTATAATTGCACCGCTTCCAAGACCAACCTGGCACAATCTAACCTTCGCAATAGTGCGTTTATTGAACCTAGCACAAAAGCGACACCCAACAACGTCGTGCTCAGGCCCCAAACAAGGAATACACAAAGTATGATAATCTCTATGCGGTATCTGTTTCCCACAAGAAATACAGTTATTCACTTTTTCTGACATCCGGTAAACCACTGAGGCAAGAAAAACTAAAATATTCCCCAACGGGTACTTAGCCAACTTTGACTCGGTCTGAAACTCCGAATTCGAAAAATTTCAGAACGCCGAACGGCACTTGCAATGCTGCTTCTGCATCGGACCATGCGGCAAAAAAGACTGAGGATATGACGTCGGTCATGCGCATTTGTACCCGGACGTCCTGATGTCAGTCTTAAGCGCCTTGACCGACGTCAGCCTAATACTTTGATATTCGGGCCGACCGAGGACAGCGGACTACCCAAGTGTAAGGACTGCAGCAATGTGAGATGAAGAACATCTGAATCTGAGGTTGGCTCTGAGACTCATTGCTTGAGGAACAGACAAAAGACATCAGATCTCTATTCAAATTTTTTTCTTTTCTTTTCCTGGGAAACTTCCTGGAAAAAGACAGGCTCAGACTTACCATCATGAGGGCTCAAGCTCCCTTTCCAGATTATATTAACCACCTTCCTCTTTCCCCGAGCCCAACAGGAGTGGTTCTCCTTTGCCAGCAGGGATGTGTCTAGCTCCTGGTCTTTAGGCACTACACCAGAATGAGAGGAAAAACAAAGAATGGTCCAAAGAACAAAGTCTGGCCATTGCACAGTTACCCATCAGTGGCTAAGGCAGAGGAGGAGATGGCCTAACTCCCAAAGACTAAACTTTCTTCTTCTTATAGACAGAGGAAAAACCAAGCAGACAGATAACTGCTCCAATAGCTCAACCATGGACAATGCAAGGATTGGTAGAGAAGTTCATAAGAGCTGGCAAACCCTGTGAAAGCCCCAAAAAGCAGTTTTGGAGTAATTAAAAAAAGTCTAATAAAATGGCAAGTCCTTCCTCTAGCAAATGCAACTAGGCAGAAAAAGGCAAAAACAGTTGCACCGAAAAAACCCCACTAGTTATCTTGAGAAAATTCAGAGAGTAGAAAGTTTCCACAGCAAGGAATTTAACTGCCCAGGCTTGAAAGTTCACTAGCCAACAGTCAGTTCCACGAATCCCACAAATTCATAGGTGTGTACTAGGCTTAATGGTCCTGGAGTCCTTACAAGCCTAGCCCATAGGATTACCCTGGCATCGTGCCACCTGACCTTAGTTTCCAGTGCCTCTGTCGCGTAAAGCCACTGGAGTGAATTTTCCATTTCCCACTCACTCAAGATTTCTCTTTAAGGCCAGTGAGGTGCTCTGCTCGACATGTACGGGAAGTCTATTCCACAGCATGGGCAGTCTCTGGGTTATGAACATGTCCCTCCAGTATGTTCTGTTGACTGTGGTAATGAGGTTGAGGTCTCTGGAGTGTGTGGTGGGGAGGGATTGGGGATTATTTTAGATGTAGCATTTTCAACAGAGCTGGGTCAGACATGGCTTTGTAAGTCAAGCAGAGCGCACCTCTAAGTAGGCAATATGAGACAGAGAATAGTTGTGAGTTTTTTTGAGTCTGTTCATATAGGACAAATGTTTTAAGGCCTAGGATCCTCTGTGTGAGGTACGTTTGCAGCCTCTCCAGTTGCTGCAGGTGTTTAGTGAGGTACATGCCAAATGGGGCACTGTACTCAATGATTGGCCTAATAAGGGAAGAGCAGAGGGAGACTATGTCCTCTTTCTTCCAGGATGCAAAACCCTTAGTTATGAGATGTGCCACATAGAAGGACCTTCTAACCACAGTGGCAATGTGGTGGTCAAAAGACAGGTTGCTGTCAACCTGTGTTCCCAGATCTCTTATAATGCCTTCTGTGTTCAGTGGACTACCATCGATGTGGTAATTCATGGGAACCGTGTTTTTCCCAAAGGGGATGACATTTTTTGGCATTGAGCTTAAGGCCATGGTTCTGACACCAGTCGTTGGTCTCACTGAGGCCTTTTTGTAAGATGTCAACATCACTTGGGGAGTTAATGGCTCCCAACTTGCAATCGTCTGCAAACTTTGTCAGCCAGAGTTCCTTCATGTTGGCCTGGACTTCTGAGAAGTAGATACCAAACAGGAGAGGACCCAGGACTGATCCCCGTAGGACTCCACTCGTGACTGGTTGGCAGCCTGACTACTACTTTCACACTGTGGGTTCTATCGGTGAGCCAGTTTGCAATCCACCTAGTGATACAGGGGTTGATGCCTAGCTTAATGAGTTTTTCTATGAATCCTGAGTGGGGAATGGTATCAGAGGTCTTGGCCAGATCAAGGCAGGCTGTTATGAACCACCTTGCCTTCATCCAAAGCTCTAGTGACGGACTCAAAGAAGTCCACCAAGTTGAGCAGGCATGATCTACCCTTCACAAAACCAAACTGTGTGGGATCCAGAGTTTGGAGATTCCCTATATTCTTGTTTATTAGGTCCATGATGATGCATTCCATAGCTTTGCATATCAGACTAGGGTCTGTAGTCCCTCCTCCTTTGCGGAGTGATGAGCTTGAGGTGAGGCTGTGACTGAACAGGGCACACAGGTGAGGTGCCAGTTCACTCTGTAGTTCATGTAGAGCACAGCAAGGGATATTGTCAGGTCCCATAGAAAGTACAGTTGTGTACCTACCATAAATGTAGATGTTCGAGTATTTTCACTGTTGCAATCATTACACTTGGGTTATCCTGCTGGCAGGCTACCCGCAGTCGGCCTGAATTCCAAAGTCCTGGTCTGGCGTCGGTTGCTGTCGCCTCTTCCCTGACGTCAGTGCGCCAGGGGTATACACGATGCAGCCGTCATTTTCTTCAGTTTTTCTTGCCCCAGATGTCAGGTGCCCCCAAGAAGGTAGGCAATACATATTGCTTAAAATCATACAGTAAAATAAAAACAATTCCTTCATCTACAAGCAAATACATCACATAGGTTGTAAAGGTTAGAGAAGTATAGATAAGTCCCAGCAAAGAAAGGGGGATGGAGGGTGGGTAACCTGGACTGCAACAATGAATACACTTGAATATCGAAATTTATGGTAGGTACACAACTGTACTATGTTCATCGTGTTTCACTGTTGCAGTCATTACACTTGGGTTGAATCCCAAGGCTGAGGTAGGGCGGCTGGGTCTAAATAGGATTAGGAGTGGCTATGAGGCCCTGCAGAACTGCAGTGGCAAAGCCTGCTCTGGATTTGGAGTAAAAAGTTAAGTGGTAATGCTTGGTAAAAGTGTGCACTGAACTCCAAGTTGCAGCCTCCAAAATTTCCTTGGTTGGTACTCCTCTGAGAAAGACTGCTGAAGTGGCTGCTGCCCTGGTAGAATGTGGCCTAATATTCTTAGGCACTGACTTGCCATGTTGTGCACAGCAGAAACGAATGCAGTGTCCTATCCATTTTGAAATTGTCTGCTTTGAGGTAGCCTTTCCTTGTGATCCATAGCATATGCTACAAACAGTTGCTCAGTTTTTTCTGAAAGCTTTTGTTTTATCCAAGTAGAAGCGTAGCTTCCTGTGCATGTCCAAAGAGTGCAGAAGTCCCTCCCCTTTATTCTGGGGATTTGGATAAAATGTTGGCAAATGAATGGTTTGGTTAAGAGCCACACTGGATACTACCTTTGGCATAAATGTTGGATTTGTCCTTAGAGAAACCCTGTCCGGATCAAAAATGATAAAAGTTCCACTGCCACTAATGCCTGTAACTCTGAGACTCTTCTTGCTGAAGTTATTGCTAGGAGCAGAACAGTTTTCCATGATAGGAATTTTATATCAGCTGTATTGACTGGCTCAAAAGCAGGCAGTGTGAGCTTTTCCAAGACAAAGCTGAGGTCCCATGTAGGTATCGGTGCTCTCCTTGGGGGTCTTATGGTTTTTGCCCCTCTGAGGTACTGTCTTAGCAGTGGATGAGAGAAAATAGGATGTTCCATATTGTAATGAGCTGAAATGGCAGAGCCATGGATCTTAATTGATGAGAAGGATAGGCCTTTGTCCAGCATCTCAGTTAGGTATTGTAAAATCTGAGGAATATTTGGAACAAGTGGTTCAAGTCCTTGTGCCTGGTTCCAAGCACATAATCTCTTCCATTTTTATGCATAAGATTTCCTGGTGCTGGGCCTCCTGGCTTCCAAAATGACATCCATAACAGCTTTAGAGAGAGGTGTGTTCTGAGTGGCTATATTATTTGCCATGCAGCCAGACTTAAGGTTCTGAGCTGGCTGTGCAGGATCTGATTGTCTTGTTGAGTCAGAAGATGAGGAATTTGAGGTAAAGTCCAGGCTGGGCCTTGAGACAAGCTCTTTAGGATTGGGTACCAGTGCTGGCATGGCCAGTCTGGGGCAATCAAAATCATTTTTGGCTTCTCTTGTCTGACTTTTAGGAGTACCTTGGGAAGGAGAGGCAGTGGTGGAAAGGCATAAACTGTTAGGGTTTTCCAGCTGAATGATAGAGCATCCACTTTCCATGCTGGTGAGTGATAAGTCCTTGTGCAGAATCTCTGTAGTTGGCAGTTGTGAGGGGAGGCAAAAAGATCTATGTCTGGGCATCCCCATTTCCTTGTTATCATGCTGAAGACCTGTGGATCTAGTTTCCACTCGTGAGGGTCCATGAGGGTCCGCTTAAATCGTCTGCCAGTGTATTTTGTTTTCCTGGCAGGAACTGAGCTTGAAGATGTATTTGGTAGGTCAAAGCTGTGTCCCACAGTGCCATGGCTAATCCGCAAAGGGGGTATGAGTGTGTGCCCCCTTGCTTGCTTATATACCACATGACTGTGGTGTTGTCCATCTTTATCAGTAGTTGTCCTGGATGAAGTAAGTCCTTGAAGGCTGTTGGGGCATTTTGAACAGCTAGCATCTCTTTCTGGTTAATATGTAGATGCATTTGTTTTGGGGTCCATATGCCCTGAATGCATCTTCCTGCCATGTGGGCCCCCAGGCATAATTCAAGGCATCTGTTAAGGTTTGGCTGGCAGGGGGGAGAGTGAAGGCCCGTCCCATGTTCTGGTGACATGCCTTTACCCACCATAGAAACTCCTGTTGTAGGCAGGGAATAAGAGGAATCATTGCTTCCAGACTGTGAGAATGTTGACTCCATAAACTTTTCCGGTACCATTGAATTTTCCTCATATGCAGTCTTGCATATGGAATCAGTAGGATGCAGGATGCCATGAAGCCCAGAGCCTGCAGAATTTGTCTTGCAGATAACTGGGTTTTTGTTGCCACCAGTTTGAAGTAGTCAGTTGCCTTTGCTTGTCTGGCATGGGGTAAGTCATCTGGGTAGTTGTATTCAAGCTTGCACCCAGGAATGTTATCTTTTGAGAGGGTACCAGTTGTGATTTCTTTTTGTTTACTGTGTATCCTAGGCATGTTAGAAGCCTTTTCACAAACGCCAGGTGTCGAAGAAGAATGTCCTTGTTCTCTGCTTGAATGAAACAGTCGTCAAAGTAAGGATATATTTGTATACTACTTTGACTGCAAAATGCAATTACTGGTGCCAGGCACTTTGTAAAGACCCTGGGCGCAGTAGATAAGACAAAGGGCAGTGCAGAGAATTGGGAATGCATTAAGCCAGCCTTGAATCTGAGGTATCTTCTGCACTATTGTCTTATTGGGACATGCAGGTATGCCTCTTTTAGGTCTAGTGTCACCAGCCAAGCATTCTTGCCCAGCATGGGCAGAAGCTGCTGCAAAGTCAGCATTTTGAATTTTGGAATGTCCAGGTATGTGTTCAAAATCGATACATCCAGCAATGGCCGCCAGGCCTTGTCCTTTCTGGGTACCAAGAAAGTACAGTTTTGTACCTACCATAAATGTAGATGTTCGAGTGCTAATACAGCTGCAGTCATAACAGTCATAACAGATGGGTTCTCCTGCCGTCAGGCGGGTCCTCGGTCGGCCGAATTCCAAAGTCTAGGTCCGGCGTCGGTTGTCGTCGCTTCTTCCCTGACGTCAGTGCGACAGGGGTATAAAAGAACCAGCCGACGCCATTTTCTTCAGTTTTTCTTGCCCCAGATGTCAGGTGCCCCCAGAAGGAAGGCAATACATACATTTGTGTAATAAAGCAATGCCATATAATCAAAATATAGTAGTGCAAGCAAATACATCATGAATGAATACCCCAATCTGGTTGCATGAGGATATGTTAGCCAATAGGCCTGTCCCAAGAGGGGAAGGAGGGAGGGAAACCTGGACTGCAGCTGTATTAGCACTCCAACATCTACATTTATGGCAGGTACAAAACTGTACTATGTTCATCGTGCATACAGCTGCAGTCATAACAGATGGGTAGGATCCCAAAGCTAAGAAAGGGGTGGTAGGCACTAGGTGGAACTAGGAGGAGCCAGGATGCCCTGCAAGACTGCACTGGCAAAGCCCGCTCTAGATTTGGAGTATAGTGGAAGGTGGTAGTGCTTGGAGAAGGTATGCACAGAACTCCAAGTGGCTGCTTCTAAAATATCTTAGGTTCATAGGTTCATAGGTTCATACTAGGCTATCTGCCAGAGGGCATTTACAAGCCTAGCCCTTTGGTAGGAACTCCTCTAAGAAAGGCTGCAGAAGTAGCCGTGGCCCCTGTGGAGTGAGATCTGATGTCTGTAGGTACAGTTTTGCCATGAAAAGAATAGCAAAGGCGTATGCAATGGGCTATCCATTTTGAGATTGTCTGTTTGGAAATTGGCTTTCCTTGAGCTCCTATAGCATAGGACACAAAGAGCTGATCTGATTTTCTGAAAGGCTTTGTTCTGTCCAAATAATAACGCAGTTGTCTGTGGATGTCCAAGGAATGTAGTAATCTCTACCCTTTGAGGATTAGGATAAAAGGTAGGTAAATGTATGGCCCGATTCAAAGCTACCCTGGATACCACTTTTGGCATAAAGGACGGGTTGGTTCGTAATGAAACTCCGTCCTGATGGAAGATGATAAAAGGCTGCACAGCCATGACAGCTTGTAGTTCTGAAACTCTACGAGCTGAGGTAATAGCCAGAAGGAAAGCTGTCTTTCAGGACAAATATTGCAAATCTGATGAGGCAGCTGGCTCAAAAAGAGGCAAGGTCAGTTTTTCCAGAATGAAATTGAGATCCCAAGCAGGTATTGGTTGTTTCCTTGGGGGTTTTAGATTCTTAGCCCCTCTGAGAAACTGTCTTAAGAGGGGGGTGAGAGAATAAGGGTGGATCAGTGTTGTATTCTGCAGAAATGGCTGAGGCATGGATTTTGATGGAGGAGAATGAAAGTCCACTGCTTAGGAGCTCAGCTAGATACTGTAATATTTGAGGTAAATTCAGTTTTCCAGGATCCTGGCCCTTTTTCTCATTCCAGACACAAAACTGTTTCCATTTTGTGGAGTAAGCTTTTGTAGTAGACGGCCTTCTGGCCTCCAAAATGACATCCTGCACCCTGTTGTAATGTTAAGGAATCTTCCATGCGGCTAGCTTGAGTGTTTTTAGCTGACTGAAGAGTTTTGAAGCTGTGCTGAGTCAGGAGAAGAGGCATTAGAGGCAGGGTCCATGGTGGGG
Organism: Protopterus annectens; assembly: GCF_019279795.1. NCBI lineage: Eukaryota > Metazoa > Chordata > Ceratodontiformes > Protopteridae > Protopterus > Protopterus annectens. The sequence goes on from NC_056741.1 coordinate 703,011,620, forward strand.
AATGCGTCAGGCTCCTCAGGAGTGGGTACACCAGTGATGTCTTGGCCAGTCTGGAGCAATGAGAATCATCTTTGGTCTGTCTGCTCTGGTTTTCAATAGAACTTTGGGCAGCAGAGGAAGAGGTGGGAAGGCATAAACTGTCATTGATGTCCAACTGAAAGAGAGAGCGTCCACTCTCCAGGCCTTTGGGTGAAAAATCCTTGAGCAGAATTTTGTCAATTGGTGATTTTTGTGGGAGGCAAAGAGATCCATGTCTGGCCTTCCCCATGCTTGGATTATCTCTGTAAAAACTTGAGGATGCAACTTCCATTCGTGTGGATCTGTCATATTTCTGCTTAGGTTGTCTGCCAGCGTGTTTTCCTTGCCTGGCAAGTACTGTGCTTGCAGTTCGATTTGCAAGTCCATGGCCATGTTCCAAAGTGACACGGCCAGTCTGCATAGGGGGTATGAATGTGTTCCTCCCTGTTTGTTTATGTACCACATTACTGTGGTGTTGTCCGTTCTTATCAAATGTTGACCTGGTTGCAGAAGGTCTTTGAAAGCTATAATAGCATTTATTACTGCTAGCATTTCCTTTTGATTGATGTGAAGGTGCTTTTCTTTTTGGGACCACTTGCCCTGAATGCACCGATCTGTCATGTGCGCCCCCCAGGCGTAGTCCGAGGCGTCTGTTGTGATGACTTGATTTGCTTGAGGCTTGCTGAATGGGAGACCTGTGTTTGTTTGGCATGCTTGAGCCCACCACAGAAATTCCTTTTGAAGACATGGAATTAGTGGTATTATTGTTTCCAAACTGTGGCTGTGTTGAGACCATAGGTTTTTCAGGTACCATTGAAGTTTCCTCATATGCAGCTTTGCACATGGGATTAGTAAGATGCAAGATGCCATGAATCCCAGAGCCTGCAGGATTTTCCTTGCAGTCAGCCTGGTGCAATTTGCTAGTGCTCTGAAGTATTGAGTTAGTTGCCCCTGCTTCTCTGGCATGAGGTAGGCCATCTGGGTGTTTGTGTCCAAGTTGGCACCCGGGAAAATTATTTTCCGAGAGGGTATTAGCCTTGATTTCTTTTTGTTGACTGTGTATCCCAGAGAATTCAACAACATTATTACATAAGCCAGATGTTTCAGAAGAATGTGCTTGCTGTCCGCTTGGATCAGGCAGTCATCCAAATACAGGTATATTTGTATCCCTTGAAGTCTGCAGTAGGCAATTACTGATGCCAGGCATTTCGTGAATACTCTGGGCGCAGTAGATAAGCCAAAGGGCAATGCAGAGAATTGATAATGGATTGAACCTGCAAGAAATCTGAGGTATCTTCTGCAATTTTGTCTGATTGGGACATGCAGGTATACCTCCTTGAGGTCCAATGTTACCAGCCAAGACTCCTTGCCCAGCATGGGAAGAAGCTGCTGTAGAGTGAGCATCTTGAATTTTGGTACGAGTAGAAATGTGTTTAGGATGGATAGGTCCAAAATAGGTCTCCAATCTTTTCCCTTCCTTGGTACCAGGAATAGTCTGGAATAAAAACCTTGACCTTGTTCATGCGTAGGTACCTCTTGAATAGCTTTCATGTCTAGGAAATCTGTAATTTGTCTTTGTGCCTCTGCCCTTTGATTGTGTGGCAGGTTTGGCATGCCTCATTTTTGGAAGGGTGTGAAAATGGAATCTGTAGCCTCTGTTTATAATGGCCAGGATCCATTTGTCTTTTGTGACAATATGCCAATTTTTTGTAAATAATGCCAGTTTTCCGCCTAAGGGTGCTGCCATTTGAGTCTTGCTTGGCATGCAAAGGGGAAAGTCATTGGGCTTGCTTTCTGAATGGTTGCGAGTTATCCTCAGCACCTCTGTGTAGGAGCTTGCCATTGTCTGCCTCTAAACAATCCTTGGTATTGCCCTCTGCCTCTCGGGCGCCTGTATCTACCTCTTTGGGGTCTGTCCGTGGCTGGAAAGGACCAATTTTTGGAAGGCCAATTTCTACTAAAACGTGGGGGTTGTACCTGTAGAAAATCTTTCACAGTTTGCATTGATTTAGCTTTTTCCTCCATTTTCCTTAATACCTCCTCAGCATTAGCACCAAATAATACATCCTTTTGTAGAGGGGCATCTAGTAATTTAGCTTTGACATGATCTGGCAAGGTTTGTTCCTTGAGCCAGGCATGTCTACGTATGACTGATTCTGTAACAGCAGCTCTACATGAGGCCTCTAGAGCATCAAAACCACATTTGTAAGGTATATTTACCCACTTGTTCTGCACTATGCATCAAATCCTGCAACTCCTTCAAGTCTGGTTGTTCAGGTTGTGACATTTTACTTTTCAATTGTGATAACAGAAACTGTTGGTACTTTAGCATATGGAACTGACAGTTTAATGCCCTCATGGTTAAGGTAGCCGAGGTATATACCTTTTTTCCCCACCTTTCTAAGGATCTGGAGTCTCTCTCGGAAGGTAATGGGTTTTTAGCAGTGGAGGCCTTAATTCCCTTGGGGCCCTGTGAGATGGTTTCTGGGTCAGCAGCATTGCTTTTGTATAAAAACTGGTGCGAGTCAGGAACCATGTAGTACCTGTCAGGCTTGACTGGGGCTGGAGGTAGAGAATCCGGGTTAAGGCAGGCCTCAGAGTACACATCATCTAGTATGTCCAAGACAGGAGGTATAGCCAGAGGCCTGTGCTGAGGTAGCAAGAGAAATTCCCTAAGCCTTTTCTTGGAATTTGAATAATCTTGGCCTTCCCAGTGGAAGTGTTCTCTTAAGGTATGCAAAGTTTCCCCAAATGAGTAATCCTCTGGGGGGGGGGGGAGACAGAGGGAATGGACTCCTCTGCATCAGAATCTTCAAAAGGGGAGCAAGAATGTTCCTGATCATCAGAGTGCTCTGAAATAATGGAGCCCTGATCAGAGGAGGGGGATTCTTCCTCCACTCTGGGCCTTTTGTCCGGGGGTTTGAGAACGCCTGATAAGAGTAATTAAATCCTCAGCCATTTTAAGCATCTGTTTTTTAGGCATGGGGCCTGGAGATGGGCCCTGTGTAGCTCGTCTCTTAGAGTGCATGGCTGCTTTAGACTTAGCGAAAGCCTTGATGGAAAAAGAAGAGGAAGGTCTGAAGACACCTTGAGAGGAGGTGGACCTGTCCACATTTTGAGATTCACCGCCAAGAGTGGCTTCGGTACCTGTAGTCGGGGTGTGGGCAGAGGAGCCTGCGACCTCGGGCACAGGATACACCGCCAATGAAGTGTCGTCGGTAGTCAGGGGCTGCGTAGGCGCCTCGCTGAGAACCGGACTACGTGTAGTCTTTGGCGTGGTGTCGGTAGAGGCCGCGGACCTCGTGTGTCGGTCCTTATCCTTGCGCTTTTTAGACAAAACTGGAGTCGGAGTATCCGACGACATAATATAGTTAAATGTTTTGCCAAAATAATGCTGGGCAAACTCCACCCGACGCTTAATGGTGCGTTTGTTGAATGTAGCACAAAAGCGACAGACCGAGACGTCGTGGTCTGGGCCTAAACAAGGAATACAGAGGGAATGGAAATCCTTATGCGGTATTTGCTTCCCACATGAAATACAATTATTAACTTTGTCTGACATCGGTCTAAGGCAAGAAAAGTTTCCCCAACGGGGTACTTGGCTTTCAAGAAGACTTCGGTTGCAAAATTTTCGTAATTTCAGGAGCTGGCCGACCGGCACTTGTGATCTCCTTCTGCTTCGGGCACCGCGCGGCAAGAAAGTCTGAAGAAAATGGCGTTGGCTGGTTCTTTTATACCCCTGTCGCACTGACGTCAGGGAAGAAGCGACGACTACTGACGCCGGACCTAGACTTTGGAATTCGGCCGACCGAGGACCCGCCTGACGGCAGGAGAACCCATCTGTTATAACTGTTATGACTGCAGCTGTATGCACGATGAACATCAGTCGAGTAAAAACCTTGTCCTTTTTTGCTGTTCTGGTACTGGCTGAATGGCCCCCATATCCTTGAAAGACGTAACCTGTTTTTGTGCCTCTGCCCATTGATTTTTTGGCAGATCTGGCCAACCATTTCCTATTGGCAGAGTGTGGAAATGGAATCTGTATCCCTGTGATACTATGTTTAGTACCCACTTGTCCTGGGTTAACAACTGCCAATTTTGAGCAAAAAGTGCTAACTTTCCCCCCTATGGGCGCTGCCAAAAGATAACTGCTTGGTGTAGGCAGAGGGAAGTCATTGGGATTGTTTTCTGTAGGTCTGCGCCTTATCTCCTCCAGATTTGGAGGTAGAAGCTCCCCATTGCTTTGACCTGTAGGAATCTTGGGCCTGGTTTCTGGAACCCTTTGGGCGTCTGGATTTGCCCCTTTGAGCTCTGTCTGACACAGGAAAGGACCAATTTTTTGTAGGCCGGTGTCTACTGAATCTTGGTGGCTGCACTTGTAAGAAGTCTTTAACAGTTTACATAGACTTAGCTTTGTCTTCCATTTTCTTTAAAACCTCTTCTGCCTTAATACCAAACAGAGAATCATGCTGTAAAGGTGCATCTAGCAATTTAGCTTTAACATGGTCAGGCAAATTTTGTTCCTTTAACCAGGCATGCCTCCTAATCACAGATCCAGTAACTGTGGCCCTGCAGGAGGCCTGTAAGGAATCAAAACCACATTGCAAAGTATGCTTTCCAACTTGTTCAGCTGCATGCAATAATTCCTGCAATTCTTTATTTTCTGCACATTCTGAAATCAACATCATTTTCTGTTTGAGCAATCCCATAACATGTTGTTGGTACTTTAGCATATGAAACTGACAGTTTAAGGCCCCGACTGCCAAGGTTGCAGATGTATAAACCTTTCTTCCCCATCTGTCTAGTGCCCTTGAATCTCTGTCAGAGGGGGTAGGATTTTTTGCTGTTGAGGCCTTAACTCCCTTTGGACCCTGTGAAATAGTTTCAGGGTCAGCAGCAGGGTTTCTAAATAAAAATGTATGTGAGTCGGACCCTGTAGTATCTGTCAGGCTTACTGGGAGCCGGTGGTAAAGAGGCAGGGGTCAAGCTTGACTCCGAAAACACATCATCCACAATGTCTAAAAAGTACAGTTTTGTACCTACCATAAATGTAGATGTCCGAACAGGATAGCATCTGCAGTCATAACAAATGGGTTGTCCTGTCGTCAGGCAGCCCTTCGGTCGGCCGGATTCCAAAGTCTGGGTCTGGCCTCGGCTGGTGTCGCACTTCACCCGACGTCATCTCTGCTGGTCTTCGGGTATAAAGGCATCAGCCGATGCCATTTTCCTCAGTGTTTCTTGCCCCAGATGCCAGTTGCCCTCTTGGAAAACTAAATTTTGGGTAAATGCCAATGTTTCCAAAAAAAAGGTAGGCAAACACAAAAAATAAGCATGTATGTACATATATACAAACAAATACACCATAAGAGATCCCCCGGCTAGCTATTAGGAGGGTAAATACCCTAGGAATACCACAGAGGGAAGGAGGGTGGGTAATCCTGACTGCAGATGCTATCCTGTTCGGACATCTACATTTATGGTAGGTACAAAACTGTACTATGTCCTTCAAGGATGCATCTGCAGTCATAACAAATGGGTAGAATACCATAGCCAAACTAGGGAGGAGGAAGAAGAATTATGGTGTAGTTAGGATCCCTTGCAATACAGCAGTGGCAAACCCTGCTCGGGATCTAGAGTATAGAGGTAAGTTATAATGCTTGGCAAATGTATGCACGGAGGTCCAAGTAGCCGCCTCAATAATGTCCTTGGTTGCCACTCCTCGTAAGAAAGCTGTGGTAGTGGCTGTAGCCCTTGTAGAGTGAGGTCTTATGTTCTGTGGAATTGGCTTTCCATGGTAGGAGTAACAGAATCTGATGCAATTTCCTATCCACTTGGAGATTGTCTGTTTGGAAATTGCTTTTCCTTCCCTTCCTGTTGCATAGGCCACTAGAAGCTGGTCAGTTTTTCTATTGCCCTTGGTTCTGTCCAGGTAGTAGTGCAACTGTCTATGTACATCCAAGGTATGCAGCAGTCTTTCCCCCCTGTTCTGTGGATTGGGAAAGAAGGTAGGTAGGTGGATTGCCTGGTTTAGAGACACTCTGGATACCACCTTAGGCATAAATGTAGGATTAGTTCTCATGGATACTCTATCTTGATGGAAGATTAGGAAGGGTTGTACTGCCATTAAGGTCTGTAGTTCCGAAACCCTTCTTGCTGAAGTAATTGCCAGTAGGAAAGCAGTTTTCCAGGATAGGTGTTGAAGATCTGCTGTTGCTGCTGGTTCGAATGGAGGGAGTGTCAATTTTTCTAGCACAAAGTTCAAGTCCCATGCTGGTAATGGTGGTTTCCTAGGAGGTTTTACATTCTTGATTCCTCTGAGGAACTGCCTGAGTAGAGGATGTGAGAAGACAGGGGGATTGAAGCTGTATTCTGCAGAAATAGCTGATGCATGTATCTTGATGGAGGAATAGGACAGGCCTGTATGGAGAAGCTCTGCCAAATACTCCAGGATGTTGGCATTATCTATCTTTGACACATTTTTTCCTCTTTCAGTGCTCCAAATGACAAACCTTTTCCATTTCCCTGCATAGTTCCTTCTTGTAGAAGGTCTGGGCCTCCAGGATAATGTCTTTAACCCTTTGGGATAAATCTGGGTTAGTTGCTGTTATGTAATGTTCCAGGCAGTTAGTTGCAGAGTTTTTAGATTTGGATGCATGATGTTGTAGTCGTTCTGAGTTAACATCAAAGGCATCAGGGGTAGTGTCCACGTTCTCCCCCGTGACATGCTCCTCAGCAATGGATACCAGTGTTGTCTTGGCCAATTTGGAGCTATCAGAATTATCCTTGGACGCTCCTCTTTGATTTTCAGTAGTATCTTGTGCATCAAAGGAAGAGGTGGGAATGCATATGCTGTCAGGCCTTTCCAACTGAAGGATAGAGAGTCCACCTTCCATGCAAGTGGGTGGTATGTCCTTGTGCAGAATTTCTTGAGCTGGTGATTGAGTGGGGATGCGAATAGGTCTATTTGTGGCATTCCCCATTTCTGTGTGATGGCCTTGAAGATGTCCGGGTGTAGCATCCATTCGTGAGCATCCGAGGTAGTTCTGCTTAACATGTCTGCTAGGATGTTTTCTTTTCCCGGTACAAATATTGCCTGTAACTGAATGTTGTAGCTCAGAGCCATATTCCATAGGTCCAGAGTCATTCGGCATAGGGGGTATGAATGAGTGCCTCCCTGTTTGTTGATGTACCACATGACTGTGGTGTTGTCTGTCCTTATTATCAAATGGCCTTCTTTGAGGAATGGTCTGAAATTCTGGATTGCTAGTTTTACTGCCAGCATTTCTTTTTGATTTATGTGCAGGTTCAGTTGATCTGGGGTCCATAATCCTTGTATGCATTTGTCCAGCATGTGGGCCCCCCAACCTAGGTCTGAGGCGTCCGTTGTGATGGTTTGGCTTGCTTGAAAGTTGTGGAAGGGCAAGACTGGCATGCTTGAGCCCACCATAGGAACTCTTGTTTCAGGCATGGGATTAGTGGTATTTCGGTTTCTAAGCTGTGCCTGTGTTGAGACCATAAATTCTTTAGGTACCACTGTAGTTTTCTCATATGCAATCTGGCATGGGGGACCAGGTTTATGCATGATGCCATGAAGCCCAAGGCCTGCAGTACTTTCCTTGCTGTTAGTTTGTTCTGCTTTGTTAATGCCAAGAAGTAATGAGGGAGTTGTTCTTGTTTTTCTGCAGTTAGGAATGCCATCTGTTTTACTGTGTCCAATTCTGCACCCAAGAATGTTTTTGTTTGGGATGGTATTAGTCTCGACTTTTTTAAATTGACTGTGTATCCCAGGGCTTGTAGTAAGCAAATGACTCTTTGTAAGTCTTTTGTCAGCTTGCTTTCGTTGTCCGCTTGTATCAGGCAGTCGTCCAGGTATGGATAAATTTGGATTCCCTGTAGCCTGCAATGAGCGATTACTGATGCCAGGCATTTTGTGAATAGTCTGGGCGCAGTAGATAAGCCAAAGGGCAATGCTGAGAATTGATAATGCTCTGATCCTGCAAGAAATCTGAGGTATCTTCTGCAATTTGGTCGTATGGGGACGTGCAGGTATGTCTCCTTGAGATCTAGAGTTACCAGCCAACACTCCTTGCCCAGCATGGGAAGAAGTTGCTGTAGGGTCAGCATTTTGAATTTTGGGACAATGATGAATGTGTTTAAAGCAGACAGGTCGAGAATAGGTCTCCAACTTTTCTTTTCTTGGTACTAGGAAGAGTCTGGAGTAGAATCCTTTGCCCTGTTCTGTTGGTGGTACTCTTTCCACAGCTCTCATCTTTGTTAACTGAGCTATCTGCTTTAGAGCTTCTGTTTTCTGTTTTGGAGGTAGGTTTGGCATTCCTCTTTTTACTGGTAAGGTGTGGAAGTGAAACCTGTAGCCTTGGTCTATAGTCTGCAAAATCCACTTGTCTTTTGTGATATAGTGCCAATTTTTTGAAAATAAGGCTAACTTTCCGCCTAAGGGTGCTGCTATTTGTTCCCTGGTAGGCGGTGTCAGAGCCAAGTCACTGTGATTGTCCTGTTGCAGTGGCAGTGGTTGTGTCTGTGCCTCGCTGGTTATTGCCTTGCCACTGGCGTCCTCTGTAGGCACCTCCTCTGGATTGATTTCTGCCTCTGGAACGCCTATTCCTGCCTCTCTGAGATTTAGAGGAGTCTGGAAAGGACCAATTTTTGGAAGGCCAGTTCCTGCTAAACCTTGGGGGCTGAACCTGTAAGAAATCTTTAACTGTTTGTACAGATTTTGCCTTATCTTCCATTTTCTTCATTACTTGCTGAGCAGGAGAACCAAATAGACTGGCCTTATCCATAGGAGCATCTAACAGCTTTGCTTTAACATGATCCGGCAAGACCTGTTCTTTCAACCATGCATGCCTTCTTATAACTGTGCCAGTCATGGCTGATCTAAATGAAGCCTCCAGTGCATCATAGCCACATTTTAAAGAATGGTTACTAACCTGCTGAATGTTATTCACCATTTCTAAAACATATTTCTTATCTAAGGAGTCATCAGAGGACAGTTTCTTAGTTAACTGATCAAGCATAAACTCTTGGTATTGGATCATATGAAACTGACAGTTCAAAGCTCTAGCTGAGAGAGTAGCAGAGGTGTAAACTTTTTACCCCATCTCTCTAAGGACCTGAATTCCCTTTCAGAAGGGAGAGGGTTTTTGCTGAGGTCGGCTACTGCCTTAGGCCCCTGGGAGATAGTCTCAGGATCTGCAAGTGGGGCCTTGTATAGGTGGTGATGAGTGTCCGGTACCCTGTAAAACCTATCTGGTTTGGCAGGGGCTGGAGGTAAAGTATCAGGAGCAGTGCAAACATCATTAAATGCATCATCCACAACAGGCAGAACTGGAGGTATAGCTAAGGGCCTATGTTGCAAGTGTAGAAAGGTCCTAAGCCTTTTTCTTGAATCTGAGAAATCTTGTCCCTGCCATTGGAATTGCTCTCTCATGGCATGTAAGGTTTCCCCAAAGGAAAATTCCTCTGGTGGAGAGGCAGATGGAATAGATTCTTCAGCATCGGAATCTTCATAAGTAGAAAAAGGAGCCTCTGGATGGTCTGTAATGTCTGAATCATCAGAAGAATCATCTGAGGACACTGGCTCTGGGGGCTCTGCTCTAGGTCTCTTTTCTGGAGGCTGAGAGGGCCCTGTCTGGGTGAGATTGGGATCCCCTTATTAAAGAGATGAGATCCTCTGCCAGAGTAAGCATTTGAGAACTGGAACTGGGCCTGTGTGAGGGGGGCTTAACAGGCACTGATTTAGCAGTTTTGGCTGCTTTAGCCCTGGCAAAGTCCTTAATAGACATGGCTGCAGGAGGCCTAGCAGCACCACGTGCTGGGGTAGAGACATCCAAAGGGATGGTGTCTGATAATTCTATAGGAACCACATTAGTAGGCAAAACTTCAGAGGCCGATTCAACTAGGGTAGCAGGGGCCTCGGTAGTAATGGATTCGGCTGAAGATTGACCCGTTTGCTCGGTTTCGGCCGAAACCGACACACTCGCGGTTTGCTTAACCGTGGTTTCGGCCGAAACCGCGGACCGCGAGTGTCGGTCTTTTTCTTTACGTTTTTTAACAATTTGAGAAGTCGGAGGATTCGACGGCATAATGTACGCAAAATCTGAGCCGAAAAACTGTTCAGCAAACTCCGACCGACGCGTCGGTTGAAAGAAGCACAGGCTAAACAGGCTGCTACGTCGTGGTCTGGGCCTAAACAAGGTAAGCAGTAAGAGTGGAAATCTTTATGAGGTATTTGTTTCCCACAAGTTAAACAGTTATTTACTTTTTCTGACATCGGCTGAGGCAAGAAAGAGTCCCCAACGGGGTACTTAGCTTTTTAGAAGTCTTCGAAGTAGTATTCGGTAGTAGTAATCTCTGGATCTGACCGACCGGCACTTGCGAACAGCTTCTGCTTCGGGCGCCACGCGGCAAGAAAGACCGAGGAAAATGGCGTCGGCTGATGCCTTTATACCCGAAGACCAGCAGAGATGATGTCGGGTGAAGTGCAACACCAGCCGAGGCCAGACCCAGACTTTGGAATCCGGCCGACCGAAGGGCTGCCTGACGACAGGACAACCCATTTGTTATGACTGCAGATGCATCCTTGAAGGACATCAGGGGGAATGGCTAAAGGCTTGTGCTGCGGGATAAGGAAATCCCCAAGCCTCTTTTTTGATTCTCTGAAGTCTTGACTCTCCCAGTGAAAATGCTCCCTAAAAGTACGCAAGGTTTCTCCAAATGAATAATCCTCAGGAGGAGATGCAGATGGAATAGACTCCTCAGCATCAGAATCCTTATAGGGAGGTATAGATAATTCCTGATCAGAAGAGGAATCAGAAAAAATAGAAACCTGATCTGAAGATTGATAATCAGTGTCTTGCCTAGGCCTCTTTTCTGGAGGGGGATGGTTACCCCTGATCAAGGTAATAAGGTCTTCAGCCATTTTGATCATCTGCTTTTTAAGCATAGAGGCCTGTGCACATGGCTCATGCGCTGTTTTTTTAGTTTTAGAAGTTGCTTTTGTCTCTGGTTTTTGCAGCTATCATCGGTTTGATATATAAATGTTGAGGTCTGAATACACCCTCAGAAGCCGGTGCCTGCTCAGCGGCTCCGGACCCATCCGAGGGAGATACATCCGTCGGTCCAATGCCTTGAGTATCTAGTGGCATGCCGGACTCCACATGGGTGTCGGTAGTGGCCTGCGACTCGAAGGTAGTGGGTATCAGGGACTGCGAAAGTGCCTCACTGAGTACCGGCGACTGGCTTAGGGGAAGCTTAGTCATCGGTTTTGGATCTCAACTGCCTTTCTCAGTCCTTTTCCTTGCGTTTTTTATGTACTCCGGTAGTCGGATTGCTATCAGACGACATTTCTGAGTAGTTAAATCTGTTTCCGAAATACTTTGATGCAAAAATATACCGACGCTTAATAGTGCGTTGGTTAAATCTAGCACAAAACCAACAACCATGCACGTTGTGATCAGGGCCTAGACAAGGAATACAGTATAAATGGAAATCCTTATGAGGTATTTGCTTCCCACAAGTAATGCAATTATTAACTTTTTCTGACATCAGTAAAAGGCAAGAAAAAAGTTTCCCCAACGCGGTACTTCGCTTTAGTGAAGACTTCGGATCTGAAACTCAAACTCGAATATTTCAGGAGTCGGCCGACTGGCACTTATGAAATGTTTCTGCTTCGGGCACCACGCGGCAAGAAAGACTAAAGAAAATGGTGTCGGCTGCATGTTTTATACTCCTGACGACCTGACGTCATGGAAGAGAAGACAGCAACAGACGCAGGCCCCAAGACTTTGGAATTCAGGCCGACTGAGGGCAACCTGCCAGCAGATTACCCAAATGTAATGACTGCAACAGTGAAACACGAAGAACATCTGAAAAGGGTCTTGGTAAACTATTACTTTTTACTGAGGCAAGAACACCATAACTTGTGAAATGTCAGTGGAGAGATTGCCGAATGGGGACTTGGCTCCGATCCTCGGAACCTGCTCCGTCATTGTACAGCTCGCGCCAGCCAAAACTCTCAAGCCAATACTCTACCCACAATGCCCCTTCTCCATTATCTCAGATAGAGTTTGCAGATAACAGCAAGAGTATACACAGTAACTAAGCAAAAGCAATGTCCAAGGTAAAAACCCTATCGTAACCCAGGTCAAGGGTTCGATCCCCCCAAGAAACCTGAAGGTGGGTGGGAAGTCGAGAATGAATGAAGATCAACAACACAGATGCAACATTATGGTGAGTACATGACCTCTTTATCTGATGCTGTCAATCTTCATTCATTCTTGACGAATGGGACAATCCCCCAGGTACTTTATTTTCTGAGTGGCCTTATGGAAGGATATTCCTGAGAACCATAGAGCCCAAGGATGCTCTTCCACTGGAGACCATATCCAATTTGTAATGAGCAATAAAGGTACAAGGATAGCTCAAGTTGCAGCTGCACAAATTTCGTCCATAGAAGCTTTTGAATGAAAAACTGATGTGGCAACTGATTTGGTTGAATGCGCCTTAACCGGCACAGGTAACCTATGGTTGACATGTGCATAAATAAGGGTAACTCACTCTCTCTGCCACTTCGATAAGGTCATTTTTGAAACAGCTTTTCCCACCGCTGGACCACAAAAGGAAATTAATTGATCTGATTTCCTAGACTCTTTAGTCCTGTTCGGGTAAAAATGTAGTTGTCGATGTATGTTAAAGTGTAAGCAATATTCACCTTTGGTGGAAAATCTGGGGAAGAAAACTGGTAATTCAATAGTTCGATTAATATTGGAATCGGAGACCATCTTAGGAAGGGTAAGTTCTCAGTGACACCCTGTCTTTATGAAAGATGATATGGTGCGGGGGGGCTCCGCACATAATGCCTGGATCTAAAACTCTTCCTGCAGAAGTGATAACTACTAGAAAGTTTTACAGGAAAGGAATTTAAGATGGCAGATAGTAATACCTCCCTTTGAACCAGCAACTAAGACTGCAAAACTAAGGTGAGATCTCACGGAGATACACAATCTTTGAACGGGGGGTTTTAGTTGTAAGGCACCTTTGAGAAAAACCTTGCACAAGCTATGGGAAATTAGAGGGTGGTAGTCATAACCATTGTGAAAATTGGAAATGGATAACTGAACTCTAATGGTGATGGTGAAATCTGAAGCTCCTTGGTCAGAGTGGCTAAAAATGCAAAACTTTTTCAACAGGTGTCTAAAAGGGATCTAGATTGTTTTCAAAGGCCCAAACTAAAAATCTCTTCCATTTACTCGAGTACAGTCTCCTGGTGGAAGGCCTATGGGAGGCCAGAAGAATCTTTTGTACAGGGGAAGTTGTGCTATTCTGCCTGGCAATTAACGGAATTGGAGGAACCAAGCTGTGAGCTTGAAAGTGCAGTGCAGACCGGGGTGCAACAATCCCAGTGGGTGAGACAGCAGGTCTGGAACTGGGTGCAAAACGTACAGTTGTGTACACTTACCATAAATGTAGATGTTAGAGTGTATTCACTGTTGCAGTCATCACATTTCGGTTATCTGCTTGCAGTAGCCCTCAGTCAGGCTGATTAACAAAGTCTTGGGTCCTGCGTCGGTTGCTGTCCCTTCTTCCATGACTTCAGGTCGCCAGGGGTATAAAACATGCAGCTGACGCCATTACATCAGTTTTTTCTTGCCCCAGATGCCAGGTGCCCCCTAATGGGGAGCAATTAAATCTATAAATATACAAGGTTATTCCTCCAACAAAAAAGCAAATGCACCAAAAAGTTTTTGAGCATAGTAAAGGAGAGTAGAGTTATAGCCAAAAAAAGTAAGGGGGCTGGAGGGAGGGTAACCAGGACTGCAACAGTGAATACACTCGAACATCTACATTTACGATAAGTGTACACAACTGTACTATGTTCATGTTTCATCACATTTGGGTAGATTCCCAAAGCTAAGGATGGGAGGAGGAATTTAGATAGCATTAGGACCAGCTATAAGGCCCTGCAAGACTGCAGTGGCAAAGCCAGCTCTGGATTTAGAGAAAATTGGCAGATGGTAATGCTTAGTGAAAGTATGTACAGAACTCCATGTAGCAGCTTCTAGGATGTCCCTGGTAGGAACACCACTGAGAAAGGCTGTAGAGGTAGATGCAGCCCTGGTTGAATGGGATCTGATCCCCTGTGGGATAGGTTTTCCATGGTGCTTGTGCAAATGCCAGCAGCAGTTCAGATTTCCTTTGAGGTTTAGTCTTGTCCAAGTAGAATCTAAGTTGTCTGTGCACATCTAAGAAGTGTAGAATACGGTCCTCTTTGTTCTGTGGATTAGGAAAGAAGGTCGGCAAATGAATGGACTGATTAAGGGCCACACTGGATACCACCTTGGGCATGAAGGAGGGCTTGGTCCTGAGGGACACCCTGTCCGCATGAAAGATGCCTCTAGTGAATCAAAACCACATTGCAAAGTATGTTTTCCAACTTGTTCAGCTGAATGCAGTAAATCCTGTAAATCCTTATTTTCAGCACAATCAGGAATCAACATAATTTTCTGTTTAAGCAATCCAATAATATGCGGCTGATACTTAAACATATGAAACTGGCAGTTTAAGGCCCTAATGGCCAAAGTTGCAGAAGTGTATACCTTCTTACTCCATCTACCCAGCACCCTGGAGTCTCCATCAGAGAGGGTAGGAGCTAGATTCTGAAAAGGCATCATCAACAATGTCTAGTACAAGAGGTATGGCTAAAGGCCTGTGCTGGGGCAGGAGTAAGAAATCCCTAAGCTTCTTTTTAGAAGCAGAGAAATCCTGACTTTCCCAACAAAAATGCTCCCCGAGAGTATGCAAGGTTTCACCAAAAGAGAAATCCTTTGGGGAGAAAGCAGAGGGAATAGAGTCCTCAGCATCAGAATCCTCATAGGTAGACAAGGGTAAATCCTGGTCATCAGAGGAAACAGAAAAATTCAGAATCCTGGTCAGAAGTATCATAAGCAAACTCAGTCCTAGGTCTCAGAGAGGGAAGGCTGGCTTCCATTGATTAAAGTAATAAGGTCTTCAGCCACTCATTTGTTTTTTAGGCATAGAGGCCTGACCATGCAGTCTGGGTGTTGGCTTTCTAGGCATGGTTCGAGTTATAGGCCTTGAAGAAGAAGATGGCGTCAGTTTAATACTCAAGTCAGTAGGCCTGAATACACCCTCAGAAGCCTGCACAGTGACTCCGGACCCATCCAAGGTAGAGACATCCGCAGATTCCACAGTTGAAGCATCTCGTGGCATATCGGACTCCAAATGGGTCTCAGTAGTGGCCTGCGAATCTGAAGTAGCGGGTATCAGGGGCTGCGAAAGCACCTCACTGAATACCGGTGAACTGGCTTAGAAGCGTCATCGGCAGCTTTGAACCTAGGCGGCCTGTCTCTGTCTTTATCCTTGCATTTTTTCAGAATGTCAGTAGTCTGATGCCTTACCAAAGACATATCAGGATAACTGAACCGAGCACCAAAATATTTAGAAGCGAAAATATACAGACTGATAGTTCGTGGTTTAAATAAGGCACAAAACCGACAGCGAGGTACGTCGTGGACAGGGCATAGGCAAGGAACACAGTACGAATGAAAATCTTTATGACGTATTTGCTTTCCACAAGTAATGCAATTATTTACTTTTACTGACATCGGTTTAGAGCAAGAAAAATATTCCCCAACTGGGTACTTAGCTTTTAGTTGAAGACTTTGGTTCTAAAACTCGAAAATGAAAATTTCAGGAGTCGGCTGACCGGCACTTGCGAACTGCTTCCGCTTCGGGCACCACATGGCAAGAAAGACTGAGGTAATGGCATCGGCTGCATGTTTTATACCTCTGACGACCTGACATCACAGAAGGGACAGCAACCGACGCAGGACCCAAGACTTTGTTAATCAGGCCGACTGAGGGCTACTGCAAGCAGATAACCCAAATGTGATGACCAACAGTGAAACACTAAGAACACCTCACTGTTGGTAAATTAAGTGAGGCCATAGAAAGGAAAACCAAATTTGCCTGGGCTAGAAGGGAGCAATGAGAATCACTTTGCTTTGCAACCTTCGGGCTTTCCTTAGGAAGAGGGGCATGAGAGAAAATGGGTGAAAGGCATAAAGACGACCAGAGGGCCAATCTAGGAGGACAATATCTCTTGGGGACTCCCCCTGAGGGGGGGATTAGGGCAAATTAGCTACTGCATTTGTTCTTTGGGGAGGCAGAGAGATCACAGCAAGGCTGGCCCCATCGGCAAGAGAGTTCCTTTGCCACTTTGGGATTGAGAGACCAGTTGTGAGGCAGTAGAACGTGTCTGCTCAGCTTGTCCGCTATCACGTCGGAACTCCCCGGAATATAGGTTGCCACAAGAAAGGGGTTGGAAGATATCGCCCATTGCCACACACAGTTTCCTGGCAAAGGGTGTAGGATTTGGTTCCCCCTCATTTGCTGATATATTGTCTGACTGGACTGCAACTGTTTCCAGAGGGAGAGCAGATTGAAAGGCTTGCAATGCTAGCAGCACTGCTCTCATTTCCACGACACTGATGTGCAAGTTGGCCTCTTGTAGAGACCAAGTGCCTTGGACAGTTCTTCCCAGACAATGCCCCCCACCCAAATCAAGGAGGTGTCTGTGGTCACTATGGCCTTGGGTTGCAGAGAAACAAAGGGACAGCACATTAGGATTTCTTCTGACTGCATCCACCAAGATGGATCCTTTTTGCAACATCCTATTAGGATCTGATGAGTCATCAGATGAGAGAATGGACCAATGGGAGGCCAGAAGCCACTGCCTGCAAAAGGAACCAAGGGTGATGGCCACCGCTATAGATCCTACAGCTTGAACAAAAACAGCAGGCACTTTGTTCTTTACTAGAGTGAGTTGTACCAGACACCTTATCTTTTGGAGCCTGTGAAAGGGAAGAGAAGCTATGCACGAAACTGTTGAAACTGGCTCCTATGAATTCTAGGTCCTGAGTGGTAGACAGCTGTGACTTTTAGTAGTTGACTGGTTATGCACAGGGTACTAAAACAAGTGTATGATGAAGTCTGTGGCTTGAAGCAGTAGATGCCTGGGTAGGGGTGGTGACAAGCCAGTGGTCTAGATAAGGAAACACCCGGAATCTGTGCAATCTCATGTGAATCATGACAGTTGCCATGCATTTAGTGAACACCCTGGGGGCTGTGGTGAGGCCAAAGGGCAGCACTTTGAACTGGTAATGACTGGCCCCTAGCCGAAAGTGGAGAAACCTTCCTGAGCGTTTGTCCATCTTTATTTGGTAATATGCGTCTTGAAGGTCTATAGAGCACAAACAATAGTTTCCCCCTATAGAGGGGAGAATAGACTGAACAGTGTCCATCCAAAATTTTGTCTGCTGAACAAAGTTGCTCAGAAGGCTGAGGTCCAATACTGGCCTCCAGTCCCCAGTTTTCTTTGGCACTAAAAAGAAACTGGAGTAAAGTCTGAATCCTATCTGGTCTGGTGGGACTTCTTGGATGACTTTTTTCTAGCAGCTTTTGGATTTCTATGGCTGCTTGATCCCTCTGATCGGGAGAAGGGTGAAGGGGAAATGATGGCCTCTGGTAATGACTCTCTGCACCTAAGTATCAGAGGTTATTTGTAGCCAGGCTATCGAGTGCAGTGAGTCTTCAACAAACTGCTTCCAGAGGTAAGCATTCGGACCTCCTTTCAGGAGGGCTAGTAGGGCTGTCCAGAGAAGGAGCTTCTGGAACCCTGGTTTTGTGGGCCATCTCTGGCTCATGGTTGGCATCTTCTGCCTGAGTGTCCCCTGCTCTCTCAAGGGGAGCCACTACCACGTGTCCTGGAAAGGCCCCTGGGACTTTTTGAACCACATCTTCCCACTCCCGATTCCTGGAGTAGGACTGCTGAGTAGTAGAAAAACGAGTGTCTACAGCAGACAGGGTCTTTCCATCCTTTTCACACCTGGCGAGTGTGTCCTTCACCTTGGGGCAGAACAAAGATGATCAGTCAAAAGAAGCATTGACAAAGGAAGACTTGAAGGGCTCTGTGAACTCACACAAGTGCATCCAGGTGTGGCGCCTTATGGCAATGCCGGAACCTGCTGCTCTGGTCCTGCCTTTGGCTGTGTGTACAATAAGCCATATGGACTAGTTAGACATACACTCCAGGGTAGTTAGCTGAGAGGCGACTTTGTCCTGCCACCTCATTAGCCAGCTCCAGCGAGAGTCTGACAACTCCTTAATCAGATCTCTCTGGAGTCTAGTGAAATGTGCCATAAGGTTCAAAGACCTGAGAGCAAAGGTCGATGAATCATAGACCTGCTTTCCAAATCTGTCCATCGTCCTAGACTCCCAGATAAGAGGATGTATAGCAGGACTCTCATCGGCAAGTTCCTTCTTGGTGGCAGCTGCCACCACCTCGGCATCTACTGCTAAATCCTTGGCCCAATATTGATGGTCCTGCGGTGGAGAAAGAATTTTGTCTGGCCTCTGAGGTATACGCACTATGGAATCAGGGGCCTTCCAAGCCCGCTTCGTGATCAGCTTAAGGTAGTAAGTGGGCGGGGACACCCAGAAAGTAGATGGGTGAGTACCGAATGCTTGCAAGTAACACATATTCCTCTGAGGTTGGGTCTTGGGGCTTCCAGTTACCCCTCTGCTCGAGGACCTCCAGAATGTCTCCGAAGGAGACATCTGGGGGTGACCAGGGGGAAACCTTCCCCTTCATCAAGACCAGAGCAGCGGGTTCAGTGACAGATTCTTCTGGAGAATCTAGGTGCATCCTCTCACCCATCATCTTACGGGGGGGGGGGGGTTGCTCAGTTGAGATCTCTGAGGAAGACTCCTAAGAAGAAGGGTCCTGTGCAGGGGTAAAC
Organism: Protopterus annectens; assembly: GCF_019279795.1. Classification (NCBI taxonomy): domain Eukaryota; kingdom Metazoa; phylum Chordata; order Ceratodontiformes; family Protopteridae; genus Protopterus; species Protopterus annectens. The sequence goes on from NC_056741.1 coordinate 703,030,477, forward strand.
TTGACGGTTTGGTGCTCGCTTTCCAGTTGTGGACATTGGGGTCAGCTCTGGACCAGAGAATATATGACACTCTGATGTAGGGGGAACCAGCTGAGAGCCTTGCAGAGGCTAAAGCTCTCTCCATAACCTGGAAGGCAGGACCCCACGAAGAGGAGTGGGGAGCCCGGAACTGAAAGACCACCTCAAAACAGAGGTCACATCCCGCTCCGAGAGTCCATTCTCTAAGGCAGGAGCCAGGGAAGATCCTGTAACAGGCAAAGTCCCAAAAGCCAGGGATGGCGCTGAATAAAAACCAGGAACAGATCCAAGACCCTCGGAACTCACAGCAGAGTCTCGGCCCAGAGAATCTATCGGTTCCGTAGAGGGAACCAAAGTAGTCACAGCCACCTTTGGTACAGAGGAAGGGATGCCTAATGGCACTGAAGGAGCTGGCACCGGGGGAATTGAAGTGCTGGTCTCCGAAGCTCCAGTAGAAGTCAGAAGAGGAGATAATGTAGGAGTCCTTGGAGAAGTTGCTCCAGCTCCTGAACGGACAGGGGCTAGAGGAGGGGGGCAGGGATACCTCTGGCTGCCAAAAGCTGATCCACCAAACTCAAAGTCTACCTCTGGGAGACTCCTGGAGGACAGAATAATAAAGGCTGAGGAGGACTCTGGTCGTTCCAAGAACAGACTTGGGCAGCTGGCCCGCAAAAGGGTCTACAGAAGGTGAGTACCTTGTCCTGAGGAGAATGTTTTCAGTCATCGGCACCAAGGGGGATGGGTAAAGCCTGCTGAGGCACGGGAGAGGTCCGCAACGAACCAGAGACCAAAGACGCCAGTGCTAACGCTGGTGCCAAGGGCACCAAAGTAGGAGCTGTTGGTGCCAGTCTTGCCCTTAATATTGTTAATGTGCACTATATTGGGTTTTAGAACATTCATAGTTAATTATGGTAATCAGGGAGGTATTGTATTTTGATTGGTTTATTTTGCTATATAAAGGAATGAATGGGAATGGGGATGTTGCATGTCTGAAGTAGTTCTAATAGTTGAACGAAAAACGCGGGAACAATGTTGAGAGAGTTGTCTTAGTGCAGCATTGCACTTATTTTCGTTGTTTGCTACAATAAAGCGATTTCCCTAATACGTTCTTCGTGGTTTCTCCAGATGTAAGAGACTTTTTAATTCTTTGATATCTTTATTTTATATATATATATATATATATATATATATATATATATATATATATATATATATATATATATATACATACATACACACATACACACACATGTATCTATATATATATATATATATATATATATATATATATATATATATATACACACACATACACACACACATCTATACATAGATATGTAGATTAAATATGTATATCTACACACAAACACGTGTGCGCGCGCGTAAAGAGAGAGAAAAAGGACATTTGAAAACTTAGCTGACCGCAACGGCTGACACGTCTTGCTGACAGAGCGGCAAGTGAGATCTGAGGTAACGGATAGAGGGGCACTGTGGGTAGAGTCTTAGCTTGAGAGATTTTGGCTGGCACAAGCTGTATAATGGCCGAGCCGCTTCTGAGGATCAGAACACAGTCCTCATTTGTCAAGAATGAACGAAGATTGACATCAGATCAGTTATTAGAACATCTACTGTTATGGCAAATAGCTACACAAATGTACTACGTCCTGACTGAAATCACTATAGCAGTATCTTAACATACAAGTGATTCCCAGAGCTGAAGGGGGTAGCGATGAGGGAGGTTGGCTAAAGGGAGGCTGAGATATCCAAGAAAGATATAAGAAAGGAAGCCCTGAACTTGAGCAGGCATCAGTCTTGTAAGGCTTGGTGAAGGTATTCACAAAAGACCAGGTGACTGCTTCCAAGATGGACCTGGCATCTGCTCTCTTGTGGAATACCCCAAATGAGGCTACTGCCTGAGTGGAATGTGCTTTTGGGCAGGAAGGCAAAGTTTTCCCATGGTGTGTGAAACAAACAAGCTTCAACATCCAAGATGCAACGGCTTGCTTAGAGATAGGTTGGTCCAGTTTGGAATCCACGTATGAAACAAAGTTGGTCAGTTTTTCTTTTGTCCTAGTAAAACCTTAACTACCTGTAAACATCTAGTGAGTGGAAAATTGTCCCCCTTACTTTGGGGATTAGGTAAAAGAGCAAGCAGGTGAATAGCCTGGTTGAGACGCATCGCATTCACTATCTTATGCCTGAATGATGGACTGGCTCTGAATAGCCATAAAAGCCTGAAGTTCAGATACACTACAGACAGATATATATAGCCAGCAGGAGGATAGTCTTCCAGTTGTAGAATTTTAAAGTGGGAGAAGCTGCTGGCTCAAAAGGGGACAATCTAAGCTTTCCCATCACAAAGTTGAGATTTCAGGTAGGAGAAATAGGTTTCCTAGGAAGTTTTAAAATTTAAGACTCCCTTCAAGAAAAGTCTGACCTTTGTTTTAATATTTTGTAGCCTTTACTCTGTTAAAGATTTCCTTCTTAAATGTGTATTTCTTAAAAAAACTTTAATAAAAAGTTTTGTAAAAGCAAATAAAAAAGTCTGACCTCTCCTCTAGACATGAGAAGAGGATCAAGAGGCAAGCAGAGAATGGCAGACAGATGGGCTTTAATGTAACAGGACGCTGGCCCATAGTGTAATAATTTTATTTATTTGACATTTGTTGTACGGGATAGTCCAACTGGGCTATTGCCCTTTTTCAGCGAAGGCCCAGGGAGAATCTCCACAGTACAATTAAGCAAAAATTACAGAAACTGACAATATACAACACAATAAAAATACAGGACTGCAGTAGAGGACAAAAATTATACAAGAGTAAATATGCAGCTGTTCTTTTAGGTACAAGTTACATAAAATTAGTAAGAAATTCATTTAGTATCATACATTTATCTTGAGGCAGGTAGTGACAAGCTAGCAAAAAGAAAATACCATAAGGATAGTCCTCCACTGAGAACTGTGCTTTTCAAATGCTTATGTTTTGCAGCAGTAGTGTGCGAGAGTGTTAACTAAGGCAGCTGCAAGTGGGACACAGGCATCATGTTACCAGAAGTTAGGAAGTGAAGAGAATGATTATAAATGGGTGACTGTTAATTTGTTAGGTGGTTAGTGTTAGACAGATAAAGAGGGGATGGGAGGAATAGGAAAGGAGAGTAATGAGAGGAAAGAAACTGATGTGGGAGAGAGGGAAGGGTTCACGTGGGGTGACTGCAGAGACAAGACCAGGTGCTGTTTAGGTAATTTAAGAGTTTTCTTGAATTCAGGACATGGGAAATGTTTGTGGGTCAGAGGAAGCTTGTTCTATGACGGAGCGGGAAGGTAGCTATAGAAATTCTGTCCAATAGATTGTGAATATGTAAGAGAAACGGATCAGAGCTTCCGAGAGATTGAGGGGGGTTGTAGAGGGAGATGAGATTAGGGCAAGAGGAGGCCTTGCTCAGGATAGAATGGATAATGAGAAGTTGCGTAAATAAGAGTTGACTGGGAAACTCAAGCCAGTTGAGTGTGTTGAGAGAGTCACGCTGGTGAGATTTTTAAGGGCAGATTAGCTGTAAACCTTGCTACCTTGTTGAAGGTAGTTTCGAGTTTGGAGAGTAGACATTTGAGGACAGAAGGGGTATCTGATCAGAATGGGTCCTGGCTGTGGATGAAGCACCACACTGAGAATTCTCTCCACATAGCTGTAAAATTCTCTGGTGGTAGGTTTCTGGCTTCCTACAGAAAATGACCCACCTCCTCAGAGAAGAGATTTCTTTTATGGATAAGAACCTCATCATTCACAGAGTGAGCCACAGAGGCTAGATTTGGACAAAGAAGTAGACCTTGCTGTTGAGTGAGCAGATCTGGCTGCAATGGTGTTTTCCAGCAGTTACTCTTGGACAAGTGGAGAAGGACGGGAAACTGATGCAGTCTTGGCCAGAAGGGGTCCAGCAGTAGGTGTTTGGAGCTTCCCTTTGAACTTTTAGGAAGATTTTTGGAAGTAGTGCCATGGGGGGGGGGGGGGGCATACAGGAGCCTTCCTGACCACCAAAAAGAGAAGGCATCTGTCCTCCAAGCTGCGGGAAGAACTTGTGGTGTCCAACAGGGGAAGGTGATGGTTTTCTGGTGATGCAAAATGGCCTACTTGTGGTATTCCCCACTGATGCCTTATTTGTTCAGGGCCCATTATTGAGGGTCCTCCAAGGACCTGATTAAAGAGCCCATTAATACATTCCCCTATAAGGAAATGTACGCAGCTGTGGCTGCCTGCACAGTGGGCAAGATCTTATCCCTCCCGGTTTGTCCAGACAACACAACTGCAGTGTTGTCGGTGTACACCAGTAGTGAGCCTGGTTTCAACAGATGGGAGAATATCTGAAGTGCCTGCAGAAGGGCTCTCATTTCTTTCAGGGTGGAGGAAGGGGAGGCCACTTTCCCTGCATTCGGGTAGGATCCTGTCCAATCCCCTACTACCTATGCAAGGCATCTCTGTGAAGAATTTGGCTAGGGGGTGGGGGTGGGTGAGGTCAGCATGATCTGTTTTTCGCACCAGAGTAGCTCCTTTTTGAGGCAAGGTAATACTGACTTCACGTACAACTGAATTTTCTGCATGTAGTCTGGCCAGAGGGAGCACTGCAATGACAGCTGCCATGAAACCCAAGGCCCTGAATATCTCCCTTGTTGTGCAGTGAGATACCGAGTATACAGGTTTCTGAAAAAGGTGGACAAACAGAACTTTTCATGAGGAAGGAAGACCAGCATTTTGTGCGCATCTAGCCTGCAACCCAGAAAGACCTATTCTCAAGTGGGTGTGAGACAGCATTTTTGGAAGGTGATTGTGAACCCTAGGATGGATAGCAGATGTACTGTGAAACGTACACACTTGAAAAAGAAGTCTAGAGCCAGCTTGAATGAGTAGGTCATCCAGGTAAGGGTAAACCTGAATTCCCTGTATGCAACAGAAGGTTACCACTGGAGTTAGGTGCTTTGAAAAAACTCTTGGTACCACAAAGACCAAAGGATAAAGCAGTAAACTGAAAAATGTGATCAGCTAGAGAAAAATCTGAGGAATTTTGTGCAAGAGGGTCAAATGGGAATGTGAAGGTAGGAATAATTTAGGTATACTGATACAAGAAAGGCATGGGATAGAATGAAAGGGAGAAGGGTGTGCAGGGAGCATTTTAAAAGTGGGTACTTTTAGAAATGTGTTTAGAAGGGAGATACAGAATGGGTTCTCTACTCTTTCCTTCCTTGGCATCAGAAAAATTCTGGAATAGAACACTTTCCCTATGAAGGATATGGCTCTCTCTATGGTGCCTTGATACAGTAAATCAGTAAATCCTGAATGACAGGGCTGCGCAGAAGGAGCTGGTTTTCTGGTGAAGTGGAGGAGGAAGGCCCTTTAGACAGGGGATGTTTTCCCTTGATATGGAGTTGTCTTCTTTTATGAGTCAGAACTCATTTGTCTGTAGTCATTTCCCATAAAGGAAGGGATAGGGAGAGACTCTCTGAAAGAGTGGTGGAGAGAGTGAGGAGGTGAAGAGGAGGAGGAAGGCCCTTTAGACAGGGGATGTTTTCCCTTGATATGGCGCTGTCTTCTTTTATGAGTCAGAACTCATTTGTCTGTAGTCATTTCCCATAAAGGAAGGGACAGGGAGAGACTCTCTGAAAGAGTGGTGGAGAGAGTGAGGAGGGGAGGGGAAAGGAGAAGTTTGGAAGGTAGTCAGAAGTTTTAGCCTCCAAAGGGAGGCCTCTCCAAAGGAGACTCCAGTTTTGTCTGAAAATCATTTTCTTGGTGTTTTTCCTTTACAAGTGGACCAAGGGTCTCTTTTAAAGGAAATAGACTTGGCTAGGAAACTTCCAGTTGTATCCAGGGACTGTAGAAACTAAACATTTGCCTGCAGTTCGTCAGTCTTACCCTGTACTTGGAATGGCTTTGAAGAGTTTTGCAGCTTTTGGGGCAAACAGGAGGTCTCTGTCTAAGGAGCGAATCTAGGTTTTTAGATTTGAATTCCACAGGGATGGGCTGGGAGCATAACCATTAATAATGTTGGATGACTAAACCTGTGGCTGCAGCCCTGGAAGAGGAATCCACAGCATCTTAACTGCATTTGATGCGGTCCTAATAATTTGAGTAGCTTCAGACAGTAAGGTCTGCATTTGCTGCTTAGATTCTACAGACTGGCATGACCTTATTCAGAGACTAAGACAGATAGCCAAGTATTTAGTCATCTGCATTTGGTAATTGATGGCTCTGAATGCAAGGGTAACAGACCTAAGACCTTTCCTCCCCACCTATCCACAAGCCCTTACAATCCTTGTCTGTGGGAAGGGAGTGAGCACTACAAGGAAAAGTTTAGAAAGCTTATCCATAGACAGGGAGGCAAGCAGCAGGGTCAGTCACAGGGTTCTTACAGAGGTATTTTAGTTCATCAGGCACCTTGCAGAACCTGTCCGGTCTATTAGGTGCGCCAGTGATTGAGAATCAGGAGTTGAATATTAAGATTGAAAGGCATCCTGGTATGAATCTAGTACTGGGGAGCCAATTTCCAGGAGACTATAGTCTCTTTTGAACATCCAAGATTTACTTTGATTGCAATTCAAAATGCCTCATGTTCTCAACAGATTCCCCAAAGGAGGCTACCTCAATAGGGAAATCAGGAGAGAGGAAGTCCCCTTCAGAGGGAAGTTGTTCTGGGAATGCATCTGTGATTAACAGTCCAGGGAAAGATCAAGATCCTGTTTCTCCACAGAGGAAGAGGAATCTTGAGTGCGTTTGAGTTGTGGCCTGTGGCAGCTGGAACACAAAAGGTGGTGGTTTCAGGGCCAAGATTGCTTTAAATAAGCCCCGGAAGAAGTCCATCCATTCCTTTTCTTTGGAAGCTGTAAGGGAGGTCAGAAGCATAGTTTTTTGTTTGATTTTTCTTTTTAGGTGTGATGTCTGCCTGAAGTCTCAGAGACTCAGTACTTTGGTGAACTTCAATGCTTGGAACCTCTTCCCTATGATTTGAGGAACGAAGTGTGGACCCTCAAACAACAACGTGGTTCGTCCGACACATCAGTCTCCTGAAAGGCCTCAAGAGCCCTACCGGCCTCCAACTAGTTCTCAGTAGCGGGCAACTGAGAAGGTATCTGACAGACCACAGGTTCGGCAAAATCAGGTGTCTCGACTCAGAAATGAAAGGCTGCGAGTCATCTTGGGATTTAAGTTTCTTAGGTGGATGAACAACATCAGATTCAGGGCCGACATTTAACAAACATGGTCTATACAAATCAAAAACGTTAACTGAATCACACCAGATAACCATCTCAGTCACCAGACCCTTAACATGCACTCCTAAATGGAAGATCAAATCACTGGTAATGACCATGAGAATAGGTCACAGCAGATACTTCCCGTGTACAACTCAAACGCCTTCAGAATATAAAGGAACTCCCTCACAGAGACCACAAACATACCTCCTCAATCCAACCAATAAAACTGAAGGATCAGCCTGACAAGTGCAAGTCAGAGGACAAGAGAAAGTCTGCAAATTCTCCAAACATTCTAGTACTTCTATGTTTGTGTGGGTGAATAGAAGAGCCTCAAAGTTTGTTCCATAGTCAAAAAAAATGGTTGAACCAGCTTTAACATGGTCTATGTGAGGGGGAAGTAGAGCTCTGCAAGTAAACATACCAAAAACAATAGATGTTCTAACAGATCACTGCTGCAGTAGTCTGAGCTATATGGGTCCAACCTCTTGTGACAGAGTCAGCTTTTCGAAGTCTTAAGGCGCCTTGCATGTGCTCCAACTGTCGGGAGCTCAACAGAAGCACTATAAATGGACAGTGTGAGAGCAAAATAGATTCACATTTTTTTTTTTTGGTTTTTGCTTAGGAAGAGAGAGTTTATAGCATCCTACAGAGTTTACAGCATCCTACAGACCACCCTCTCAAAGTCAGAAATCCCACTCGGCTTTCCTGAAAACATTGGAGAACATGAAGATCTCTCTGAACACCATTATATTGGGCGACTTCAACTACCCAAACAGACTGGGAGCATTACTCAAGCCCCAGCACCTTAGCCCAAAGGTTCCTGGAATTTATAAACTCAAATGCTATGGAACAACTAGTCACCACTCCCACAAGAGGGGAAAACCTACTAGACCTGATCATTACCAACATGGGGACTCTATGCTCCATACCAGAAGTATATCCCTCATTGGTAAGATCAGACCATAAATTAATTTCACTGGATATCCACATCCCGACCCCACCCCCAGCCCAGAAAACCACAGTGAAAAACTTCTCAAAAGCGAACTTCACACTTCTCAAATCCTTCAAGGCCCCAGGGCCAGTGGAAACTACGGCCCAAACTGCAGAATCCTTCCTATATAAACGCATTCTACGGACATCTCCAGGAATGCATGGATCATGCTATCCCAAACAAAATCAAGACCCAATCATCCAAAGGCAGGCATCCAGTCTGGTGGACCCCAGCCATAAATAAACTGTACAACAGAAGGAGGAAGCTACTACATGATAGAGCAAAATCCCTAAAAGGGAAGGCATCGCTGATCAGTACTAGCAAAAAATTACGATCCCTCATAAAATCCTCCAAGGTCAGCTTAGAGAGAAAAATTGCACAGGACACTAAAGACAATCATAAGGCTTTTTTCAGTTATGTTAGGAACCTGGGATGCAACTCCCAGACTTATTCTGAGTTGATTCTAAAAGACAAAAAATACACTGAACCCACAGACATCTCTCCAATATCCTGGCAGACAGGTTCAGTGCAAACTCCCCCCCCCCAAAAGAGCAAGTATCTATCCCCGGCAGAGTGCAGTCTCCCAAACATCTCTGATGCCCAGGTGAAGGCTGCCCTCTCCAAAGCAAAAAAACACTGCTTCCATGGGACCAGATGGCGTTCCGGGTTGCGTCCTACATGAACTCCAAGTACTAATCCCTCAAGTAAAACTGCTGTACAATCTCAGCCTCACTACAGGATATATGCCCAAAGAATGGCGTACAGCAACCATGCTCCCACTCCACAAAGGTGGTGCCTCTACGGACCCTGGAAACTATCACCCCATAAGCCTGACTAGCCTAATCTGCAAGGCTATGGAGAGGATCACCATGGAACTTATAAACAAAGACATTGGGGACCTACAGACACTAGATCCTACCCAATTTGGCTTAGTCAAGGGCAGATCCTGCCTTTTGAATCTGGTTGACTTCTTCGAAACAGTCACCAAGGCTATAGATGAAGGGAAGGTAGTCCACACAGCCTATCTGGACCTCGCAAAGGCATTTGACACAATACCCCACTCGGGCATCATAGATAAGCTATCCAGCCTAAATATAAACCCCTATGTCACAAGATGGGTCGCAAACTGGCTCAAAGACAGAACCCACAGAGTCAGAGTTGCTGGAGCCAGGTCAGACTCGAAACCGGTCACAAGTGGCGTCCCACAAGGTTCTGTCCTGGGACCTCTCTTGTTCGGTACTTACTTTTCTGAGGTACATGCCAACGCGGGAGGACTATGGCTCACCAAGCTCACAGATGAATGCAAACTGGGTGCCATAATTGACTCTCCAGCTGACACAAACATCCTTCAAAAAGGTCTCGCAGAGATGGATAACTGGTGCCAGAGCCATGGTCTAAAGCTTAATGCCAAAAAGTGTATGGTCATACCCTTTGGCAAAAACAATGTGCCCACAAATTACCACATAGGTGGTAATCCATTAAGTACAGAGAAAGTAATTAGGGATCTGGGGACCCAAGTTGATAGCAATCTCTCCTTTGACAACCACATTGCCAAAGTGGTTAGAAAGACCTTCTACATAGCCCACCTCATCATGAAAGGATTCACATCTAGATCAAGAGAGGTAATTGTGCCCCTTTATTCATCCCTCATCAGGCCCATCATAGAATACAATGCCCCCTTTGGGATGTACCTTACCCGACACCTGCAGCAATTAGAAAGACCCCAAAAGTACCTCACCAGGAGGATCACGGGACTCAAAAAGATGCCATATGCGGCTCGGTTAAAAAAAACTCCAGCTCTACTCAGTTGCATACCGCCTATTTCGAGGCGATCTATGCCTGACATATAAAGCTATGTCCAACCCAGAATTAATGGACATGCTCCACCTCAGTAAATCTAAATCCCTTAGAGCCACCCATTCGAGGGACTTGAACCTCAGCACAGAAATAAATAGAACGTGCTGGAGGGACAGATTCATAACCCAGAGGCTCCCTTTCGCTCTGGAATAGAATTCCAATTCATGTTAGGAAGAGCACCTCACTGACTCTCTTCAAGAAGAATCTGATGAGTGGATGGGGGATCGTAGGTTTGTCCCAGGGATCACTTCCGTGTCACTATTAGACAGACGCACAGTAAACTAAACTTTAAAAAGGGCACAGTATACTCAAATCAAGGGGTGGCGTAAGCCAAACACAATCGGGCTAGGCTTATAAATGCCCAAGGGCAGATAGCCTAGTATGAACCTATGAACCTAAAAGTCATAAAACAACAGTGTTAAGAAATAAACTCAACAATAACTATAAAGATATAAATCCACACCATGGCAATCCAAAAATGAAGATTAGCAAAATAAGGGACTTGAAGGTGGGAAGGCTAGCAACAGTCATCTATTAAAGCATCTACTGTAACCTACACAACTGCACTATGTTCAAGATATAGTTTACCGTTGCAGCAGCTTAAACTATACGAGTAAGTCACCATACTTTATAAACTAAAACTGAAACGAGGTCAATAAGCAAGACTCCAGGAACCCCTGGAGAATGGCCCTAAGAAAGCTTGTTCTGGACCTGGAGAAGGAATTCAGTTTGTAATGCCTTGTAAAGGTATGTACAAAGGACCATGTTGCTGCCTCTAGAATAGTTTGGAGTAAAGCCCTTTCCAGAAAGTCACCAAAGCCCTTCTGAAATAGGCCTTAACCTTACCTGAAGTGGCTTATTATGGACAGCATAAAAAAGCAACAGTATGTGAAAACCACCTGGAAATTGCTTTGACACTGGATGTCCTTTCCTCTAATCTTCATAGGAGACAAAACTTATCCATCTTCCTGAAGGTTCCGGTTTTGTATAGATCATACCTGAGCTGCCTGTGGATATCCAGAATGAGAAGAATCTTCTCTCCCTTATTCTTTGGTTCATGAAAAGTTGGGGAGCTGAACAGCAGCTGGTAAACCCTCAAGTCTTTCAGGAATATTCAAATAAGTGACTAACCTCTAAGCCTTGGGATTGGAACCTTGTTTTCCCATCTCTCAGAGTTTTCTTCAATCAGCTCCCCTGGATTCTCTCCCACCATTGTCTGCAACTGCCTTTAATAACCAACCTGTTGAATGTTATGTATTAGAACAAGAACACTCATCCATCTACCTATTTAACTGAGTAACTATTTGAAACTTCAATAAGGCATCTTTATTTTTCCCACTGGGAGGGCATCAGGGAAGGAGTCCCCTACATCTGATAGCTAAAGTGATTTTTAGCCTGAATACTTCTCTGTAATCTGTCTCAAGAAATAGAAACAGGAGATTATGAGACTGAAAGGTTCTCCCACTATGTTCTCTTTTCCAGGGAATCTCTCAGAAAAATGAGACTCCGAATACATACTTGCCCCCAACAGATTCCCTCATCATAGGTTCATAGGTAAATATGCTAGCCACTCTTGTGGGAAATTTTAAGCCTGGCCATGTGACCATCAAACCCTGTAAACACCTTAACCATTATACCAATAATGAACCTTCCCCTGAAACCAACAAGAGTGGTTCTGCACTGCTTGCCAAGGGCATACCTACAGCTTACAGAGGTGGTGGCTATCCTCCAGTCATTGATGGCTGCATATGCTACACCAAAGGGACCAGGGGCAAAGATGAGTGGTCTGAGGTATGTAAAACACTGACTCCTCTACAAGCACAGTAATCTGCTCCAAAAATATAAATGCTGAAAACCTGACAAAAAAGACCATCACAAAATGTTCACATAAGCATTTGCATATGAACTCCCTTAGAAATGCAATGACAGTCCTAAAACATTATGTTTCTTACTTAAATGTAATACTTTAGACAGAAAAAACAAGCTTTCCTCAAATATTTTAGTGGAAGATTTTTTCCAATTGAGGACTTTTCTGCTCAGCCAAATAGGTTTGCTGTCTGACAGTTCCATAGGGCCTGCCAAGGTGTGCTCTTCAGCAGCAAAAAGCTCTTAAGCTAGCTCCAACTGTCTTTATGAGCTGCTGATAGCTGGAGCACGATTAAGGTGTCCTTAAACTTTGAAAAACTTGCCAGTCACGAGGGGCAGGGCCCATAGAGATTTGACTATTACAATAGTGATTTATGCTGATCACTGAAATAAAGCTACCCACCATCACCAGCCTGATCTAGCTTCGGATACTAGATAACTGAAAAACAAAGAATCAAGCAGTGCAAGAAAAAAAATTAGTATTCAACCAAGTTTCTGTAATAAACGCCAGATCCCTTTCCTGACATACATCTGACAAAAAAGCCAGTCTCATTATGGAATGCTCTGGCACTGGTACACCGCATCTGAAGGGAAGCCTCAGAATGGTTCACACCGATCAAGCTCATTAAGGAAGCAAAGTGTAAGCATACATATCTCCCTGTGCACTGGCAGCCTGGGCAGTTTCCACATCACCAAGGCAAGCACTAATGTGGACAGGTATTAGCAGAGAATTGTCTCAGACTGGTTAGGTTCTGCAATGCTAAAAACCTAGTTTACGTATTTTAGTGATGCTCAAATTCCAGCATAACTTGACAATGGCTCCTGCTAAGATAGGACGAGAAAAGGGGCAGAGTAGTAACAGTTCTAACATACTTAACCATAATCACAAAAATCAAATCACACTGCAATAAACCTAAAAGATAAAAAGGGCAAACTCTGCAACAAATTAGACTTGGAAAAAATTGAGAGAGACATGCCAAAGCAAATAAGATGCAATTGCACATGCAACACAAAGCTGGCACTAATCATTCAAGGCAAACACTAAACAGTCACCAGATCAGCAGCCCAAGAGCGGATACAGCATGGCAAGCAGAATATGATCACTGAAGTCAAACCACAACCCAGATGTGAAACCACTAGTTTAGTAGCAGAGCAAGCAATAATTCAGTAATATATAAAACTAATATCTTTCGGCTTTTCCCGGTTAGGGGTCACCACAGTGGAACTCCAGTCTGCTAATGATTGGCAGTGAATTTTTACGGTGCCGAGGTGACAGCCCGTTGCCCAACTTTCAAAGAAGGCACACCCATTCATGCACGCACCTACCTGCATGTCTTTAAACATCATTCGACCGTGGGGAGGACATGCAGACTCCAACACAGAAAGCGCTCCAGCCTAGAATCGAACCAGAGAGCCTCTTACTGTGAGGCGACAACGCTAACTGCTGCACCACCGTGGCCCTAATAAATACTAAAACAGCAAGCTTATATGCAGATCAGCAAAAAGAACTAGCAAATAAATAAATACAAAACTACTATCCAACTACCACCCCATAAACTACAGACATTACAGAAAGCTGCAGAGCCAGAAAGAACAGGCAAAAATGTAAGAACCATGTAAAAAGCTAATTCAGAATTAGTACCAACAAAAATAAGAGCATTCATTTAGAAATTAATCCAAAAGTGTCAACCAATAATAAAAAGTGAAACTAAAAATGCCAAAGCTTCATCATATATGCCCAGAAGGTATGGAACCAGAAAACACTGCTCACAACAGGCAGCACTCCTGCAGCAAGGAATAAAGCCATGCACGAAAGTCTAAAAAAGAAGTTATGTCTTACCATAACGTTCCACCTGAGTTGTTGATCATCTTCAAGTCATCACTGATTGGTTTGGTTCCGAGTCCTAGGAACAAAGTCGGCCTTATACCAAGCTTGCATGCACCAAAAACTCTTGAGCTAAGCTGCTACCCACAATGCCCTTCACTCAGTTACCTCAGACCGAGTTTGCAAGCAACATATATAAGAAACAGAAAGTCAGAGGCAATCTCTGCGCAAAAACCCTGCAACACCACAAAGACCCAGAAGATCCGCCAGGAGCCTTTGGTGGGGGTCGGTGGGAGGATCTGATGACTGAAAGATCAACAACTCAGATGGAACGTTATGGTAAGACATAACTTCTTTATCTGAAGTTGTTAATCTTCTTCCTAGTCATCACTAATGGGACAGAATCCCAAGCTACTTGGAGAACCTGGGTGGCCCTTTTGGAAGAACATTCCTGAGAACCATTGAGCCAAAGGCCACTCTTCCCCTGGAGATTAGATCCAATTTGTAATGTTTGAAGAAGGTATGGAGGTTTAGCCCAAATGGCTGCAGCACAGATGTCATCCATGGAGGCCCAAGAGTGGAAGGCAACCAATGCTGCGATAGCCCTAGTTGAGTGAGCTTTGATTTGATCAGGCTTAGATTCATTTGTAAGCGAATAAGAGAAGCTAATGCAATCCCCGAGCCATTTTGACAAAGTAACTTCAGATACTGCACACCCCATTCTAGAACCAGAAAAGGAAATGAAAAGTTAGTCTGACTTGCGAAAGGACTTGGTTCTGTCCAGGTAGAAACATGACTGTCTATGAACATCCAATGAATGTAGGCAGTATTCTCCCTTATTTGAATAATTTGGGAAGAATACAGGGAGCTCAATGGACTGCTTAACAGAAAAGTCAGAAGCCACCTTGGGGAGAAAGGATGGATTAGTACAAAGTGATACGCTGTCCTTATGGAAGACCAGATAAGGGCACTTGATAGACAAGGGTTGCAACTCAGATATCCATCTGGCTGAAGTGACCGCCCACCAGAAAAGTACAGTTGAGTACACTTACCATAAATGTAGATGTTCAAGTGTATTCACTGATGCAGTCATTACAATTGGGTTATCCTGCTGGCAGGCTACTCTCAGTCGGCATGAACTCCAAAGTCTAGGTCTGGCGTCGGTTGTTGTCGCCTCTTCCCTGACGTCAGTGCGCCAGGGGTAGAAAAGATGCAGCCGACGCC
The DNA here is from genome assembly GCF_019279795.1 of Protopterus annectens. Taxonomy (NCBI): domain Eukaryota; kingdom Metazoa; phylum Chordata; order Ceratodontiformes; family Protopteridae; genus Protopterus; species Protopterus annectens. Next base: position 703,045,492 of record NC_056741.1, read on the forward strand.
ATTTTCTTCAGTTTTTCTTACCCCAGATGTCAGGTGCCCCCAAAAGGGTAGGCTAAAAATATGTCAATAAAACACGCATGCACCAAAGTATACATTTTGCCTTCATCTACAAGCAAATACACCACATAGGTTGTATAGAAGAGAGAAGTACAGATAAGTTCCAGCAAAGAAATGGGGGATGGCGGGTGGGTAACCTGGACTGCAACAGTGAATACACTCTAACATCTACATTTATGGTAAGTGTACACAACTGTACTATGTTCTTCGTGTTTCACTGTTGCAGTCATTACAATTGGGTTGAATCCCAAAGCTAAGGTTGGGAGGCTGGAGCTAAACAGCATTAGGAGCGGCTATTAGGCCCTGCAGAACTGCAGTGGCAAAGCCTGCCCTGGATTTAGAGTAGAGTAGTAAGTGATGGCGCTTTGTGAAGGTGTGCACTGAACTCCAAGTAGCAGCCTCTAAAATGTCTTTGGTTGGTACTCCCCTGAGGAAGGCTGCTGAAGTGGCTGCTGCTCTGGTTGAATGTGGCCTAATGCCCTTAGGTACTGACTTGCCATGTTGTGAATAGCAGAAACGAATGCAGTGGCCTATCCACTTTGAAATAGTCTGTTTTGAGATGGCCTTTCCTTGTGATCCTGCAGCATATGCCACTAGTAATTGCTCTGTCTTTCTGAAAGCTTTGGTTCTGTTCAAATAGAAGCGTAGCTGTCTGTGTATGTCCAAAGAATGCAGAATTCTCTCCCCTTATTCTGTAGGCAGATGAATAGTTTGGTTAAGGGCCACAGTGGACACTACCTTAGGCATAAATGTCGGGTTTGTCCTCAGAGAAACCCTGTCTGGATAAAAACTGATAAAAGGTTCCACAGCCATGAGTGCATGTAGCTCTGAGACTCGCCTTGCAGAAGTTATTGCTAGGAGCAGAGCTGTTTTCCAAGATAAAAACTTTACATCAGCTGTAGCGGCTGGCTCAAAAGTAGGCAAGGTGAGTTTTTTCAAGACTTCAGGTCCCACGCAGATATTGGTGATCACCTTGGTTGGAGGTGTTAAATTTTTGGCCCCTCTGAGGTACTGCCTTAATAAACGATGAGAAAAGATTGGTGGCTCTGTACTGTAATGAGCTGAAATGGCAGAAGCATGAATATTTACAGATGAAAAGGATAGGCCTTTGTCCAGCATCTCAGTCAAGTATTGCAAAATCTGAGGAATATTTGGTACAGCTGTGTCAATTCCTTGTGCCTGGTTCAAAGCACAGAATCTCTTCCATTTTCCAGCATAGGATTTTCTAGTACTAGGCTTCCTGGCCTCCAAAATGACATCCATCACCGCTTTAGTGAGAGGTGTGTTTTGTATGACTACATTATCCGCCATGCTGCCAGATTTAAGGTCTTGAGTTGGCTGTGCAGGATTTGATTGTTCTGCTGGGACAATAGATGAGGCACTTGAGCTAAGGTCCAGGCTGGGCATTGAGACAAGTTCCTTAGGATTGGATACCAGTACTGGCATGGCCAGTCTGGGGCAATCAGCATCATTTTTGGCTTCTCCTGTCTGACCTTTAGGAGTACCTTGGGGAGGAAAGGCAGAGGAGGAAAGGCATATACTAAGTTTTTCCAGCAGAAAGATAGGGCATCCACTTTCCATGCTTGTCTGTGATAAGTCCTTGTGCAGAATCTCTTTAGTTGGCAGTTGTGAGGTGAGGCAAATAGATCTATGTCCGGGCATCCCATTTCCTTGTTACCATGCTGAAGACTTGTGGATCCAATTTCCACTCATGGGGATCCATGAGGTTTTTGCTTAGTTCGTCTGCCAGAGTACTTATCTTTCCTGGCAGGAATTGTGCCTGCAGATGTACTTGGTAAGCCAATGCTGTGTCCCACAAAGTCATGGCTAGTCTGCAAAGGGGGTAAGAATGAGTGCCTCCATGCTTGTTAATATACCACATGACCCTGGTGTTGTCTATCAGTAGTTGTCCCGGATGAAGTAGGTCCTTGAAGGCTGTCAGGGCATTTTGAACAGCTAACATCTCTTTTTGATTGATATGTAGATGCATTTGGTTTGTGGACCATGTGCCTTGAATACATTTTCCTGCCATGTGGGCTCCCCAGGCATAATCCGATGCATCCGTTATGTCTGTGTGGCTGGGGGTAGAGTGAATGCCTATCCCCTGTTCTGGTGACAGGCCTTCGCCCACCATCAAAACTCCTGTTGCAGGCAGGGAATGAGAGTAACTATTGTTTCCAGGCTGTGGCAATGTTGAGTCCAAACACTTTTTAGGTACCATTGAAGTTTCCTCATATGCAGTCTTGCATATGGAATTAGTAGAATGCAGGATGCCATGAAACCCAAAGCCTGCATAATTTTTCTTGCAGATAACTGGGCCTTTGTTGCCAACAGTTTGAAATAGGTAGTCAGTTGCCTTTATTTGTCTGGCGTGAGATAAGCCATCTGGGCAGTTGTATTTAAGCTTGCACCCAGGAATATTATCTCTTGAGAGGGTACTAGTTTTGATTTCTGTTCGTTGGCATGGTAGTAATCTCTTTACAAACGCCAGATGTTGCAGTAGAATATCCTTGTTCTCTGCTTGAATGAGGCAGTTGTCCAAGTAAGGATATATTTGTATTCCTCTGTCTGCAGAATGCAATTACTGGTGCCAGGCACTTTGTGAAGACCCTGGGTGCAGTAGACAAGTCAAAGGGCAGTGCAGAGAATTGGTAGTGTATTGAGCCAGCTTTGAATCTGAGGTATCTTCTGCATGTTTGTCTGATTGGGACATGCAGGTTTGCCTCTTTTAGATCTAAAATCACAAGCCAAGCCTTGCCCAACATGGGCAAAAGCTGCTGTAGAGTCAACATTTTGAATTCTGGAATATCCAGATATGTGTTTAGAATAAATAGGTCCAGTACTGGTCTCCAGGCTTTGTCCTTTCTGGGTACCAAGAACAATCTTGAATAAAATCCTTGTCCCTGCTCTTGCTCTGGTACTTGTTGAATGGCCCTCATGTCCATGAGGGATGAGACTTGTTTTTGTGCCTCTACCCATTGATGTTTTGGCAGGTCTGGCCAACCGTTTGCCCTTGGCAGGGTATGGAAGTGAAACTTGTAGCCTTGTGTCACTATGTTTAAGACCCATTTGTCCTGGGTTATGTGCCAATATTGAGAAAAAAGTGCTAGTTTTCCCCCTAAAGGTGCTGCCAGAAGTTAAGTGCTTGGCGCAGGCAGGGGGAAGTCATTGGGACTGTTTCCTGTATGGCTGTGATTTGTCTTCTCCAGTTTTGGAGGTAGAAGCACCCCATTGTTTAGACCTGTACGAACCTTGGGGCTGGGATCTGCCTCTACGGCGTCTGTATCTGCCCCTTTGTGGCCTGTCTGACACTGGAAAAGACCAATTCTTTGTAGGCCAGTGTCTGCTAAATCTTGGTGGCTGTACCTGTAAGAAATCCTTGACTGTTTGCATAGATTTAGCTTTGTCCTCCATTTTCTTTAACACCAAACAAAGCACCATGCTGTAATGGAGCATCTAATAATTTTGCTTTAACATGATCAGGTAGATTTTGTTCCTTTAACCAAGCATGCCTCCTAATGACAGAACCCGTAACTGTGGCCCTGCAGGAGGTCTCCAGAGAATCAAAACCACATTGCAAAGTATGCTTTCCAACTTCTTCAGCTACATGCAATAATTCCTGCATTTGTTTTCTGCACATTCAGAATTTATCAACATTTTCTGTTTAAGCAGTAACATAATATATTGCTGATATTTGAGCATATGAAACTGACAATTTAAAGCCCTTATAGCCAGGGTAGCAGAAGTGTAAATCTTTTTCCCCATCTGTCCAGTGCCCTAGAATCCCTGTCAGAGGGAGTAGGGTTTTTTGCAGTGGAAGCCTTGACCCCTTTGGGACCCTGAGAGATAGTTTCTGGGTCAGCAGCAGGGCTTTTGAAAAGGAATTTATGAGAGTCAGGAACCCTGTAGTACCTGTCCGGCTTAACAGGAGCTGGAGGTAAGGAGTCAGGGGTCAGACTGGACTCTGAAAATACATCATCTACAATGTCTAACAGGTGGAATAGCTAGGGGTCTGTGTTGTGGTAGTAAAAGGAAGTCTCTGAGCCTTTTCGTAGATTCTGAATAATCTTGGCTCTCCCAGTGGAAATGCTCCCTCATGGTATGTAAAGTTTCCCCAAAAGAATAATCCTCAGGAGGAGAGGCTGAAGGGATTGATTCTTCAGCATCAGAATCCTCATAGGGAGGAAGAGTATTCCTGATCAGAAGAGGAATCAGATGAAATGGAAACCTGATCTGAAGATTCATATTCTGTCTCTTGCCTAGGCCTCTTATCAAGAGGGGGATGGAAACCCCTGATCAAAGTAATTAGGTCTTCGGCCATTTTGAGCATCTGTTTTTTAGGCATGGAGGCCTGTCCATGAGGCTGTTGTACTTGTTTCTTTGTCTTTAAAGGTGCTTTAGTTTTTGCCTTTGAAGCTGAAGTCGTTTTAACATATAATTGATTAGGTCTGAAAACACCCTCAGAAGCCGATGCCTGCTCAGCGGCTCCGGACCCATCTGAGGGAATAGTTTCCGAAGGTCCAATACCTTGAGCTTCCAGCGGCCTGGTCGAATCCACGTGGGTGTCGGTAGCGGCCTGCGAGTCTAAAGTAGCGGTCGTCAGGGGCTGCAAAGGCACCTCACTGAGAACCTGCGAACCAGCGACTGGCTTAGAAGAAGCCTCGTAGTTGGTTTTGGACCTCGGATGCCTGTCCTTTTCCTTGCGTTTCTTGTGAATTCCAATAGTCGGATGGCTATCCGACAACATTGTATAGTTAAATCTTCTGCCAAAATAGTAAAATGCAAAATCGTATCGACGCTTAATAGTGCGTTGGTTAAATCTAGCACAAAACCGACAACTAGCAACGTAGTGGTCAAGGCCTAGGCAAGGAATACAGTAAGAATGAAAGTCCTTATGAGGTATTTGCTTCCCACAAGAAATACAATTAACTTTTTATGACATCGGTCTGGAGCAAGAAAAAAGTTTCCCCAACGGGGTAATTAGCTTTTAGTGAAAACTTCGGATCTGAAATTCAAACACTAAAACCTCAGGAGTCAGCCGACCGGCACTTGCGAACTGCTTTTGCTTCGGACACCGTGCAGCAAGAAAGACTGAAGAAAATGGCGTCCGCTGCATCTTTTATACCCCTGGTGCACTAACGTCAGGGAAGAGGTGACAGCAACAGACGCCGGACCTAGACTTCGGAATTCAGGCCGACTGAGGGTAGCCTGCCAGCAGGATAACCCAATTGTAATGACTGCAACAGTGAAACACGAAGAACATCAAGGATTTCCATGACAGGAACTTTAGATGACATGTCGCAGCAGGCTCAAAAGGGGGTACAGAGAGAGAAACTGGAGAAGCCGGGAGAGATTCCATGCCTCCACCAGCTGCCTGATGGGAGGTCTGTTGTGGAAAATTCCCTTGAGGAAGGTCTTGCAAAGTCAGGTGGAAATAAGCGGGAGTCCATCTGAACCATTATGGAAGTTGGAAATAGCTGCTACATGGACTCGAATGGTGGAAGCTGATGCACTACTGTGGAACACCTCAGCAAGGTAATGAGGAATAGTAGCTACAAGAGCTGAAAACGGATTTAGCTTCCGATTATGTGACCAGACAGAGAATCTTTTCCATTTGCCCCTATAAAGTTTTCTGGTGGATGGTTTATGGGAGGCCAGGATAATATCACTGACAGATGAGGAGAGGGTTTCCTGCCTGGCAACTAACAGAAGTGGAGAAACCAAGCTGTCAGCTTGAGAGTGGATAGATTCGGTGGAGTCAGCCCTTGTGGGCGAGATATGAGGTCCTGACGAGTGCCAAGGATGCAAGGAGGTTGTAACAGGTGAGGTCGGAGGAAGGGGAACCACACTTGACGAGGCCAGAATGGGACAATGAGGATCACTTTGTTTCTCAACCAAATAGCCTTCCTTAAAAAAAAGGGGATCAGAGGTATCGGAGGATAAGCATAAAGGAGACCCGCAGGCCAATCATGAATCAAAGGGTCTCTCGGTGACTCCCCGTGAGGGAGAAAGAGGGCAAAGTAGCTGCTGCATTTTGTGTTTGAGGGGGGAGGCGAAAAGATCGCAGCATAGCTGGCCCCAACGGCTGAAGATTTCTGCTGTCACACACAGAGACCACTCGTGAGTACGGAGGAAGCATCTGCTCAGCCTGTCCACAATCATGTTGGAGCTCCCTGGGATATGCTTTGCGATCAGAAAGTGGATGGAAGCTATCGCCCAATGCAGATTCTTATGGCTTCGTGACATAGGGGGTAGGATTTGGTCCCTCCCTGTTAGTTTATGTACCAGACAACGGACATGTTGTCCGACTGAACAGCAATCGTTCCTGATGGAAAGAGCGGATGGAATGCTTGCAATGCCAATAGCACCGTTCTTAACTCCATGACAAGGATATGCAAGTTGACCTCTACACTGGACCACGTGCCTTGGACTGACTGTCCCTGGAAGTCCCCCCCCCCCCCCTTATCAGGGAAGTGTCTGTGGTCACCGTGGAGCTGGGTTGGAGAGTCTGGAAGGGGCGACACCAAAGATTTTCATCTGTACTCATCCACTAGAGGAGATCTTGCTTGCAGGTGTTGATGATGAGAATCTGTGAGCTCAGGGGATGAAGAATGGATATCCACTGGGACAGAAGGAGCCAATTGTAGCAGTCTCGTGTAATCTGGCAAGGGGAACAATTGGGATGGCTGCCGCCACAGACCCCAGAGCCTGAAGAACATCCCTTGCAGACACCTTTCGTCGACAGAGTATCACTTGAATTTGTGCTCAATCTCTGAAGCCTGTGAGGGGGAAGAGAGACCAGACTTGATTGAGTGTTGAATACTGTCCCTATAAATTCCAATTGTTGAGGGCTGAAGGTTGGATTTTTCCCAGTGGATGGTGATACCTAGCGACTCTGCTAGTACTAGTGTGTGTAGCGGAGGGCCGTGACCAAGAGGCGCTTGGTGGGGGCGGAGAGGAGCCAATCATCTAAATATGGAAACACCTGGAATCTTTGAAGTCTCAGATGAGCTGTGACCACTGCAAGGCATTTCGTGAACACTCTGGGGGGCCGTTGAGAGATCGAATGGCAGGGCTCAGAATTGGTAGTGATTGGCTCCCAGCCGGAAGCGAAGGAGATTCCTGGAGCGCTTGTCCATTACGATGTGATAATATGCATCCCAGAGGTCTAACGAGCACATCCACACACCCTCCCGCAGAAAGGGGAGGATGGATTGAATCTTGACCATGAGGAACTTCGTCTAAACCACTGATTTGTTTAGCTGGCTGAGATCTCCAAAATAGGCCTCCAGTTCCCTGGTCTTCTTTGGCACTAAAAAGAATCTTGAATAAAACCCTGACCTGCACTGGTCTGGGGGGACCTGATGGATGACTCGTTTTTGACATAGCTTTCGTATTTCGGAAGCTGCTTCTTCTCTTTGACTGGGTGGAACTTCGGGAAGGGATTTCGGAGGTCTTGGAAAAGAGATTAGGGGAATGCGATAGCCTCTGGAAATTATTCTCTGCACCCACTGATCTTTTGTAAGAGAGAGCCAGGCAGCTTGGTGCAGAGAGAAACCCGCCCCGACTGCTTCCAGAGGAAAGCAATCAGGCAGCACTTCAGGTGCGCTGATACAGTTTTCACTCTGCCCCGAAAGGGGAGTCTTCCATTACTTGAACGCCCTCTGCTGCTGGGGGAGTCCTCACCATGTGCCTCACGGAAAGGACTTTGAGACTTTTTGTGCCACATCTTTCCTCTCCTCTGGTTCCTGAAGGAGCGCAGAGGTTTGGAAAAACGTAGACCCACGGCAGACAAGGTCTTGCCATCCTGCTCACACCTGGCTAATGTAGCCTTGACCTTAGCACCGAACAAAGCCGATGGTTCAATAGGGGCGTTTAAAAAAGAAGACTAAGGAGTCCGCGATGTCACAAATGCGCATCCAGGCATGGCGTCTCATAACTACACCTGCAGCTCTAGCCGCTCCTTCGGTTGCGTGGGACAGCAACCTCATGGATGAATTGGAGACTGATTCTAGGGTGACAAGTTGGGAAGCAACTTTATCACGTGCCCCATCCGAAACTTGACTTGCAAGCGTTCCAGAAAGCTCGGTGATGACATCTCTCTGGAGCCTCGTAAAATGTGCCAAAAAGTTCAGAGACCTGACAGCAAAGATCGCTGATGCAAAAACTCGCTTCCCTAACCTGTCCACCGCCCAGGACACACTGATGGGAGGGTGGACAGTAGGACTTTCCTCTGCAAGGTTCTTTTCGTGGCTGCCGCCACCACCACAGCATCTACTGGCAAACCTCTAGGACCAATGGGGTTGATTCTCTGGAGGGGAGAGTATCTTATCTGATCTCCTGGGGATGGCCTCAACTGTGTCGGGATTCTTTCATGCCTGCTGCAGGATGAGCTTGAACAACTCATCAGCGGGGGGGGGGGGGGGGGTTCACCCAAGAAGTGGAGGGCCAAGAGCGGAAGGCCTGCAGGAATACGGATTCCTCCGGGGAAGGATTGGAGGGATCCCAGTCACCCCTCCTCTGCTTTGAGATTTCCAGGATGTCTCCAAATGAGACAGTCAGGGGGTGACCATGGGGATCCTTCCCCATCATTGTAGTCCATATCTTCCATGAGGGACTCCTCTGGGGAGCCCATGTGTTTCCTCTTACACACCCGTTTCCGAGGGAGTTCTTCAGTAGGAGCATCCGAAGAAGACTCAGAAAGGGAAATACCCTGAACAGGGGTTTCCTGAGCCTTGGGCTCTCAAAGCCCTGGGGGAGGGGGCAGCCTATGACAGCTGCAGCTCAGAGGGAATGGGTGGAAGGTCCGACGTAGGAGGATTGCTCGAAGCAAGCACCCTCTCCATCACCCGGAAAGCAGGCCCGCCTGAAGAGGAAGGGGAGCCCAGAAACTAAGAAGACAATTTCGGAACAGGAGTTGCACCCCGCTCCATGGAGTCCGCTCCCGGGGACAGAGCCTCAAGCAAAACTGGAGAGAGAGTCACCCTCGAACCCGAAGATGGAACTGGCAACACAATCTGAACCATGTCCAGAACCAAGGATTCTACGCCCAAGCATGAGACTGAAAGGTGGGTAACGACAGAACAGACACCTAATGGGCCTCGGAGCCTCAGACACGCTTGTCGGCTCCGAGGTAAGGGGTCCTCTCGTAGACGTCAGAAATATGAGCCTCGGAACAGAGGGATCCAAGGGAGGAGAATACGTAGGGGTCACCTGGGTAATAACCCCAAAGCCCAGAGTTGGATGGGCTCAAGGAAAATTTGTAATATCCCTGGTGGTTAGCAGCTGATCAAAGAGGCACACCACATGCAATTCTGATAGGCTCCTGGTGGACCTTACCGATGCCCCTGAGGGGGAATCAGGCCGGTCCAAAAAGGGGCTGAAGGATTGTCCGGCAAATGGATCTGCAGATGGGGAGTACTGGGTCCGTGGTGTACTGAAAAATGGCACCGAATCCAGTTTAAAAACTGGCAGCAGGGGAATAATCGGAGCCGAGAATGGGCTAGGAGCAGGTGTCACAGCTGGGGAGGAGGTCAATAGCGGCTCCGAAGATGAAGATGAGCAGAGATGGGGGAAGTCGGTAACGAGGTAGAGACAGGCAAACTGGTCGGAACCAAAGTAGTGGACACCGTAGGTGGAGCTGGGACCGTCGCCGAGGAGGTGACCTCGGTATGAAGCACTGGAGCCAAACTCGGAGCTGAGGTGCTCGGCAGAAGTTATGTGGGCCTTGTGCTTATGACTTTTGCCCCTATCACCGGTCGGTAAAGAGGGGTCTGAACAAGGACGTTTCTTATCCACAGGAGGAGGGGATACGACCTCAGACGCAGGAATAGCCTTTGAAAAAGGTGAAGAAAACAGGCCCTTAAGGATTAACTTGTTTAGTCTTTCATTCAGCATCCGCTGACCGAAGCTGGCACAAATGTCACATGGAGGTTAAGTGTGGAACCCCAAACAATACACACATTCTTCATGTAAATCACTATTCGGGAGTTTACCACTGCAATCTGTGTGGAGACATGCGTGAATGGGAGTACCTTCGTTGAAGGTTGCATGTCAGGGCTGGCAACTCGGTATGTAAAAATCTGCTGCCAATCATTAGCGGACCGGAGTTCCACTGTGGCGCCCCCTAATCGGGAAAAGCTGAAAGATACAACAACCACTGCAAGAAGAGTAGTGTTTAAACCCCATAGTCCCTTTCTTTTCTGACATAACAGAAGAAACACACTAAACTAGAAGAAAAGTTAAAGAGAGAGGGGGAAATACCAACAGTGGTACTGGGAATACCACAAGGGTAAAATGGTCAATACCAACAATGGTACGAAAAAAGAAATACCTGTGGGTAGAGCTGAGTGAGTAATTAGAGAAAAGATAAACTGACAGGAAATAACTCACAAATACTTATAAAATTTGAAAAAATATAACACTTAGCCGGAGAGCTTGGTGAAACGCTGCTATATGGCCGTGCAGCAGCTTAGCTCGAGAGACCAACTCGGAACCGAACCCATCAGTGATGACTGGAAGAAGATTAACAACTTCAGATTGTTTATTACCAGCTGGCATTCCTACAGTGTTACATGCAAAATTATTTAAGCCAAATAAGCATAACCTATGTCAACAGATAAGTTGAGTACTTAAAGTTGCCAAGGAAAGTTTAACAGAGGAGAGAAATGAAAAGCTACCTGATCCCAAGTACCAAGGCTCACTGTACCACAGGACTTAAAAGTTGGTTATATCACTCACCATGGACTTAACTGGACTGAGACAATTAGCATGACTGATGGTCCATCATACAAAAAGTCCTGCAATCCAGTAACCTTAAAGGGCAACACCTGTATTTGAAAAAAATATATATAAAACCAATGCTCCAGAAACTAGATCGACCATTAATGTCAAGGCCTTAAAAGGTGTCACACTGCAGAAGTGCCTGCAAAGGAAAAAAAAAAAAAAAATACAAGAGATCCCAGGGAAGCAGGAAGACTGTCACCGTAACTTAAGACCAAGTTGATCAAAACCGCAAATGTGTCAAAAAGCCCAAGGATGCACTCAGACATTCACAATGGTAAAAATAACCTACTGTCACTAATGCAGGACAGACTCCAGCTCTGACCATTCAACTCGTTCTGTTCTACATCAGATAATTACTGAAACCAATGGCCATGTAACAAACTACTAAATAAAAACACAGGAATGGCAAGCCAAAGTCCAAACTGCTGATTTAATAAAAATAAAATGAAGTGCTTTTCGTTTGCTTGCAAAGCAAACAATCAGATAACTACTATACACAATACAAAATAGAAGTGTACTAAAATAGTACCAGGTGATAGATTGTACCAATCGGAGCAAACATGAAACATGCATTTAAGGACACACTCCCTCTTAAAAGCCACTACTAGCTACCAAAATTAAAAAAACTATACAATAAAAATAGGAAAACAATAATTGTAAATGTATCATATAGCTCATAATATTTACTTACTAAATACTATTTTGCTTGAATGTGTTTAAAAACACCACACCAAGATATAAATATAAATATCAGATGAAAAAGGTGGCCAGAACTAAACTAAATTACAAGTATGTTAAAGTGGCCATGACAGGCACCCTTCATCTCTGCAAACTTTTCAGTTTCAAAATGCAACTAATGGAAAGTATATAGTTATGTACACTTACCATAAATGTAGATGTTAGAGTGTATTCACCATTGCAGTCATCACATTTGGGTTACCTGCTTGCAGTTGCCCTCAGTCGGCCTGATTATAAAAGTCTTGGGTCCTACATCGGTTGCTGTCTCATCTTCCATGACCGTCAAGTAGTTAGGGGTATAAAGCATGCAGCCAACGCCATTACATCAGTTTTTCTTGCCCCAGATGTCAGGTGCCCCCACTAATGGGAAGCAATTAAATATATATATATATATATATATATATATATATATATATATATATATACATACATATATATATATATATATATATATATACACACACACACACACACACACATATATATATATATATATATATATATATATATATGATACACACACAAGGTTATACCTCCAAGAAAAAAGCAAATACACCAAAAAGCTTTTAAGCACAGTAAAGGAGAGTAGAGGCATAGCCAAAAGAAGTCAGGGGGTGGAGGGAGGGTAACCAGGACTGCAACAGTGAATATACACGAACATCTAAATTTAGGGTAAGTGTACACAACTGTACTATGTTCTTCGTGTTTCACTGTTGCAGTCATCACATTTGGGTAGATTCCCAAAGCTAAGGATGGGAGGAGGAATTTGGATAGCATTAGGACCAGCTAGAAGGCCCTGCAAGACTGCAGTAGCAAAGCCAGCTCTGGATTTAGAGAAAATTGGTAAATGGCAATGCTTGCTTAAAGTATGTAAAGAACTCCAGGTAGCAGATTCTAGGATTGTTCCTGGTAGGGACACCTCTGATTAAGGCTGTAGAGGTAGATGCAGCCTTGGTTGAATGGGGTCTAATCCCCTGTGGGATAAATTTTCCATTGTGCTTATAGCAGAACTAAATGCACTGGCCTATCCATTTAGAAATGGTTTGTTTTGAAATAGCCTTCCCTTTTTGCCCCTGCAGCAAATGCCACCAGTTGTTCAGATTTCCTTTGAGGTTTAGTCCTGTCCACGTAGAATCTAAGCTGTCTGTGCACATCTAAGGAGTGCAGTATCCATCCCCCTTTGTTCTGTGGATTAGAAAAAAGGCTGGCAAATGAATGGACTGTCTAAGAGCCACACTGGATACCACCTTGGGCATGAAGGAAGGATTAGTCTTGAGACACCCCCTGTCCGCACTCCACTGCCATAAGGGCCTGTAATTCAGATACACTTCTTGCTGAAGTAATTGCTAAAAGGAAGGCCAAGAAAGGAATTTTAACTCTGTACTTGTAGCTGGCTCAAAAGGAGAAAGAGTGAGTTTTTCCAATACAAAGTTAAGGTCCCAGGCTGGAGTAGGGGTTCTCCTGGGTGGTCTTACGTTTTTGGTCCCTCTGGGGAACTGCTTGAGCAGTGGATGAGAGTAGAGGGGTGGTTCTGTGTTGTAATGAGCTGAAATGGCCGAGATGTGAATTTTGGATGAGGAAAAAGAAAGGCCCTTGTGAAGCATCTCAGTTCAGTATTGAAGAATCTGCTGTAAATTGGAAGTTGCTGTGCCCATCCCTTGAGTTTGGTTCCAGGCACAGAATCTTTTCCATTTTTCAACATAAGATTTTCTAGTACTAGGCCTCCTTGCCTCCAAAATGACATCCAACACTTGTTTACTGAGGGATGGTAATGGAGAGATTAGGTAATTAGCCAGGCTGCCAGGTTCAGGGTTTGAAGCTGAGGGTGCAGAATCTGTCTCTCCTGCTGTGACAGCAGGGTAGGGGTCTGGGGCAGGTGCCATGGAGCCAGCAGTGACAAATTGCGCAAGAGGGGGGGGGGGTACCAGTGTTGGCATGGCCAGTCTGGTGCAATCAGTATCGTCCTGGGTTTGTCCTGTTTGATCTTTAGTAGTATTATTGAGAGGACAGACAGAGAAGGATAGGCATTACCTGATAGATTTTTCCAGCTGAAGGACAGAACACCCACTTTCCAAGCTTGTTTGTGGGGAGTCCTTGTGCAGAATTGTCCAATTGATAGTTCGGGGGGGAGACAAACAGGTCTATATCTGGGCTCCCCCATTTGTTTATCAACATGTTTAAAGTCATTGGTTCCAGTTTCCACTCGTGTGGGTCCATGAGGTTTCTGCTTAGTTCGTCTGCCAGTGTATTTTGTTTTCCTGGCAGGAATTGAGCATATAGATGTACTCAGTAGCTCAAGGCTGTGTTCCACAGAGCCATGGCTAGTCTGCAGAGGGGGTAAGAATGGCTACACCTATGCTCGTTTATGTACCACATAACAGTGGTGTTGTCCGTCTTTACCATGAATTGTCCTGGAAGAATGTTGTCCTTGAAGACTGTCAGAGCATTTTGGACAGCTAACACTTCTTTTTGATTGATATGTAGGTGCATTTGACTTGGGTTCCATTTGCCCTGAATGCACTTCCCTGCCAGGTGAGCTCCCCATGCATAGTCTGATGCATCTGTTAGTGTTTGGGCAGCAAGGGGTAGAGTGAATGGTAGTCCCTTGTTTTGGTGGCAGGCCTCTGCCCACCAAAGGAACTCTAACCATAGGCAAGGTATGATAGGAATCATTGCTTCTCGATCCTGAGAATGTTGACACCATAGGCTTTTTAGATACCATTGTAGCTTCCTCATATGCAGTCGTGCATATGGAATTAGTGGAATGCAGGAGGCCATGAACCCCAAGGCTTGCAGTATTTGCCTTGCAGATAGTAGGGTTTTTGTGGCCATCAATCTGAAGTTGTCAAATGAATTTCTCTGGCGTGAGGAAAGCCATCTGGGAAGTTGTGTTCAAGTGTGCTCCCAGGAATATAATTTGATAGGGAAGCAGAAGTGATTTATTTTCGTTTATGGTGTACCCCAGACAAGTTAGCACCTTATGTACAAATGCCAGATTCAAAAGTATGTCCTGGCTTTATGCCTGAATTAGACAATTGTCCAGGTATGGGTATATTTGAATATTTCTTTGCCTGCAAAATGCAATGACTGGAGCTAGGCACTTTGTGAATACCCTGGGCACTGCAGAAAATCCAAACGGCAGTGCAGAGAACTGATCATGCATGTAGCCTGCACTGAAGCATAGGTATCTTCTGTAAGATTCCCTGACTAGGATGGGCAGGTAAGGCCTCATTTAAATCCAGTGTTGCCAACCAGGCATCTTTGCCTAGCATAGGAAGTAAATGATGAAGAGTTAGCATCTTGAATTTTGGAATCACCAAAAAGTTGTTTAAGACAGAAAGTTCCAGGATAGGACGCCATGATGTCTTTTCCTCTTCTGGTACAATTTGAATAACCTTGATGCTTAAGAGAGAGTACTTGCTTTTGAGCCTCTGCCCACTGATTTGGGGGTAGATCTGGCCAACCGTCTGAGCTTGGTAACGTGTGGAAGTGAAATCTGTATCCTTGGGAAACTATATTTAAAACCCATTTGCCCGGGGTAATGAGTTCCCAGTTTTTTGCCTGCAGAGCAATCTTTCCCCCCTAAAGGAGAAGTCAGTTGAGAAGTGCTTGGAAGTTTTAAAGTTGTCATTGAGACAGTTTACCATGGAGGAGTCTTACTACTCCCCCGATTTGGAAGTGGGAGCCCCCCACTGCATAGTCCTGTGCGTACCCTGGGACTGAAGCCTAGGTGCTCTGCTGGTTCTGGGTTTGGTCTGAGAAGGCCTGGAAAAGGCAGGAAAAGACCAATTCTTAGAGGGCCAATGCCTACTAAATCTTGGAGGTTGTACTTGTAGGAAATCTTTAGCAGTTTGCATATATTTAGCTTTTTCCTCCATTTTTTTAAGAACTTCTGCTTTGTTGCCAAACAGGCGGTCCTGATTTAAGAGAGCATCCAGCAATTTAGCTTTAACATGATCTGGCAAAGATTGCTCCTTAAGCCCAGCATGCCTTCTAAGTACAGACCCAGTGACAGCAGACCTGCAAGATGTCTATAGTGAATCAAAACCACATTGCAAAGTATGCTTTCCAATCTGTTCAGCAGAATGCATTAAATCCTGTAAATCCTTATTTTCAGAAGGTCAGGAATCAACATAATTTCTGTTGAAGCAACCCAATAATATGCTGCTGATACTTTAACATATGAAATTGGCAGTTTAAGGCCCTAATGGCCACAGTTGCAGAAGTGTACATTTTCTTACCCCATCTATCCAGAGCCCTGGAGTTTCAATCAGAGGGGGTAGGATTTTTGGCAGTAGTAGCCTTAATGCCCTTGGGTCCCTGTGAAATGGTCTCAGTATCCGCAGTAGGATTTTTAAAAAGGAACTTGTGAGAGTCAGGAACCCTGCAATACCTATCAGGTTTTCTGGGATCAGGAGGTAGAGAGTCAAGGGCCAAGCTAGATTCCAAAAAGGCATCAACAATGTCTAGTACAGGAGGGATAGCTAAAGGCCTGAGTTGGGGCAGGACTAAGAAATCCTTAAGCCTCTTTTTAGAATCAGAGTAATCCTGGCTTTCCCAGCGAAAGTGCCCCCTAAGAGAGTATGCAGGGTTTCACCAAAAGAGAAATCCTCTGCAGGGGAAGCAGAGGGAATAGTCCTCTGTATCAGAATCCTCAGAGGTAGATGAGGGTAAATCCTGGTCAGAGGAAAAGTACAGTTGTTCACTTACCATAAATGTAGATGTTAGAGTGTATTCACTGTTGCAGTCATTACATTTGGGTAATCTGCTGGCAGGTTGCCCTCAGTTGGCCTGAATTCCAAAGTCTTGGGTCCTACGTCGGTTGCTGTCTTCTCTTTCATGACGTCAGGTCATCAGGGGTATAAAACATGCAGCCGACGCCATTTTCTTTAGTTTTTCTTGCCACCGATGTCAGGTGCCCCCAAAAAGGTAGCAAAAATAAATATATACATATATACATGCATCAATATAAACTTTACCTTCATCTACAAGCAAATACACCACATAGGTTGTAGAAGATAGAGAAGAAAAGATAAACTCCAGAATGACAGGGGGATGGCGGGAAGGTAACCAGGACTGCAACAGTGAATACACTCAAACATCTACAGTTATGGTAAGTGTACACAACTGTACTATGTTCTTCATGTTTCACTGTTGCAGTCATTACATTTGGGTAGATTCCAAAGCTATGGTTGGGATGCTGGAGCTAAACAGCATTAGGTGTGGCTATAAGGCCCTGCAGAACTGCAGTGGCAAAGCCTGCCCTGGACTTAAGAGTAGAGAGGCAAACGGGCAAATGATAATGCTTCGTGAAGGTGTGAACAAAACTCCAAGTAGCAGCCTCTAGAATGTCTTTGGTTGGTACTCCTCTGAGAAAGGCTGCTGAAGTAGCAGCAGCTCTGGTGGAATGAGACCTAATGCCCTTGGGCACAGGTTTACCGCGGTGTACGTAGCAGAAACGGATGCAGTGGCTTATCCACTTTGAAACTGTGTGCTTTGAAATAGCCTTTCCTTCTGACCCGGCAGCATATGACACCAGTAATTGCTCAGTTTTTCTTAGAGCTTTAGTCCTGCTCAAGTAAAATCTTAGCTGTCTGTGTATGTCCAAGGAATGCAGAATTCTCTCCCCCTTGTTCTGTGGATTTGGATAAAAGGTTTGCATATGAATTGTTTGGTTAAGAGCCACACTGGAAACCACCTTAGGCATAAAAGAAGGATTTGTTCTCAGGGACACCCTGTCTGGGTAAAATATGATAAATGGCTCTACAGCTATGAGGGCCTGTAGCTCTGAAACTCTTCTTGCTGAAGTAATTGCTAGCAGCAGAGCTGTTTTCCATGATAAGAACTTTACATCAATGGCAGCAGCTGCTTCAAATGCAGGCAGGGTGAGCTTTTCCAACACATAATTGAGGTCCCATGCAGGTAATGGTGATCTTCTAAGAGGCCTTAAATTTTTGGCTCCTCTAAGATACTGCTTTAGTAAAGGATGAGAAAAGATTGGTGGCTCTGTATTGTAATGAGCCGAAAAGGCAGAGGCATGGATTTTAATTGATGAGAAAGATAGGCCTTTGTCAAGCATCTCAGTTAAGTATTGTAATATCGGAGGAATCTTTGGTTCTGCTGTATCAGTTCCTTGTGCTTGATTCCAAGCACAGAATCTCTTCCATTTGTCAGCATAAGATTTTCTAGTACTAGACCTTCTGGCTTCCAAAATGACATCCATCACAGCTTTACTGAGAGGTGTTGTTTGTATAACTACATGATCAGCCATGCTGCCAGGTTCAGTGTCTGTAGTTGATTGTGCAGGATCTTATTGTTTTGCTGGGACAGTAGATGAGGTCTTTGAGGTAAGGTCCAAGCTGGGTTTTGAGACAAGTTCCTTAGGATTGGGTGCCAGTCCGGCGCAATTAGTATCATCTTTGGTTTCTCTTGTCTGACTTTTAGGAGGACCTTGGGGAGAAGAGGCAGAGGAGGAAAGGCGTAAACGGATAGGTTTTTCCAACTGAAGGATATGGCGTCCACTTTCCATGCTTGTCTGTGATGAGTCCTTCTGCAGAATCTTTTCAATTGATAATTTTGAGGAGAGGCAAATAGATCCATGTCTGGGCTCCCTCATTTCTCCGTTTTCATGCTGAAGACATGTGGATTTAGTTTCCACTCGTAAGGATCCATAAGGTTTCTGCTTAAATCGTCTGCCAGTATATTTTGTTTTCCTGGCAGGAATTGAGCTTGAAGATGTATTTGGTAGGTCAAAGCCGTGTCCCACAGTGCCATGGCTAATCTGCAAAGAGGGTATGAGTGTGCCCCCTTGCTTGTTTATATACCAACATGACTGTGGTGTTGTCCGTCTATCAGTAGTTGTCCTGGATGAAGTAAGTCCTTGAAGACTGTTAGGGCATTTTAAACAGCTAGCATCTCTTTCTGGTTGATATGTAGATGCATTTGTTTTGGGGTCCATATGCTCTGAATGCATCTTCCTGCCATGTGGGCCCCCAGGCATAATCTGAGGCGTCTGTTAAGGTTTGGCTGGCAGGGGGAGTGAAGGCCCGTCCCATGTTTTGGTGACATGCCATTGCCCACCATAGAAACTCCTGTTGTAGGCAGGGAATGAGAGGAATCATTGCTTCCAGACTGAGAATGTTGACTCCATAAACTTTTCAGGTACCATTGAAGTTTTCTCATATGGAATCTGTAGGATGCAGGATGCCATGAAGCCCAGAACCTGCAGAATATGTCTTGCAGATAACTGGGTTTTTGTTGCCATCAGTTTGAAGTAAGTAGTCAGTTGCCCTTGCTTGTCTGGCGTGAGGTAAGCCATCTGGGCAGTTGTATTCAAGCTTGCACCCAGGAATGTTATCTTTTGAGAGGGTACCAGTTGTGATTTCTTTTCATTTACTGTGTACCCTAGGCATGTTAGAAGCCTTTTCAGAAACGCCAGGTGTCGAAGAAGAATGTCCTTGTTCTCTGCTTGAATGAGACAGTCATCTAAGCAAGGATATATTTGTATACTTCTTTGTCTGCAAAATGCAATTACTGGTGCCAGGCACTTTGTAAAGACCCTGGGCGCAGTAGATAAGCCAAAGGGCAGTGCAGATAATTGGGAATGCATTAAGCCAGCCTTGAATCTGAGGTATCTTCTGCACGATTGTCTTATTGGGACATGCAGGTATGCCTCTTTTAGGTCTAGTGTCACCAGCCAAGCATTCTTGCCCAGCATGGGCAGAAGCTGCTGCAGTGTCAGCATTTTGAATTTTGGAATGTCCAAGTATGTGTTCAAAATCGATACCATCCAGTACTGGCCGCCAGGCCTTGTCCTTTCTGGGTACCAAGAACAGTCTTGAGTAAAAACCTTGTCCTTTTTCCTGTTCTGGTACTGAATGAATGGCCCCCACATCTATGAGGGACATAACCTGTTTTTGTGCCTCTGCCCATTGATTTTTTTGGCAGATCTGGCCAACCATCTGCCATTGGCAGTGTGTGGAAATGGAATCTGTATCCCTGTGATACTATGCTTAGTACCCACATGTCCTGGGTTATAAACTACCAATTTTGAGCAAAAAGTGCTAACTTTCAAGATAAGTGCTTGGTGTAGGCAGAGGGAAGTCATTGGGATTGTTTTCTGTAGGTTTGCGCTTTATCTCCTCCAGATTTGGAGGTAGAAACGCCCCATTGCTTTGACCAGTATGAATCTTGCGCCTGGTACCTGAAACCCTTAGGGCGTTTGGATTTGCCCCTTTGAGCTCTGTCTGACACAGGAAGGACCAATTTTTTGTAGGCCAGTGTCTACTGAATCTTGGTGGCTGCACTTGTAAGAAGTCTTTAACAGTTTGCACAAACTTCGCTTTGTCTTCCATTTTCTTTAAAATCTCTTCTGCCTTAATACCAAACAGAGAATCATGCTGTAAAGGTGTATCTAGCAATTTAGCTGTAACATGATCAGGCACATTTTGTTCCTTTAACCAGGCATGCCTTCTAATCACAGATCCAGTAACTGCGGCCCTGCAGGAGGCCTCTAAGGAATCAAAACCACATTGCAAAGTATGCTTTCCAACTTGTTCAGCTGCATGCAATAATTCCTGCAATCCTTTATTTTCTGCACATTCTGAAATCAACATCATTTTCTGTTTGAGCAATCCCATAACATGTTGTTGGTACTTTAGCATATGAAACTGACAGTTTAAGGCCCTGATTGCCAAGGTTGCAGATGTATAAACCTTTTTTCCCCCTCTGTCTTGTGCCCTTGAATCTTTATCAGAGCGGTAAGATTTTTTGCTGTTGAGTCCTTAACTCCCTTTGGACCCTGTGAAATAGTTTCAGGATCAGCAGCAGGGTTTCTAAATAAAAATTTATCTGAGTCAGGGACCCTGTAATATCTGTCAGGCTTACTGGGAGCGGGAGGTAAGGAGTCAGGGGTCAAGCTTGACTCCGAAAACACATCATCCACAATGTCTAAAACAGGGGGAATGGTAAAGGCTTGTGCTGAGGGAAAAGGAGGGAATACCTGAGCCTCTTTTTTGATTCTGAACCTCTTTTTTGATTCTGAGAAGTCTTGACTCTCCCAGTGAAAATGCTCCCTCAAATGCAAGGTTTCTCCAAATGAATAATCCTCAGGAGGAGATGTAGATGGAATAGACTCCTCAGCATCAGAATCCTCATAGGGAGGTATAGATAATTCCTGATCAGAAGAGGAATCAGAAGAAATAGAAACCTGATCTGAAGATTCATAATCAGTGTCTTGCCTAAGCCTCTTATCTGGCGGAGGATGAGTACCCCTGATCAAGGTAATAAGGTTCTCAGCCATTTTGATCATCTGCTTTTTAGGTCTAGAGGCCTGTGCAAGTGGCTCATGCGTTGGTTTTTTAGTTTTAGAAGTTGCTTTTGTTTTTGGTTTTGCAGCTGTCGGTTTGATATACAAACGTTGAGGACTGAATACACCCTCAGAAGCCGGTGCCTACTCAGCGGCTCCGGACCCATCCGGGGGAGATGCATCCGTTGGTCCAATACCTTGAGTATCTAGCGGCATGCCGGACTCCACATGGGTGTCGGTAGAGGCCTGCGACTCGAAGGTAGCGGGTATCAGGGGCTGCGAAAGCACCTCATTGAGTACTGGCTACTGGCTTAGGAGAAGCTTGGTCATCAGTTTTGGGTCTCGACTGCCTTTTTCTGTCCTTTTCTTTGAGTTTATGCACTCCGGTAGTCGGATTGCTATCCAACGACATTTCTGGGTAGTTAAATTTGTTTCCAAAATACTTTGATGCAAAAATATACCGACGCTTAATAGTGCGTTGGTTAAATCTAGCACAAAACCGACAGCCAGGCACGTTGTGATCAGGGCCTAGGCAAGGAATACAATATAAATGGAAATCCTTATGAGGTATTTGCTTCCCACAAGTAATACAATTAACTTTTTTGACATTGGTAAAAAGCAAGAAAAAAGTTTCCCCAATGGGGTACTTAGCTTTAGTGAAGACTTCGGACTGAAACTCAAACTCGAATATTTCAGTAGTCGGCCGACCAGCACTTGCAAAATGCTTCTTCGGTATAATATATATATCTATATATATATATATATATATATATATATATATATATATATATATATATATATATATATATCTCCCAATTTGGGGAGCACCTGACATCTAGGGCAAGAAACACTGATGTCGGCTGCATGTTTTATACCCCTGATGACCTGACGTCATGGAAGAGAAGACAGCAGGACCCAAGACTTTGGAATTTAGGCCGACTGAGGGCAACCTGCCAGCAGATTACCCAAATGTAATGACTGCAACAGTGAAACACGAAGAACATCAGAAATTTCAGAATCCTGGTCAGAAGTATCATAAGCAAATTCAGTCCTAGGTCTCTTAGAGGGGGAAGGTTGACTTCCCCTGATTAAAGTAACAAGGTCTTCAGACATTCTTATTTGTTTTTTAGGCAGAGGCCTGACCATGTGGTCTGGGAGTCTGTTTTCTAGGCATAGTTAGAGTTTCAGGCCTTGAAGAAGAAGATGGCATCTGTTTAATATGCAAGTCAGTAGGGCCTGAATATACCCTCAGAAGCCGGTGCCTGCACAGCGGCTCTGGACCCACAAGGTAGAGACATCCGCAGGTTCCACAGCTTAAGCATCTTGCGGCATACCGGACTCCGAATGGGTCTCATTAGAGGCCTGAGAATCTGAAGTAGCGGGTATCAAGGGCTGCGAAAGCACGTCACTGAGTACCGGCAAAGTGGCGATGGGCTTATGAGACGTGTCGTCGGTAGCTTTGGACCTAGGCGGCCTGTCTTTGTCTTTATCTTTGCATTTTTTCAGAATGTCGTTAGTCGGATGGCTTATCGAGGACATATCTGGATAATTGAACACAGTACAAAAATATTTAGAAGCGAAAATATACAGACAACGAATAGTTCGTTGCTTAAATAAGGCACAAAACCGACAGCGAGTAACGTCATGGTCAGGGCCTAGGCAAGGAATACAGTACGAATGATAAAATCTTTGTGAGGTATTTGCTTTCCACAAGAAATACAATTACTGACTTTTCCTGACATCGGTTTAGAACAAGAAAAAGTTTCCCCAACGGGGTACTCTTGGTTTTAGTTGAAGACTTCGGTTCTGAAACTCGACAATGAAAATTTCAGGAGTCGGCAGACCGGCACTAGCAAACTGCTTCTGCTTCAGGCACCGCATGGCAAGAAAGACTGATGTAATGGTGTCGGCTGCATGATTTATACCCCTGACTACCTGACGACACGGAAGATGAGACAGCAACCAACGCAGGACCCAAGACTTTCATAATCAGGCCAACTGAGGGCTACTGCAAGCAGATAACCCAAATGTGATGACTGCAACAGTGAAACACGAAGAACATCATGTTTTGTTTTAGCCTGGAAAATTATAGGCATTCAAATTAATTTGCCAAAAAAGTTCTAATTCCTACAAGTGTAAAGGTAAAGGACCACCTCTGATGTCATGGGGTACCTGACCTATGATCATGTATTTACATTTATGTTTCTTATAAGTCAGAATGTGTTTTGCTAGGGCATTTTCAATTTTCCCTTTGGAAATTGCATACTGATGTTCATAGACTATCACGGTGTCTACGCACCGTTTTGCTGATGTAAAACACGAGGCAACATTGGCACCTAGCTAAATAAACCACATTCTTGGAGTTGCAATTAAACCTTTGTCTTAATTTATACTGAATGTTGATGAAAAAAACAATTCGCAACATCAACACGTTTGCAAAAATTACAGGATTCACATTTACCCATACCTGTAATTTTAGGGGTACTCCTATGTTGTTGTTCCAACAAATTCTTTAGGTTTTTTTCCCTTCTAAATATCACTTTAGGGTGATCTCCCAATTTACTAAACATCGGGTTGATTCTAAATAACTCCCAGTTTTTCTGGATAATCTTGGTGATTGACTATCCACAGTGAATGTAGTAATAAAACTCAAGTGAAAGTCAATTTCGCCTCTTACATTCTATTCACTAAGGCTGTTTGTGACCTCTTGGTTACCTAAATTAAGAGTGACATCTTGGGCCATACCTACTTGCTTAACACTTAAAATGGGGTTATAAGCTTTATTAAACCTCTTGGATTTGACCTCTTCCAACAAGGTGAAACCGAAGGGCTTACGCCGTCACCAGTACCCCACAGGTATAGAACCGGAATCTGCTTTCCATAGAGACCTGGTAGCTTTGTTTGATAGGCAATGCTTTGAAATGCTGGAACTCATGGTGAAATATGACAGCATTTGGGTTGAGAGTTTAATAAAAATGGTCATGGATTTGGATACCAGCATTAGAACAGACAAGAGTTTCTACTCTATAAATTCGAATGCAGTCGAATTTTTTCGAGCGTAGATCAATATATGCTAAAACTCAGAGCTAATAAACTTAAAAAGCTTCAACTTGACCGTACAGCATATGATCAAGGTATAGCGTTCCCTGCACCTTCAATGGCTCAAGTCTGGCAGCAGGCTAACCATGCTATCAGACAACCTTTTGAAAGAGCCAGGCTCAACCCTAACAATTACAGCAACCATAATAATTCTAATAATCTCAATTATTTTGAAGAAGTCTCTCCTAATAATGTTCCTGATTAACTTGATTCGTTAGATACTGGTGAGGTTTCGGTGGAGGTCCGTAGGAGTGAAAGGATACAAAATTCCTCTCGAGAGCGGAATAACACCGCCCATCCTAATTAAAATTTTCAGCAGTCCAATTTTTCAGGGGCTAAACTGAAACAGAACATACACCAGATCATCAAGAGCAACCGCAAATTCAACAAACGGAAGAGTTAGCAGGTATTGCTCTCAGCAATACAGGCCCAGAGATCATTACAAACAAAGCAGGGGATTTTAAAGTAATAATTACTCAACAGTTCAAATTACTTCTGAAATTGTGGAGTTCCTTGCTAAAGGTCATGCCTTTGTCCCCTCCCAATATCTGGACTTGGTTAAAACCATTCTTGACATTGAAACTTTCACTAGGAAATTGAATTTCAACTTGTTGATGGGGGATGTTATGAATGTACCTGGGGCTGATAGTTTTTATATACCAAGCACTTTCAATCCCCCATTACACCCTGTACTCCAAGTGTTTGAACACACTTGTAAATTAGATGTTAGACATAGCATCAAGAATGGTTGTTAGGGGAAGTACATACATAACACAAGTAAATATGAACGTGAGTACCTCAATTTTACTAAGACACAGGATATCTGTGTTTGTAAACCGAATAAAGGAGGGGGTTTGGTTGTTTTGGATAACTCTCACTATGCAGAACGGATGAAAAGTTGGTACTAGATACCACTGCTTATCAACTGAGTTCATGAACAGAGGTTAATAAAGCCCATCAATAGATCAAAAACTGCATTCATGATTTATTCATAGAAGGTAGGATTGAGCAAAACATCTACAACTATATGTTGTTATACCTTAGGTTCCCATATTTTTTTGGAATCCCCAAAATTCACAAAAGTTTGGTGGATCCACCTACGAGACCTTTAGTGGATGGCCATAGCTCAGCTACCTATCCATGTGCAAAATTTGTTGATGCTATACTGAAGAAATACTTAGAACCTGAAGAATGTGTGTAAAGACTCTTGGTCTTTTCTGAGTAAAATTGATAGCTTACAGGTTAATGAGGAATGTAATTTTCTAACGGTGGATGAAAAAGACCTTTAAACCTGTATTCCACACGTGTTACGCATTGAGTACATTTGTTTCATGTTAAGGAAAAATGGAGCATCAGGGGCAAAAATTGCTTTAGTAATAGAATTACTTGACACAATTTTGTCTAACAACTACTTCATGTTTGGTAACTACATTTATTTGCAAAAGTGGGGGTAGCTACGGGCTCCCCATGCGGAGCCAGGATAGCAAATTTAGTTATGGCATACTTGGAGACGGAATTTGTGTTTAAAAATGAAAATCTGAATAATTCCCTAGTATACTATACACATTACCTAGATGATATTTTTATTTTATTAAAAAGTGACATAGATGACAGTAATAACCTAGTACATTATTTTAATCAGTCAACCTAGTTTTTGCAATTCAAATCCACGTTCAACACTGAGGAGATTGCTTATTTAGATGCTTGGCTAACAAAGAATAGAGTACAACAATGTTTTGTAGCCAAGATCCACAGGAAGAGCACATATTCTAATGCCTTCCTTCACTTCTCAAGTTGTCACCCTCACCATCAGAAACGGTCAGCTGTTAAAGGTCAACTGGTGAGGACTGCACGAATAGTAAGTCAGGACAATGAGTTTGTGGATGAATGTTACTTATTAAAAAATATGTTTCTGAGTCTCGATTACCTTGAAGCTTTACTAGATTCCTTGAAAGAAGAGGTCAAATCCAAGAGTTTTAATAAGGTTTATAACCCTATGTTAAGTGTTAAGCAAGTAGGTATGGCCCAAGGTGGTACTTTTAATTTAGGTAAAGTACAGTTTTGTACCTACCATAAATGTAGATGTCCGAACTGGATAGCATCTGCAGTCATAACAACTGGGTTGTCCTGTCGTCAGGCAGCCCTTCAGTCGGCCGGATTCCAAAGTCCGGGTCCGGCTTCGGCTGATGTCGCACTTCACCCGACGTCATCTCTGTTGGTCTTCGGGTATAAAGGCATCAGCCGACGCCATTTTCCTCAGTGTTTCTTGCCCCAGATGCCAGTAGCCCTCTTGAAGGCTAAAATTTTTGGATAGATGCCAATGTTTCCAAAAAGATAGAGGTAAACACAAACATAAGCATGTATGTACATATATACAAACAAATACACCATAAAAGACTCCCCCCCACCGGCTAGCTATTAGGAGGGTAAACACCCTAGGAGTACCACAGAGGGGAAGGAGGGAGGGTAATCCTGACTGCAGATGCTATCCAGTTCGGACATCTACATTTATGGTAGGTACAAAACTGTACTATGTCCTTCATGGATGCATCTGCAGTCATAACAACTGGGTAGAATACCATAGCCAATTAGGGGAGGAGGATAAAGGTAAATTATGGTGTGTTTAGGATCCCTTGCAGTACAGCAGTGGCAAACCCTGCTCGGGATCTGGAATATAGAGGCAAATTGTAATGCTTGGCAAATGTATGCACGGAGGTCCAAGTAGCCGCCTCAATAATGTCTTTGGTTGCCACTCCTCGTAAGAAGGCTGTGGTAGTGGCTGTTGCCCTTGTAGAATGAGGTCTTATGTTCTGTGGAATTGGTTTTCCATGGAAGGAGTAACAGAATCGTATGCAATTTCCTATCCATTTGGAGATTGTCTGTTTGGAAATAGCTTTTCCTTCCCTTCCTGTTGCATAAGCTACGAAAAGTTGGTCAGTCTTTCTGCTATTTTTTGTTCTGTCCAAGTAGTAGCGTAGCTGTCTATGTACATCCAAGGTATGCAGTATTCTTTCCCTCTGTTTTGTGGGTTGGGAAAGAAGGTAGGTAGGTGGATTGCCTGGTTTAAAGACACTCTGGATACCACCTTAGGCATAAATGTAGGATTAGTCCTCATGGACACTCTATCTTGGTGGAAGATTAGGAAGGGTTGCACCGCCATTAAGGCCTGTAGTTCTGAAACCCTCCTTGCTGAAGTAATTGCCAGTAGGAAAGCAGTTTTCCATGACAGGTGTTGTAGGTCTGCTGTTGCTGCTGGTTCAAAGGGTGATAGTGTCAACTTTTCTAGCACAAAGTTTAAGTCCCAAGCTGGTAATGGTGGCTTCCTTGGAGGTTTTACATTCTTGATTCCTCTGAGAAACTGCCTGAGCAAAGGGTGCGAAAAACAGGTGGATCAAAGCTGTATTCTGCTGAAATAGCTGATGCATGTATCTTGATGGAGGAGTAGGACAGGCCTGAATGAAGAAGTTCGCCAGGTACTCCAGAATGTTAGGCATATCTATGTTTGACACATCTTTTCCTCTTTCAGTACTCCAAATGACAAACCTTTTCCATTTTCCAGCATAGTTCCTTCTTGTTGAAGGTCTGCGTGCTTCAAGAATAATGTCTTTAACTCTTTGGGAAAGCTCTGTGTTAGCTGCTGCTATGTGATGTTCCATGCAGTCAGTTGTAACGTTTTAGGTTTGGATGCATGATGCTGTAGTTGTTCTGAGTTAACATCAAAGGCATCAGGGGAATTGGCCACATATTGTTCCGAGACATGCTCCTCAGTAGTGGGTACCAGTGTTGTCTTGGCCAGTTTGGAGCTATCAGGATTATCCTTGGGCGTTCTTCCTTGATTTTTAGTAGTACTTTGTGTATCAAGGGAAGAGGTGGGAATGCATATGCTGTTAGGCCTTTCCAGCTGAAGGAGAGCGAATCCACTTTCCATGCTAGTGGGTGGAATGTCCTTGTGCAGAATTTTTTTGAGCTGGTGATTGAGAGGCGGTGCGAATAGATCTATCTGAGGCATTCCCCATTTCTTTGAGATGGTTTTGAAGATGTCCGGGTGCAGCTTCCATTCGTGGGCATCCGAAGTGGTTCTGCTTAGTATGTCTGCTAGAGTATTTTCTTTTCCCGGTACAAATATTGCCTGTAACTGGATGTTGTAGCTGAGTGCCAGGGTCCACAGCTCCAAAGTCATTCTGCATAGGGGGTAGGAATGAGTGCCTCCCTGTTTGTTGATGTACCACATGACTGTGGTGTTGTCTGTCCTTATCATCAACTGGCCCTCTTTGAGAAATGGTTTGAACTTTTAGATTGCCAGTTTTACTGCCAGCATTTCTTTTAGGTTGATGTGCAGGTGAAGTTGATCCTGTGTCCAGAGTCCTTGCGCATTTGTCCAGCATGTGGGCCCCCATCCTAGGTCTGAAGCGTCTGTTGTGATGGTCTGGCTTGCTTGACATCTGCGAAAGGGTAGGCCTGGGTTTGACTGGCATGCCTGAGCCCAACATAGGAGCTCCTGTTTTAAGCATGGAATTAGTGGGATTTCTGTTTCCAGGCTGTGTCTGTGTTGGGACCATAAATTCTTTAGGTACCACTGTAGTTTTCTCATATGTAGTCTGGCAAATGGGACCAAGATTATGCATGATGCCATGAAGCCCAAGGCCTGGAGTACTTTCCTTGCTGTTATCTTGTTCAGTTTTGTTAGTGCCAAGAAGTAAAGAGGGAGTTCTTTTTGTTTTTCTGTAGTTAGGAATGCCATTTGTTTCACTGTGTCCAATTCCGCGCCCAAGAAGGTCCTTGTTTGGGATGGTATCAGCCTTGACTTTTGTAAATTGACTGTGTATCCCAGTGCTTGTAGCAAGTAAATGACCCTTTGTAAATCTGTTGTCAGCTTGCTTTTGTTGTCCCCTTGTAGTAAGCAGTCGTCCAGGTATGGGTAAATTTGAATTCCCTGTAGTCTGCAATGGGCGATTACTGATGCCAGGCATTTTGTGAATACTCTGGGCGCAGTAGATAAGCCAAAGGGCAATGCTGAGAATTGATAGTGCTCTGATCCTGCAAGAAATCTGAGGTATCTTCTGCAGATTGGTCGAATGGGGACGTGCAGGTATGCCTCCTTGAGATCTAGAGTTACCAGCCAACACTCCTTGCCCAGCATGGGAAGAAGTTGCTGTAAGGTCAGCATCTTGAATTTTGGGACAATGATGTATGTATTTAAGGTGGACAGGTCGAGAATTGGTCTCCAACTTTTTTCCTTTCTTGGAACTAGGAATAGTCTGGAGTAGAACCCCTTTCCTTTCTCTGCTGTTGGCACTCTTTCCACAGCTCTCATGTTTGCTAACTCCATTATCTGTTGTAGAGCCTCTGTTTTTTGATTTGGAGGTAGATTTGGCATTCCTCTTTTGACTGGTAAAGTGTGGAAGTGGAACCGGTAGCCTTGATCTATGGTTTGTAGAATCCACTTGTCTTTTGTTATGTAGTGCCAGTTCTTTGAAAATAAGGTTAACTTTCCGCCTAAAGGAGCTGCTATTTGTTCCCTGGTAGGCGGATTTAGGGGTAAGTCACTGTGGTTGTGTTGATGTAGTGGCAGAGGTTGTGTCTGTGCCTCTGTTGTTACCTTGCCACTGTCGTCCTCTGTAGGCACCTCCTCTAGATTAGTTTCTGCCTCTGGAACGTCTGTTCCTGCCCCTTTGAGATCTTGTGGAGTCAGGAAAGGACCAATTTTTGGCAGGCCAGTTCCTGCTAAACCTTGGGGGTTGTACCTGCAAGAAATCTTTAACCGTTTGGACAGATTTTGCCTTTTCTTCCATTTTCTTCATAACCTGCTGTGCAGGTGTACCAAACAAACTTGTCTTATCCATAGGAGCATCTAGCAACTTAGCTTTAACATGATCCGGTAAAGCTTGCTCTTTTAGCCATGCATGCCTTCTTATCACTGTGCCAGTCATGGCTGATCTAAATGAAGCCTCCAGTGCATCATAGCCACATTTTAAGGAATGGTTACTAACCTGTTGTATGTTATTTACCATTTCTAATACATATTTCTTATCAAGAGATTCATCAGTGGTTAGCTTTTTAGTTAATTGATCAAGCATAAACTCTTGGTATTGTATCATGTGAAACTGACAGTTTAAAGCTCTAGCTGAGAGAGTAGCTGAAGTGTAGATCTTTTTACCCCATCTGTCTAATGACCTTGCTTCCCTTTCAGAAGGAATAGGGTTTTTAGCTATGGTCGCTACTGCCTTGGGTCCCTGGGATATAGTTTCGCGGTCTGCAAGTGGGGCCTTGTAAAGGTGGTGATGAGTATCTGGCACCCTGTAAAATCTGTCTGGTTTGGCAGGGGCTGGGGGTAAAGAATCTGGAGAGGAGCAAACATCATTGAAAGCATCATCCACCACAGAGAGAACAGGAGGTATAGCTAAGGGCCTGTGCTGTGGAAGGTGCAGAAAGGTCCTAAGTCTTTTTCTGGAGTCTGAAAAATCCTGTTGCTGCCATTGGAACTGCTCTCGCATGGCATGTAAGGTTTCTCCAAAGGAGAATTCTTCTGGTGGGGAAGCAGCTGGAATGGAATCTTCAGCATCAGAATCTTCAAAATTGGAGAAAGGAGCCTCTGGCTGGTCAGTTATGTCTGATTCATCAGCAGAATCATCAGAGGACACTGGCTCAGGGGGCTCTGCCCTAGGTCTCTTCTCTGGGGGCTGAGAGGCCCTGTCTGGGTGAGGTTGAGATCCTCTGATTAATGAAATTAAATCTTCTGCCAAAGTAAGCATTTGAGAACTAGAAGAGGGCCTGGTAGTGGGGGGTTTAACAGGCACTGTTTTAGTAGTCTTGGCTGCTTTAGCCCTGGCGAAGGCCTTAATGGACATGGCTGCTGGAGGCCTAGCTGCACCACGTGCTGGGGTAGAGACATCCAAGGGAATGGTGTCTGATAAATCAGTGGCAACCACCGTAGTGGATAGAATTTCTGAGGCCGATTCAAGAGTGGTAGCAGGGGTCTCAGTTGTAGAGATAGATTCAGCTGTACTTGGAGCAGTTTTCTCGGTTTCGGCCGAAACCGAGACACTCGCGGCTTGCTTAACCGTGGTTTCGGCCGAAACCACGGACCGCGAGTGTCGGTCTTTATCTTTGCGTTTTTTGGCAGATTGGGAAGTCGGAGGATCCGACGGCATAATGTACGCAAAATCAGAACCGAAAAACTGTTCTGCAAACTCCGACCGACGCCTAAGCGTTCGTCGGTTGAAAGAAGCACAGGCCGAACAGGCTGCTACGTCGTGGGCTGGGCCTAAACAAGGCAGGCAATGAGTGGAAATCTTTATGAGGTATTTGTTTCCCACAGGTTAAACAATTATTAACTTTTCTGACATCGGCTGAGGCAAGAAAGGTTCCCCAACGGGGTACTTAGCTTTAGAAGTCTTCGAAGTAGTATTCGGTAGAAGTAATCTCTGGATCCGACCGACCGGCACTTGCGAACAGCTTCTGCTTCGGGCGCCACGCGGCAAGAAAGACTGAGGAAAATGGCGTCGGCTGATGCCTTTATACCCGAAGACCAACAGAGATGACGTCGGGTGAAGTGCGACATCAGCCGAAGCCGGACCCGGACTTTGGAATCCGGCCGACTGAAGGGCTGCCTGACGACAGGACAACCCAGTTGTTATGACTGCAGATGCATCCATGAAGGACATCCAAGAGGTCACAAACAGGCTTGGTGAACAGAACACAAGAGGCAAAGTTGACTTTCACTTGAGTTTTATTACTACATTCACTGTGGATAGTCAATTAATCACTAAGATTATCCAGAAAAACTGGGAATTTAGAATCAACCCAATGTTATTTAGTAAATTGGGAGATCACCCTAAAGTGATATTTAGAATGGGTAAAAACCTAAAGAATTTGCTGGAACAACATAGGAGTACCCCTAAAATTATAGGTATGGGTAAATGTGAATCCTGTAATTTTTGCAAACATGTTGATGTTGCGAATTGTTTTTTCATCAACATTCAGTAAAAATTAAAACAGAGGTTTAAATTGCAACTCCAAGAATGTGGTTTATTTAGCTAGGTGCCAATGTTGCCCCGTGTTTTACATTGGCAAAACGGAGCGTAGACTCTGTGATAAAGTCTGTGAACATCAGTATGCAATTTCCAAAGGGAAAATTGAAAATGCCCTAGCAAAACACATTCTGACCTATAAGGAACAAATTTAAATACATGATCATACACCAGGTCCCCCATGACATCGGGGTGGTCCTTTACCTTTACACTTAGAGGAATTAGAACTTTTTTGGCAAATTAATTTGAATGTCTATAATTTTCCAGGCTTAAATGAAACATGTTCCATTAGTTGCATTTTGAAACTGAAAAGTTTGCAGAGATGAGGGTGCCTGTCATGGCCACTTTAACATACTTGTAATTTAGTTCTGGCCATCTTTTGCATTTAATATTTATATCTTGGTGTGGTGTTTTTAAACACATTCAAGCAAAATAGTATTTAGTAAGTAAATATTATGAGCTATAGGATACATTAACAATAATTATTCTTTTCCTATTTTTATTGTATAGTTTTTCTAATTTTGGTAGCTAGTAGTGGCTTTTAAGAGGAATGTGTCTTTAAATGCATGCATTTCATGATGTTTGTTCCGATTGGTACAATCTATCACCTGGTACTATTTTAGTACACTTCGATTTTGTATTGTCTATAGTAGTTATCTGATGAAGTTCGCTTTGCAAGCAAACGAAAAACACTTCATTTTATTAAATCAGCAGTTTGGACTTTGTTTGGCTTGACGTTGCTGTGTTTTTGTTATTGACTACTTCAGATAATGGTGAAGGAAAGCAGGCATTAGAGCAAATGAACAAATAAACAATACTGACAGACATGAAGCCACCACTTTGCACATCTGTGACCAAGACAGGTGGGGTGTTCCTGCTGTGATTGTGGGGATATGCTTAAAGTAATCAAGACTTGATATGGTCACAGCCTGTCAGCCTTGCACAAGGGTTAAGAAACCATGAGCCAGTGAAAACTAGTCTATGCATATGCTTTAACTGTAGATGCCTTCACTCTCCCCCGGAACACTTGACAAGTCTACAATTTGGTCGTGGTACAGGAATCCCTCTGGTTTGGCATTCTGTTATCAGGCATTATTAGCAGAGGTGCATCGCTGTCCCACTGTTTAATCACTATGGGTTTTCGCTCTAGGTGGGACTGAGTAGTCGCTGTTCTAAAGTTATGCTTCGTGTTTGGTTTGTATGTACATGCTGAGTCACCTGACATAAAACAGCCTCCTTAAGGTTGTTGCCAGTGGTTAAGTGACTTTAAAAACCAAACACAGGAGCTGTAATCGCACCATCTCATTACTGGCATCCTCAGACCAAGAATGCCCTGGGGCATCCTCTGACATTTCAGGCCTAGAGCAAGATTTTCAGACAAACACATTAGGAAAACCATTATCAGACAACAATGAGGTTCTACAGACAGAAGGTGCTAGCTATTTAAGATTAAACCAGAGTGGCATCCGTTGTGGCTTTTAGGATTTACAACCTAAATCCCTTATATAGGTCACAAACGACAAAACTGCTTTTGAGGCCTAAACAATATACACATCTGCTGTGCCAGCCCATTAAACTGACTCCTCCTTTGCAAGTACACTTGTTCTGCTTGACTAAAATCTCCGGACATCTGCCAGGAAACAACTGGTTCCCAAGAAATGTATGAAAAAAATCTTAGACAGATGGTACAAACAGCAATATCCTCAACTAGAGTGTTTATATCTGTACTCTACTTGTGGCCTGGCTCAAAGAACCAAACAAATGTTGGATTGTATTGTACCACAGGGCAAACAGACATGAGGATGGCAAGCTACACATCTATTTTTATAGAGAAATTGGTGGTGTGAACCCTGGCTCTAGATGATCACTGTTGAAGTGACACCTTGACCCCATGTGCAAAAATGGGAAAGGGTGTTATGGCTGGAGACATCTGGTGGGTAGGAGATGTAGCACACATTGGGGGGGGTGCTTAAATTCTACATGGATGTAGAACTCTACCTACGGCATATATCCTTAAAGTTATGGCTGCAGTAGTTGACCTGCACAAAGAGCATTAAAAAGACCAGCACAAACAGACACAGATGCAAATTCATCCCAACATTAAAAACAATGAAACAAACGCATTGAGATGAAGTGTAAAGAAATTGGGGAGGGCAGCACACAAGAGCACAGTCTACAGTGACCAGTCATCTCATCTAGCAGAGTAAAATAATGGCAGTAACAGCAGGTCACACTGGAGGAAAAACACTCCAGTCATACAGGGTGGTACTAAAAAACTTTCTGTATTAAATGCAGAGTAAAAAAAACTATTGGAAGCCAGTTTTAACGAGTTAAGCTTCTGCTGGCTAGCCAGAAAACTAACATATTGGTTTAAGTACTTTCACAGTTTTGTGCATACCTTATATAGATGTGCATTGGTTCAAAGGCTTCCCTGCCAGATGCAGGTTCAATACATCCAGAACCCTTCCCCCTCAAGAAAACTTTTGCTCCAGTCTCATTCTGAATGTGTTGCAAGAATGAGCTACTAGGACCTTCAACCTTCTCCTTGACATTGAAAGTAGGCACTGCATGTTCCAGTCCAACAAATACTTTATCTTGCACATAATGCATCTAGGAAAAAAAAAAACAGAAGCAAAATTAAATTATGGTTGAAAAAAGGTGGCAAACGATCACAGTGAAGATACCTTTCAATTACAACTGTTAGGAAAATTGGGCACACCAAGCCCCTAGGCTGCAAGTACAAAGTACAGTTGTGTACACTTAACATAAATGTAGATGTTCGAGTGTATTCATAGATGCAGTCATTACATGTCAGTAATCTGCTGGCAGGTTACCCTCAGTCGGCCTGAATAACAAAGTCTTGGGTCCTGCGTCGGGTGTGGTCTCCTCTTCCATGACGTCAGGTCGTCAGGGGTATAAAACAGGCAGCCAACGCCATTTTAATCAGTTTTTCTTGCCCCAGATGTCAGGTGCCCCCCAAATGGGGAGCAAAAATATGTAATAAACAGTAAATATATAAATGCACCTTAGAAACATAAAATTTACCTTCAACTAAAAGCAAATACACCACAAAGGCTTTTGAGTATAGTGTAGGAAAGAAAAGGTACAGAATGGGGGATGGCGGGTGGGTAACCCGGACTGCAACAGTGAATACACTAACATCTACATTTATGGTAAGTGTACACAACTGTACTATGGTTCTTCGTGTTTCACTGCTGCAGTCATTACATTTGGGTAGAATCCCAAAGCTATGGATGGGAGGATGGAGATAAACAGCATTAGGAGCAGCTATAAGGCCCTGCAGAACTGTAGTGGCAAAGCCTGCCCTGGATTTGGAGAAGAGAGGCAAATGATAATGCTTTGTGAAGGTATGAACAAAGCTCCAAGTAGCAGCCTCTAGAATGTCTTTGGTTGGAACCCCTCTGAGAAAAGCAGCTGAGGTAGAGGCAGCCCTGGTGGAATGAGATCTGATCCCCTTGGGCACAGGTTTAACATGGTGCAGATAGCAGAAACTAATGCAGTGACTTATCCACTTAGAAATAGTCTGCTTTGATATAGCCCTCCCCTCTGACCCTGCAGCAAATGCTACCAGTAGTTGCTCAGACTTTCTTAGAGATTTGGTCCTGTTTAAGTAGAATGTTAGTTGTCTGTGCATGTCCAGTGAATGCAGAATCCGCTCCCCCTTGTTCTGCGGATTTGGGTAAAAAGTTGGCAGGTGAATTGTCTGGTTAAGAGCCACACTGGATACCACCTTAGGCATAAAAGAAGGATTGGTCCTGAGGGACACCTTGTGCGGGTAAAATGTAATAAAACGCTCCATAGCAATGAGAGCCTGTAGTTCTGAAACCCTTCTTGCTGAAGTCACTGCCAAGAGAAAAGCTGTTTTCCAAGATAAAAATTTTATATCCACAGTAGCTGCTGGTTCAAAAGGGAGCAGGGTGAGTTTTTCCAGCACAAAATTGAGGTCCCATGCAGGAGTTGGTGATCTTCTGGGAGGCCTTAAATTTTTGGCCCCTCTAAGATACTGTTTAAGCAGAGGATGAGAAAAGAGGGGAGGCTCTGTGTTGTAATGAGCCGAGATGGCAGAGGCATGGATTTTTACTGAAGAAAAAGATAGGCCCTTGTCAAGCATCTCAGTCAAATATTGTAAAATCTGAGGAATACTGGGCTTTGCTGTGTCTGCTCCTTGTGCTTAGTTCCAAGCACAGAATCTCTTCCATTTATCAGCATAAGATTTTCTAGTACTTGGCTTTCTGGCTTCCAAAATGACATCCATCACAGATTTACTGAAAGCTGTTTGAATAATTAAATGATCAGCCATGCTGCTAGGTTCAGAGTTTGGAGCTGAGTGTGCAGAATTTGATTGTTCTGCTGAGACAGTAGATGAGGTATTTGAGGCAAGTACCAAGGGGGAAGTTGAGACATATTCCATAGAAGTGGGTACCAGTGTTGTCGAGGCCAGTCCGGAGCAACTAGGATCATTTTTGGTTTTTCCTATCCGACTTTTAGTAAGACTTTGGAGAGAAGAGGCAGAGGGGGAAAGGCATAGACTGATAGGTTTTTCCAACTGAAGGATAGGGCATCCACTTTCCATGCTTTTTTGTGATGAATTCTTGTGCAGAATTTGTCCAGCTGATAATTTTGGGGAGAGGCAAATAGATCTATGTCTGGGCTCCCCCATTTCCGTGTTAACATTTTGAAGATTTGTGGATCCAGTTTCCATTCATGCGGATCCATAAGATTTCTGCTTAGGTCGTCTGCCAGAGTATTTTGTTTTCCTGGCAGGAATTGAGCTTGAAGATGTATTTGGCAAGTCAAAGCTGTGTTCCACAATGCCATGGCTAGTCTGCAAAGGGGGTAGAGGCATGTGTACCACATAACCGTGGTGTTGTCTGTCTTTATCAGTAGTTGTCCTGGATGAAGTAAGTCCTTGAAGGCTGTCAGAGCATTCTGAACAGCTAGCATCTCTTTCTGGCTGATATGTAGATGCATTTGTTTCGGGCTCCATTTGCCCTGAATGCATCTCCCAGCCAGGTGGGCCCTGCAAGCATAGTCTGATGAGTCTGTAGTTAGGGTTTGGGTGGAAAAGTGAATGACAGTCCCTTGTTTTGATGACATGTCTCCACCCACCAAAGAAACTCCTGTTGTAGGCAGGGAATGAGAGGAATCATTGTTTCCAGACTGTGACAATGTGGGCTCCAGAAACTTTTTAGATACCACTGAAGTTTCCTCGTATGCAGTCTTGCATATGGAATTAGTAGAATTCAGGATGCCATGAACCCCAGAGCCTGCAGAATTTGTCGTGCAAATAACTGGGTTTTTGTTGCCATTGGTTTGAAGTATTTTGTCAGTTGCCTTTGTTTGTCTGGCGTAAGGTAAGCCTTATGGACAGTTGTATTCAAGCTTGCACCCAGGAATGTAATTATTTGAGAGGGTACTAGTTGGGATTTCTTTTCGTTTACTGTGTACCCTAGGCATGTTAGAAGCCTTATTACAAACGCCAGATGTTGAAGAAGAGTGTCCTTGTCCTCTGCTTGGATGAGACAGGCGTCTAGATAAGGGTACGCCTCTTTGCCTGAAGAATGCAATTACTGGTGCCAGGCACTTTTTAAAGACCATGGGCGCAGTAGATAAGCCAAAGGGCAGTGAAGATAATTGGTAATGCAAAAAACCTGCCTTGAAGCAGAGGTATCTTCTGCAAGATTCCCTTATTGGGATATGCAGGTATGCCTCAAGTCTAGAGTCACTAACCAAGCGTTTCTGCCCAGCATAAGTAGTAGCTGTTGTAAAGTCAGCATTCTGAATTTTGGAATGTCCAGGAACGTGTTCAAAATCGATAAATCCAGTATTGGACGCCAAGAATTGTCTTTTCTGGGTACCAGAAAAAGTCTTGAATAAAAACCTTGTCCTTTTTCCTTTCCTGGTACTGGTTGAACAGCCCTCATATCCATAAGGTACATAACTTGTTTCTGAGCCTCTGCCCACTGATTTTGTGGCAGATCTGGCCTTCCGTTTGGAAATGGCAAATTATGGAAATGAAATCTGTACCCCTGGGATACTATGTTTAATACCCACTTGTCCTGGGTAATTAACTGCCAATTTTGAGCATGAAGTGCTAGTTTCCCCCCCAAGGGGGCTAACAAAAGATAAGTGCTTGGTGATGGTAGAGGAAAATCATTGAGACTGCTTACTGTAGGGTTGTCCTTTGTTTCTGCCAGATTTGGAGGTGGAGCACCCCATTGTTTTGACCTGTAAGAACCCTGTGATTGGTACCTGGAGCCTTCTGAGTGCCTGGATTTGCCTCGAGTGGCTCTGTTGGACACAGGAAAGGACCAATTTTTAGTAGGCCAGTGCCTACTGAACCTGAGTGGTGGCACTTGCAAGAAATCTTTTACAGTTTGCATAGATTTAGCTTTGTCTTCCATTTTCTTTAAAACCTCTTCTGCCTTATTACCAGTGTCATGTTGCAAGGGGGCATCCAACAATTTAGCTTTAACATGATCAGGCATATTTTGCTCCTTGAGACAGGCATGCCTTCTAATCACAGATCTAGTAACTGCAAGAGGCCTCCAAGGAATCAAAACCACATTGCAAAATATGCTTTCCAACCTGTTCTGCTGAATGCAATAATTCCTCTAACTCTATTTTCCACACAATCAGAAATCATCATCATTTTCTGTTTCAGTAGACCCATAACATGCTGTTGATATTTAAGCATATGAAAAGTACAGTTTTGTACCTACCATAAATGTAGATGTTCGAGTGTTCACCCTGCTGCAGTCATCACACTTGGGTTATCCTGCCGTCAGGCGATCCCGCAGTCGGCCTGAGTTCCAAAGTCTTGCTCCGGCATCGGTTGCTGTCGCTTCTTCCCTGACGTCAGTGCGCCAGGGGTATATAAGAGGCATCTGACGCCATTTTCTTCAGTTTTTCTTGCCCCAGATGTCAGATGCCCCCAATAGGTAGGCAATATATATACATAGCTATATAAAAATAAAACAATACCTTCAGGCACAAGCAAATACACCACAGAGGTTGTATAGGATAGAGTGGTACAGATAAGTTCAGCTAGTTCACAGGGGATGGAGGGAGGGTAACCTGGACTGCAGCAGGGTGAACACTCGAACATCTACATTTATGGCAGGTACAAAACTGTACTACGTTCATCGTGTTACCCTGTTGCAGTCATCACACTTGGGTTGAATCCCAAAGCTAAGGATGGGTGGTGGAGTTAAACAGGGTTAGAAGAAGCTAGTAGGCCCTGCAAAACTGCAGTGGCAAAACCAGCTCTAGTCTTAGAATATAGAGGTAAGTGATGGTGTTTGGTGAAGGTGTGCACTGAACTCCAAGTTGCAGCTTCCAGAATTTCCTTGGTTGGCACTCCATTGAGAAAGGCTGCTGATGTAGCTGTAGCCCTGGTGGAGTGGGACCTAATGTTAGCAGGTACCGGTTTCCCATGGTGCGTGTAGCAGAAACGCATGCAATGCCCTATCCATTTAGAAATGGTCTGTTTTGAGATAGCTTTTCCTTGTGATCCTGCAGCATAGGCTACAAAGAGCGGTTCAGATTTTCTGAAAGCCTTAGTTTTATCCAAGTAGTAACGTAATTGCTTGTGAATGTCCAAAGAGTGCAGGAGTCTTTCTCCTTTGTTCTGGGAATTTGGGAAAAAGGTGGGCAAATGAATGGTTTGGTTTAGGGCCACACTGGATACCAACTATGGCATAAAGGAAGGGTTAGTTCATAGAGAGACTCTGTCTTTATGAAAAATGAGGAAAGGCTCCCCTGCCATTAGTGCCTGTAGCTCTGAGACTCTTCTAGCTGAGGTTATTGCTAGTAGCAGGGCAGTTTTCCATGAAAGAAATTTTAAATCAGCTGAAAAAGCTGGTTCAAAGGGTGGCAGTGTAAGCTTTTCCAGAACAAAGTTGAGATCCCAAGTAGGTGTTGGTGCTCTCCTGGGCGGTCTTATGTTCTTAGCCCCTCTGAGGTACTGTCTTGGGAGTGGATGTGAGAATAGAGGAGG
Organism: Protopterus annectens; assembly: GCF_019279795.1. Taxonomy (NCBI): domain Eukaryota; kingdom Metazoa; phylum Chordata; order Ceratodontiformes; family Protopteridae; genus Protopterus; species Protopterus annectens. Next base: position 703,085,528 of record NC_056741.1, read on the forward strand.
ATCCGTGTTGTAATGAGCTGAAATTGCTGAGGTGTGGATCTTAATAGATGAAAAGGAAAGTCCTTTGTGCAACATCTCAGTTAAATATTGTAGAATCTGAGGAATGTTTGGATCAAGGGGATTTTGGCCTTTAGCCTGGTTCCAGGTGCAAAATCTTTTCCATTTGTCTGAATAGGTTTTCCTGGTGCTGGGCCTCCTGGCCTCCAGAATGACATCCATAACAGCTTTGGATAGAGGTGTTGGCTGGCTGTTTAGGTAATTTGCCATGCAGCCAGGTTTAAAGTCTTGAGCTGGCTGTGTAGAATCTGATTGTCTCGCTGGGTGAGCAGGTGAGGAATTTGTGGTGAAATCCATGGTGGGCCGTGGGCCATGTTCCTTAGAATTGGATACCAATGCTGGCGTGGCCAGTCTGGTGCAATGAGTATCATTTGTGGCCTCTCTAATCTGACTTTCAGCAGTACCTTTGCTAGAAGAGGCAGTGGAGGAAAGGCATACACTGTTAATGTTTTCCAACTGAATGAGAGGGCGTCCACTTTCCAAGCTTGTGGATGGAATGTCCTTGTGCAAAATTTTTGAAGTTGGTAGTTTTGGGGGCTGGCAAACAGATCTATGTCTGGGTGTCCCCGATTTTGTGCTATCATTGCAAATACTTGTGGATCTAGTTTCCACTAGTGTGGATCCATGATGTTTCTGCTTAGGTTGTCTGCCAATTTGTTTTCTTTCCTGGCAGGAATTGCGCTTGTAATTGAACCTGGTAAGACAGTGCCGTGTTCCACAAGGTCATTGCTTGCCTGCATTGAGGGTAGGAATGTGTGCCCCCATGCTTGTTTATGTACCACATTACTGTGGTATTGTCCGTCTTTATTATTAGTTGTCCTGGGTGTTAAGAGGTCCTTGAAAGCTGTTAAGGCATTCTGTACTGCTAGCATTTCTTTTTGATTGATATGCAGATACCTTTGATCTGTAGTCCATTTGCCCTGAATGCACTTGTCCTGCCATGTGTGCTCCCCAGGCATAGTCCGATGCATCTGTTGTCATAGTTTGCCTGGCTGTGGGTAAGGTGAAAGGCTGACCCTTGTTGAGGTGACATGCCTGTGCCCACCATAGAAACTCCTGCTGAAGGCAGGGAATGAGTAGCATCATTGTTTCCAAGCTGTGGCTGTGCCGAGTCCATACGCTTTTCAAGTACCATTGTAATTTCCTCAAATGCAGTTTTGCAAATGGTATTAGTAGTATGCAAGATGCCATGAAACCAAAGGCCTGCAGAATTTTTTTTGCAGGGAGTTGGGTCTTTGTTGCCATTATTTTGAAATATTGAGTCAGCTGTTGTTGCTTGTCTGTCGTGAGATAAGCCATCTGGGCCGTTGTATTCAAGCTGGCACCCAGGAATATTATGTTTTGTGAGGGCACTAGTTTTGATTTCTTTTTGTTTACTGTGTACCCTAGGCAACTTAGAATGTGTTTGACAAATGCCAGATGCTTTAAAAGAATGTCCTTGCTTTCTGCTTGAATAAGGCAGTCGTCCAGGTATGGGTATATTTGAATTCCTCTTTGTCTGCAGTATGCAATTACTGGTGCCAGGCATTTTGTGAAGACCCTGGGCACAGTAGATAAGCCAAAGGGCAGTGCAGAGAATTGATAATGCGTTGAACCTGCAATGAAGCGGAGGTATCTTCTGCAATTTTGTCTAATAGGGACATGCATGTATGCCTCCTTGAGGTCCAATGTTACTAGCCAAGCATTCTTGCCCAGCATGGGAAGAAGCTGCTGTAGGGTTAGCATCTTGAATTTTGGTACTTGCAGATAGGTGTTCAGAAATGAAAGATCCAGAATGGGTCTCCATACTTTGTCTTTTCTTGGGACTAGAAAGAGTCTTGAGTAAAATCCTTGTCCTTGCTCCTGTGTAGGTACCTGTTGAATGGCTCTCATGTCCATGAGAGCTGTAATTTGTTTTTGTGCCTCTGCCCATTGATTTGGTGGCAGGTTTGGCATTCCTTTTATCCTTGGCAAGGTATGAAAGTGGAATCTGTAACCTTGTGAGACAATGTTTAGGACCCATTTGTCTTTTGTGATGATGTGCCAGTTGTCTGCAAAAAATGCTAATTTTCCTCCCAAGGGAGCTGCCAGGAGAGATTTGCTTGGTAGTTTGAGGATTGAGTCGTGTTTGTCTTCTGCTAGCTTGGGGCCTGTCTTCTCCTCCTTTCTGGGTAGCAGTACCCCATTGGCGAGGTTTGTAAGGGCCTTGTGACTGACCTCTGCCCCTTGGGCATCTGTATTTGCCCCTCTGTGATCTGTCAGAAGCTGGAAAGGACCAGTTTTTTGTTGGCCAATTTCTGCTAAAATGAGGGGGTTGTACCTGTAAAAAAATCCTTGAGCGTCTGCATAGACTTTGCCTTCTCCTCCATTTTCTTTAAAACCTCTTCTGCTTTGACACCAATAATTTTGCTTTAACATGATCAGGTAAGGGTTTGTTCTTTTAACAAAGCATGTCTACGTATGACAGACCCAGTAACAGCTGCTCTACAGGAAGCTTCTAATGAATCAAATCCACATTGTAAAGTATGTTTGCCCACCTGTTCAGCTGCATGCAACAGATCCTGCATTTCCTTGAATTCAGACTGTTCAGTATGCGTGCTCATTTTTTTGTTTTAATTGAGACATGAAGATTTGCTGATATTTCAGCATGTGAAACTGACAATTTAATGCTCTCATAGCCAGAGTTGCTGAGGTGTATATTTTCTTTCCCCATCTATCTTGGGCTCTGGAATCCCTTTCAGAGGACACAGGATTTTTAGCCATAGAAGTTTTAGCCCCCTTGGGACCCTGGGAAATTGTTTCTGGGTCAGCCACAGGGCTTTTATAAAGGAATTTGTGTGAGTCAGGTACTCTGTAGTATCTGTTTGGTTTGGCTGGAGCAGGAGGTAGAGAGTCTGGATTTAGACTAGACTCCAAGTAAACATCATCCACAATATCTAAAACTGGAGGGATAGCAAGTGGACTGTGCTGGGCTAGTAAAAGAAACTCAGAGTCTTTTCTTAGAATCAGAGTAGTCCTGGCCTCCCCAGTGGAAATGTTTCCTCATGGTATGTAAAGTTTCCCCAAAGGAGTAGTCTTCAGGGGGAGATGCTGAAGGAATACAGTTCTTCAGCATCACAGTCTTCATAAGGGGGAAAAGTGTAATCCTGCTCCTCAGAAGAATCTGAGGAAAATGAAACCAGGTCAGAGGAAGCATAATCCTCCTCTCCTCTTGTCTTGGTCTTTTATCTGGAGGGGGATGGGAATCCCTAATTAGGGTAATCAAATCTTCAGCCATCTTAAGCATCTGTTTCTTAGGCATGGGGCCTTGAACTGTAGACTGATGTACAGTCTTTTTTGGTTTTAATGGAGTTTTAAGCTTAGCATAAGATTTAATGGTGAGTGTAGTCCGTCTGAAGACACCTTCTGCAACCGAAGGTGTTTCCACCGCACCGGGGTAGTCTCCTGCTCCGGTGTCGGAAGGGCCTAATGAAGATGGCTGCGTCGGCCTAGTACACTCTGCTTGAGAATCTGCAGCTGTCTGGGGGTTCCAATTCTGCGGTCGTCAGGGGCTGTGTAGGCGCCTCACTGAAAACCGGAGAACCGGCGACAGGCCCAGCAGAGGCCTCGAAGTCTGGCTTGTTCCTAGGCTGCCCTGTCCTTATCCTTGCATTTTTTATGCATGCCGGTTGTCGGCTGCTCCAACGGCATGATATAATTAAATTTCCTACGAAAGTAATGTCGTGCGAAGTCAAAACGGCGTTTGCTAGTTCGTTTATTAAACCTAGCACAAAACCGACAACCTGTGACGTTGTGGTCTGGGCCTAGGCAAGGAATACAATAAGAATGGAAGTCCTTATGAGGTATTTGCTTCCCACAAGAAATGCAATTGTTAACTTTTTCTGACAAAAGACTGAGGGAAGAAAAAGGTTCCCCAATGGGGTACTTAGCTTTATTGAATACTTCGGGCTGAAATTCGAATCGAAAATCTCAGGTGTCAGCCGACCGGCACTTGCGAACTGCTTCTGCTTCGGGCACTGCACGGCAAGAAAGACTGAATAAAATAGCGTTGGATGCCTCTTATATACCCCTGGCACACTGACGTCAGGGAAAAAGCGACAGCAACCGACCCCGGACCAAGACTTTGGAACTCAGGCCAACTGCGGAACCGCCTGATGGCAGGATAACCCAAGTGTGATGACTGCAGCAGGGTAACACGATGAACATCTGGCAGTTTAAGGCTCTGATTGCCAAGGAAGCAGACGTATACACTCTTTCCCCATCTATCCAGCACCCTGGAATCTTTATCAGAGGGGGTAGGATTTTTGGCTGTAGAGGCCTTAACACCCTTGGGACCCTGTGAAATAGTCTCAGGGTCAGCAGCAGGATTTTTGAATAGAAATTTGTGGGAGTCAGGGACCCTGTAATATCTGTCTGGCTTACTAGGAGCCGGAGATAGGGAATCAGGAGCCATGCTTGATTCCGAAAACACATCAACAATGTCTAATACAGGAGGTATAGCCAAAGGCCTATGCTGAGGAAGAAGGAGGAAATCACGAAGTCTCTTTTTTGATTCAGAGAAGTCCCGACTCTCCCAGTGAAAATGTTCCCTTAAAGTATGCAAAGTTTCTCCAAAAGAGTAATCCTCAGGAGGAGATGCAGATGGGATGGATTCCTCTGCATCAGAATCCTCATAGGGGGGAATAGAAAATTCCTGATCAGAAGAGGAATCAGAAGAAATGGAAACCTGATCTGAAGAATCAGTGTCTTGCCTAGGCCTCTTAGCGGGGGGGGGGGTTGGGGGTTGGGAACCCCTGATCAAGGTAATTAAATCCTCAGCCATTTTGATCATCTGTTTTTTAGGCATAGGGGCCTGAGCACGTGGCTCATGCGTCAGTTTTTTAGACATAGAAGTTCTTGACCTTGTTTTTGTTGCTGGCGTCGGTTTAATATAAAAATGTTGAGGTCTGAAAACACCCTCAGAAGCCCGTGCCTGCTCAGCGGCTCCGGACCCATCTAAGGGAGAGACATCTGCGGGTTCAATACTCTGAGAATCTCGCGGCATACCAGACTCCGAATGGGTCTCTGTAGAGGCCTGCGACTCAAAGGTAGCGGGTATCAGGGACTGCAAAAGCGCCTCACTGAGTACTGGCGGACTGGCGACTGGCTTAGGAGAAGCTAAGTCAGTTTTGGACCTAGACGGTCTGTCTCTGTCTTTTTCTTTTCTTGCAAACTCCAGTAGTCCGATTGCTAACAGACGACATTTCAGGATAGTTAAATCTTGAACCAAAATATTTAGAAGCAAAAATATACCGACGCTTATAGTGTGCTGGTTAAATTTAGCACAAAACCGACAGCAAGGCACATTGTGATCAGGGCCTAGGCAAGGAATACAGTACAAATGAAAATCCTTATAAGGTATTTGCTTCCCACAAGTAATGCAATCATAAACTTTTACTGACATCGGTAAGGAGCAAGAAAAAGTTTCCCCAACGGGGTACTTAGCTTTAGTTTGAAGACTTTGGTTCTGAAACTCGAATACGAAAATTTCAGGAGTCGGCCGACCGGCACTTGCCAACTGCTTCTTCGGGCACCACGCGGCAAGAAAGACTGATTAAAATGGCCTTCGCTGCATGTTCTATACCCCTGACGACCTGACGCCATGGAAGAGGAGACAGTAACCGACGCAGGACCCAAGACTTTAATCAGGCCGACTGAGGGCAACCTGCCAGCAGATTACCCAAATGTAATGACATCAACAGTGAAACACTAAGAACATCTTCTGCAAACAGATCTCTAAAGACCACCAAAAACATTCCAGGTTACTGCCTCCAACAAAAATATAACCTCTTCAAAACTTCAACATACTCCGTAAATCTTTGGTGAAATGCCCCCCTCAAGAAGAAGAAAAAAAAAAAAATACATGCTCAACCTGCTATAACACCAGGCATACCAGAGAAATGGTACAGACTTCAAGTAGCTACACATTTTTTAAATCTTCCTATACATTCCCCACTTATTTTGGGCTACCTACATTTAATGAGAATTGTTTTCTGCCAGCCAGAAAATGAACCAGAGTATAAATGTCACTGCTTAGCAAAATAAAAAAAATGGAATTAAGCTGACAAATTAGAAGTCACGGGGGGTAAAAGGCAAACCAAGATAGCTTGCAGTAAGTAGCAGTCAAAAAGCTAACAGTGGTAGCTGCATGGAAGAAGTGCACACTTTTGAAAAGGAATCTGCAAAGATAATAAAATCTAAATAAGAAAAAAATGTGAATACTCTGCTAGACATTTCTGATCTACAGCTCTACAAGTATTTACAAAGGATAATGCAAGGAAACTGAACGTATAACCTAGATACAGGAAAGCTTAAATATCCAAAATCTAGCAGTAGAGGAATGTGATAAGCATGTTTTATCTCTAAGGTCACAAGAAAACTTTAAATGGGAAACGAGAGGTAGTATGTTATGAAAAAAACATTCTGAATTTCGGTGATAGCACAAACTGGTTTTAAAAAAGGAAGGAATAGAGACTTGCCAGGATGCGAAAGATTTCTGTAACTAGACTTGGACTGTCCTTTTTTCTGGGAGGCTTCTTTCTTCTTGGACCCCCAACCCCCCCCCCCCCTTTTATTTCAATGTTGCAGCATTCATAACCTTTGTGCAACTGCCAAAGGTCAAAGGGAGGAGGATGGTATGGAACTGTTTTCCAAGAATCCATGCAGGATTGCCCTAGCAAAACCTGCTCTAGATCTGGAAATATGGTCCAGTTTGTTGTGTTTGGTGAAGGTATGGACAGAGGTCCAGGTAGCTGCCCCTAGAAAAGAAGCTGTATCCAACCCTTTGAAGAAGGCTCCAGAAGAGGCCACGGCTCGAGTGGAGTTCAATTTTCGAATTTAAATGTTTGCCATTGTAGGAGTAACAGAAGGAGACAGCCCTGGAAATCCATGCAGAAATAGTCTGGTTTTGTCACTGCTTTCCTCAGAGCTCTGGGGTGAAGAAAAGATGGGGTGGCCATGAGGGCCTGGAGTTCTTATATACTCCTGGCTGATGTCAGGGTCACCAAGACCACAGTTTTCCAAGTACAATATTTTAGAGGCTGTAGAAGCTGGTTCAAAATGCACTACAGTGAGCTTCTCTAAAACAGAGTTCAAATCCCAAGGTGGTGGAACTGGCCTCGTGGGGTGCCCGAGATGCAGTACTCACTTTAGAATAATTTCACTGGAAGCCTCAAAGCAAGAGGAGGGTTAAGAGGCAGACAAGCCGAAATGGCAGCTAAGTAGGCCTTAACAGAAGAATATGCCAGTCCTGCTTGTAACAATTCACATGAGTAGGACAGCACTAAAGGGACCGCTCCTTGAAATGGATCTAGCTGTTTAAAGACACCAACTGGAGAATCTTTTCTATTTGGACAAACAAGACCTACTAGTATTGGGTTTCCTGGCCTCCTGCAGGACATTAAGCACACCCTCAGTGTAAAGGTGTCTGAAAGGGACAAAAACTATCACCCACAGGGTTAGGTTCAGAGACTCCAAGCGGGGATGGATCAGGGATCCCTTGTCTTGTGTGAGAAGGTCCACTTTGTGAGGTAACATATGGTGTCTGCCCCTGGCTAAATGCAGGAGGAGGGGGAACCAATGCTGTCTTGCCCAAAAGGAAGTCACCAACAAAATTGTTGGCTTGTCCTGCTGAATTTTCAACAGGACTTTTTGTAAGAGTGTGAAGGGGTGGGGGAATGCACAGAGAAACATCCCCCTTCCATGACCACAGGAAGTTACTAAGTTAATGGCCCTAGGGCCCTTACAAGCTTAGCCAAGTCCTACCCTTATTTCCACGATCAGCACCTATTGTCCATGTCCAGGAGGGGCACAAGTGGAATCCCTGGGGTGAATTTACAATAAACCATCCATTCGTCCAAACTGCGTCTGAAGAGAACCAATAAGGTGCGCTGTTTGACATGAAATGGGAGACCAATCTGGCCCACCAGCAGGTTCTATTAATGTCACATACCAGGTTAAGGTCTTTAGAGCAAGTACCCTGTGTACAATATGACTTGCAGGTATACAGCATTTCCAATAACGCAGGGTCAGAGATTGCCTTATATGCATGGCACAGATCGCCTCAGTAGTTTCCATGAAACAGAATAAAGTGACACTGATTTCAGATGACCCACATAGGACAGACGCTTAAGAACTTGAATTTTCCTTGTGAGCAATCTTTGTGGTCTGTTCAATTGCTGCAGGTGCTTGGAAAGGTACATAACAAAAGGGGCATTGTACTCAATCATTGGCCTGATGAGGGAAGAGATAGGGAGGTTATAACTTTTTTTTCTGGAGGCAATGCCCTTATTTATGAGATGAACAATATAGAATGCCCTTCTTACCACTGTGGAGACATGGTGATCAAAGGTAAGGCTGCTGTCAACCTGTGTACCCAGGTCTCTTCACTACTGAGTGCATACTTAGGGTGTTGCTACTGATGTGGTAGTTAGCAAGAACATCCTTCTTAATGAAAGGGATGACCATACACTTTTTTTTTTTTGCATTGAGTTTAAGGCCATGACGTTAGCACCGATAATTTGTTTGGTGTTAAGACCCTCTTCGTAGGATGTTGACATCATCTGCAAATTCTATGACCGCTCCCAGTTTGCAGTCATCAGCAAACTTTGCCAGTCACAGACCTTTAGTTTTTGCTTGTACTTCGGAGAAACAGATTCCAAACAGCAGAGGTCCCAGGACTGACCCCTGTGGAAAGTACAGTTTTGTACCTACCATAAATGTAGATGTTCGAGTGCTAATACAGCTGCAGTAATCACAGATGGGTTTTCAGCCGTCAGGCGGTCCCTCGGTCGGCCGAATTCCAAAGTCTTGGTCCGGCGTCGGTTGTCGTCGCTTACTCTTCTGACGTCAGTAAGGCCAGAGTATATAAGACACAGCCGACGCCATGTTCTTCAGTCTTTCTTGCCCCAGATGTCAGGAGCCCCCAAAAGGAAGGCAATACATAAATAAGGCTTATCTACATATGCAAGCAATGCAATGTAATGCAAAATCAGTGTAAGCAAGCAAATAAAACATAGCAGGATAACCCAGTCAGGTGGTATGCAGAAGTTGTTAGGCCCCATGCCTTTACCAAGTGTGGAAGGAGGGAGGGAAACCTGTACTGCAAGCTGTATTAGCACTCGAACATCTACATTTATGGTAGGTACAAAACTGTACTATGTTCATCGTGCATACAGCTGCAGTAATCACAGATGGGTAGAGTCCCAAAGCTATGCATAGGGTGGTAGGTACTATGAGGAACTGGGTTGAGCCAGAATGCCCTGCAAAACAGCAGTGGCAAAGTTTGCTCTTGTTCTGGAATATAAGGGCAGGTGGTAGTGTTTTGTGAAGGTATGTACAGAACTCCAAGTGGCTGCCTCCAAAATATCCTTAGTAGGAACACCTCTGAGGAAGGCTGTAGAGGTGGCTGTGGCACTGGTGGAGTGAGATCTGATACCAGTAGGGACAGATTTCCCATGATAGGAATAACAAAACCGTATGCAGTGGCCAATCCACTTGGAAATGGTCTGTTTGGTAACTGGTTTCCCTTGAGCCCCTACTGCATAGGACACAAAAAGTTGTTCTGATTTCCTGAAGGACTTTGTTCTGTCCAAATAATAACGTAGCTGCCTATGGATGTCTAAAGAGTGAAGCAGCCTCTCCCCTTTGTTTTGAGGGTTAGGATAAAAGGTAGATAGGTGTATGGCTTGATTTAAGGCTACCCTGGATACCACTTTTGGCATAAAAGATGGGTTGGTACGAAGGGAAACCCTGTCCTGATGGAAGATGAGGAAGGGCTGCACTGCCATGAGGGCCTGTAGTTCAGAAACCCTACAAGCTGAAGTGATGGCCAGAAGGAAAGCTGTTTTCCAGGACAAATGTTGCAGATCTGTTGAGGCAGCAAGTTCAAAGGGAGGCAATGTTAATTTTTCTAGTATGTAATTAAGGTCCCAGGCTGGTATTGGTTGCTTCCTTGGAGGTCTTATATTCTTAGCCCCTCTGAGGAACTGTCGTAAGAGTGGGTGAGAGAATAAAGGAGGATCCGTGTTGAATTCTGCAGAAATGGCTGAGGCATGTATTTTTATGGAAGAAAATGAAAGTCCACTGTTCAGCAGTTCAGCTAGGTACTGTAAAACCTGAGGCAAGTTCAATTTTCTAGGGTCCTGGCCTCTTTTCTCATTCCAACAGCAAAACCGCTTCCATTTTGCGGAGTAAGCTTTTCCAGTAGATGGTCTTCTGGCCTTCAAAATGACATCCTGCACCTCCTTGGAGAGTAGGGACTGTTGTGGTGTCAAGGAATTTTCCATGCAGCGAGGTTGAGTGTTTTCAGCTGACTGTGAAGAGTTTTGTAGCTGTTCTGAGTCAGTAGAAGAGGCATTAGAGGCAGGGACCAGGGAGGAGTATGTGTTAGGCTCCTCAGGAGTGGATACCAGTGTTGCCTTGGCCAATCTGGAGCAATCAGTATCATCCTCAGTTTGTCTGTTCTTGCTTTCAAAAGCACCTTGGGCAGAAGGGGCAGAGGTGGGAATGCATAAACTGTCCATGCTGTCCAACTGAATGAAAGGGCGTCCACTTTCCAGGCCTTTGGATGGAAGGTCCTTGAACAAAACTTTTTCAGTTGATGGTTCCTGTGGGAGGCAAAAAGATCTATGTCTGGCCTCCCCCACGCTTGGATTATCTCTGTAAACACCTGAGGATGTAACTTCCATTCGTGTGGATCTGTCATATTTCTGCTTAGAGTGTCTGCCAGTGTGTTTTCCAGTCCTGGCAAGTACTGTGCTTGAAGTTCAATTTGTCTTTCCAGAGCCAAGTTCCAAAGAGTCATGGCTAGTCTGCACAAGGGGTATGAATGTGTTCCTCCTTGTTTGTTTATGTACCACATTACCGTGGTGTTGTCTGTTCTTATCAGTAATTGTCCTGGATGCAGGAAGTCCTTGAAAGCTGTAATTGCATTTATTACTGCTAGCATTTCTTTTGATTGATGTGAAGGTGCTTTTGCTTTTGGGACCATCTCCCATGAATACACCTGGCCTTCATGTGAGCCCACCAGGCGTAATCTGAGGCGTCTGTGGTTATGACTTGTTTTGCTTGAGGCTTGCAGAATGGAAGGCCTGTGTTTACTTGACATGCTTGGGCCCACCATAGAAATTCCTTTTGCAAACATGGAATTATTGGTATAATTGCTTCCAAACTGTGACTGTGTTGAGACCATAGATTTTTTAGGTACCATTGAAGTTTCCTCATATGCAGCTTTGCACATGGGATTAGAAGAATGCAAGATGCCATGAATCCCAGAGCCTGCAGGATTTTCCTTGCAGTAAGCCTGGTACTTTTTGCTAGTGTTTCGAAGTACTGAGATAGTTGCCCTTGTTTTTCTGGCGTAAGATATGCCATTTGGGTGTTTGTGTCCAAGTTGGCACCCAGGAAGGTTATTTTCTGAGATGGTGTTAGCCTTGATTTCTCCTTGTTGATGGTATATCCCAGAAAAAGCAGTAACCGTGTCACACATGCCAGATGTTCCAGTAGTATGCGTTTGCTGTCCGCTTGGATCAGGCAGTCGTCCAGATAAGGGTAAATTTGTATCCCTTGAAGTCTGCAGTAGGCAATCACTGATGCCAGGCACTTTGTGAATACTCTGGGCGCAGTAGATAAGCCAAAGGGCAATGCAGAGAATTGATAGTGGATTGAACCTGCAAGAAATCTGAGGTATCTTCTGCAGCTTTGTCTGATTGGGACATGCAGGTATGCCTCCTTGAGGTCCAATGTTACCAGCCAAAACTCCTTGCCCAGCATGGGAAGAAGTTGCTGTAATGTGAGCATCTTGAATTTTGTGCAGTAGGAATGTGTTTAGGATGGATAAGTCCAAAATGGGTCTCCAGTCGGTTCCTTTTCTTGGTACCAGAAAAAGTCTTGAATAAAAACCTTGACCTTGTTGGTGTGTAGGTACCTTTTGTATAGCTCTCATGTTTAGGAGCTTTGAAATTTGCAGTTTTGCCTCTGCCCTTTGATTTTGTGGCAGGTTTGGCATGCCTCTCATTTTTGGAAGAGTGTGAAATTGAAATTTGTAGCCTCTGTTTATAATGTCCAGTATCCATTTGTCTGTTGTGACAATATGCCAATTGCTTGCAAATAATGCTAGTTTCCCTCCCAAAGATGCTGCCAGCTGAGACTTGCTTGGCATGGAAATGAGGGAGTCATTGGGTTTGCTTCCTGTATTGTTGTGCACTGTCTTCACCACCTCTTGGTGCTGGAGATTGCCATTGTCTGCCTCTATATGATCCTTGTGATTGCCCTCTGCCCCTTGTGCATCTGTATCTACCTCTTTGGGGCTTGTCAGTGGCTGGAAAGGACCAGTTTTTTGAAGGCCAATTTCTGCTAAAACGTGGTGGTTGGACCTGTAAGAAAGCCTTGACAGTTTGCATAGATTTGGCTTTTTCTTCCATTTTCCGTAGTATCTCCTCAGCATTAGTACCAAATAGTACATCCTTTGGTAAAGGAGCATCAAGAAGTTTAGCTTTCACATGATCAGGTAAATTTTGTTCCCTAAGCCAGGCATGTCTGCGAATGACTGATCCTGTAGCAGCTCTACTGGAAGCCACTAGGGCATCATAACCACATTGTAAGGTGTGTTTACCCACTTGCTGCACTATGCATCATATCCTGTAACTCTTTTAAATCTGGTTGTTCAGGTTGAGACATTTTGTTCCTTAATTGTGATAACAGGTACTGTTGATATTTAATCATATGAAACTGACAGTTTAAGGCCCTCATGGCTAGGGTGGCCGAGGTATATACCTTTTTACCCCACCTTTCTAGATATCTGGATTCCCTTTCTGCAGGGAGTGGATTCTTGGCAGTGGAGGCCTTTAATCCCTTGGGGCCTTGTGAAATGGTTTCAGGGTCAGCATTATGGCCTTTGTAGAGAAATTGGTGAGAGCTGGGTACTCTGTAATACCTATCAGGTTTTACTGGTGCAGGAGGCAGAGAATCAGGGTGAAGGCAAGCCTCCGAATAGACATCATCCAGTACATCCAAAACAGGGGGTATAGCCAGAGGTCTGTGCTGAGGTAACCAAAGAAATTCCCAAGTCTTTTCTTGGAATCTGAAAAGTCTTGGCCTTCCCAATGGAAGTGTTCCCTCAAAGTGTGCAAGGTTTCCCCAAAAGAAAAATCCTCAGGAGGGGATACAGAAGGAATGGACTGTTCTGCATCCGAATCCTCAAAAGGGGAGTAAGAGTGTTCCTCTGCATCAGAATGTTCTGATAAAATGGATCCCTGATCAGAAGAGGGAGATTCTTCCTCCATTCTGGGTCTTGTCAGGAGGGGGCTGAGAACCTCTGATAAGAGTAATTAAATCCTCAGCCATTTTAAGCATCTGTTTCTTAGGCATGGGTCCAGGAGAGGGGCCCTGTGCAACAGGCCTCGTGGGATGCCTGGCTGCTTTGGATTTAGTAAAAGCCTTTATTGAAAAAGAAGATGAGGGCCTAAATACACCATGGGTGGAGGTGGACCTGTCCACATTAGTAGGCTCGACATTAGCAGGTGCTTCGGTTGTAGTCTGGGAAAGGGCCGAGGACCCAGCGGTCTCGGGTACAGAGAACACAGCCAAAGGAGTGTCGTCGGTAGTCAGGGACTGCAAAGGCGTCTCGCTGAGAACCGGGCCACGTGTAGCCTGTTTTGGTGTGGTGTCGGCGGGGACCGCGGGTCTCGCGTGTCGGTCCTTTTCCTTGCGTTTTTTGGACAAAACGGTAGTCGGAGTGTCCGACAACATCTTATAATCAAAAGCTTTATCAAAGTAGTGTTGGGCGAACTCTGCCTGACGCTTGATAGTGCGTTTATTGAAGGTAGCGCAAAAGCGACAGCCCGAGACGTCGTGGTCTGGGCCCAAACAAGGTACGCAACAGGCATGGAAATCCTTATGCGGTATTTGCTTCCCACAAGAAATACAATTATTAACTTTTTCTGACATCGGTCTGAGGCAAGAAAAGTTTCCCCAATGGGGTACTTAGCTTTAAAGAAGACTTCGGTTCCAGTTTTTTCATGATTCAGGAGCTGGCCGACCGGCACTTGTGAACTGCTTCTGCTTCGGGCACCGCGCGGCAAAAAAGACTGAAGAACATGGCGTTGGCTGTGTCTTATATACTCTGGCCTTACTGACGTCAGAAGAGTAAGCGACGACAACCGACGCCGGACCAAGACTTTGGAATTCGGCCGACCGAGGGACCGCCTGACGGCTGAAAACCCATCTGTGATTACTGCAGCTGTATGCACGATGAACATCACCACTGGTTATAGGTCTGCTGTTGGAGGTGGATTCCCCTATTTTGACCATATGTGTTCCATCAGTGAGCCAGTTTAGCGACCCATCCAACAATGAAGATGAAGCGATTTTAACCAAACTTTCTTTAACAGAGTAGAATATTTAGCTTCCCCTCTCAAAACAAAAGTAAAATGTATTCACTTCTCATGGATAATATCCCAGGCAAAACACCTTCTGCATAAAAGGAAATGTTAAAACATGGAAATCTACAATGTAATACCCGTCAAAACTTAACTCTTTACAACAATCTTGGTAGTTGGATGATCAAATAAAAGCATGTCTACAAAAATCCATCTCCCAAAAAATAAATATATAAAATAATATACCAACCTACATCAGGATAACAGCAAATGCCCTTAAGCTTTCAGGTCTATATTAATAAGTTACTTAAACCTGTTGCTACATCCCAACCCATTTTTTGACAAATGATTCTGTTTATGACATTGTGTTCCAGTTAAATTCACATTACATTACCAAGGCACTATCTCACGGGTCTATATCAGTTAATCAAAATATCTACTCATCGAACACGCACCCATCGAACTCCAAACACCAAAACCCACCCCTGCAAACCCCGGACTCCCTCTCAGGGCTAGGAAGCACCTGGCCATCACTATACCTTTACCCTTTTTCCCCCCACTGTAGTGCGCTCTGAGTTGGTATATATAGAGGTGTGTGGGGGTCGCACCCCCCCAAATTGGGGGGTTTGCTTGCAAAGCCCACCAGTTAGGTGAGTTTGACTTAGTGCGGTGTGTGTTTCGAAGCGCTAGTGGGCAAGTGGTTCCTAACCCTGGGAAAAAGTCCAAGGTTCACTGAAATGAACTTCGATGCCCAGAGCCATATAAACACGCACTTCGACCAAGTGATATAGACCCCTATCTCACCAATATTCATAAACCACCAATGCGTACAAACACATTCCAAGAGCAGAATCATTTGTTAATAATCACTAACCTCATAAAAATGACTAGGTAAACTAAACTGAAACCTCCCTATCAACCTTTCCTTATAACACTTATGGAATAATTTAGACATATACTTCCTAGTGCTAAAGTTAATTCATTTTATTAAAAAATAACTACTCTAAAACTCTGTAAAATGTCATACTTCATTCCACATCTCAAAGGACACATTTCTCTCATAAATCAGTAGCTACAGACCTATAACCATACTACCTCAATTCTCAGAAATAAAAGAGAATGCATCTACTCCTCGAGACAGAAAAGGTGTCCACTGCCCTCGTTTGGGGGTTGGGTGCCCTGGTACAAAATTGTGGAAATTGTCTGTTCAGAGGGGAAGCAAATGGATCTACTTGTGGTGTACATCACTTGTGGACTATATCCAGGAACTCATCCCTGTGTAGCATTCATTCGTGGGAT
Organism: Protopterus annectens; assembly: GCF_019279795.1. Taxonomy (NCBI): domain Eukaryota; kingdom Metazoa; phylum Chordata; order Ceratodontiformes; family Protopteridae; genus Protopterus; species Protopterus annectens. Next base: position 703,101,280 of record NC_056741.1, read on the forward strand.
TGGGATATGGACCTGCACAAGGGGTCTGCCTGAGAGTTCTGGGCTGAAGGGATGTAGACCGCTTGTAGGATGACTCAGTGCTGGACTGCAAGTGTGCATAGCAAGTAAGAATTTGTTTCCCCATTTGTTCACATACCAGAGAATTGTACTGTTGTCTGTGAACAACTTCAGGGGGTCTTGCTTCAGAATACATTGGAAAGCCCTCCAAGCAAGCATGATGGCTCTCATCTCCTTGATGGCGATCTGCCCCATCTTGAAGGTGCCTGTCCAGGTGCCTTGCACCATCAGGCTTGTCCAAAGCAGCTCCTCAACCCAGGTCTGAGGCATGTGTGTACATCTCCTGGACTGGAGTGAGGGTGTAAGGGAGTCCTGGGTTGAGAGAGAATCTATCCACCGAAGGATCTCCTTCCTTAGACATGGTAGGGAGGGAATGGTATGGTCCAAGGCATGGGAATGTTGGGTCCATGTGGGCCTCAGATACCACTGAAATTTCATCATGTGGAGTCTTGCCAGTGGCAACATGGCATAGTGGAGGCCATGTGCCCATGGAGTTTGAGATACTGTCTTGCTGTCATAACAGTGGCGTGGAGAACAGACAGCAGGTATTGCCTCAGGCTTTCCATCTTTTGGGGTGGAAGGACACGCTCATATCTGTTCCAATTCTGCACCCCAGGAAAACTTGGTCCTAAGGAAGGGTGTAGAGTGGACTTGGGGAAATTGATGTTGAACCCCAGAGACTGCAGGACAGAAATGACTTTTTGGAAGTGGATGTGTAGGGAAGTGGAGCAACCTGCCTGGATCAGGTTTGTCCAGCTATGATAAAATCTGAATCCCTTGGACCCTGCAGTAGGCTACTACCAGACGCAGACACTTGGTGAATACCCACGGAGCAGCAGATAGTCCAAAGGGCAAAGTAGAGAACTGAAACTACGAAGAATCCATAGAAAAGCATAAATACTTCCTGTAAGTGGGCCTTATGGGGATCTGCATCTTTGATGTCTAAAGTGGCATTATCAAGGGGAAAAGTCTAGAGAGTAAGCATTTGAAAAGTGGGTGCTTGCTTTCCTTGGGACTAGGAAATGTCTGGAGTAAAACCTCTTTCCCTTTTCTGACAGAGGAACAGATTGTATAGTCCCTTGTGAGAGGAGGCCGTCTAAGACAGTCTGGAAAAAGGGGTAGTTATTTCCTTTGGTGGTTGTGGGATGCCTCTTAAGGAGGGAGGAATGACCCAGGTCATAAAGTAACCCTTTTCTATAAATGGCAAGACCCACTTGTCTGAGGTAAGGCTTTGCCAGACGGGAAGACAGTGAGTCTTTGGAATAGGGGAATGGAATTTGGAGGGGCTGTAGTAGAAGGCAGGTAGTCACAGACTACCTGCCCTGTCCTGAAACTGAGGTTTCTGAGCAGGCCTGGGAGGAGCCTGCTCTTTGTTGGAGGTCTTTTTGCTCCTAGAATGAGGGGTAGCAGCAGAATGTTTCCTGCTGAACTGTGTCTTGGTGAACTAGTTCCCATGAAATTTAGGGATTGGAGATGCAAATGTTTTAAGTCTTGCAATTCCTTCAACTTTTATGAGTTTTGAAAACATCTGTCACTCTGGCCCCAGAAAGGGCAGAATTGTCCAGGGGAGCATCCAGAAGTTTGGCCTATGTCAACAGATAGGGGTTGGAGTCTCAGCCAAGAGTACCATCTGAGCACTGAGGCAGAAGCTGCAGACCTGGATGAGGCCTGTGCAGCATCATAGCTGCAGCTGATGGAATGTCTTGTAACTTGAGAGGACAGAGAAAGAAGATTTAGATACTCGAGCTTTAGAAGGCGAGTCTGGGAGATCAGCAATAAGTTTAGAAACCAGAGTCAAAAGGGCCAGGGCACACTTAGACATGCTAGTAGTTGACAGCCTTGAAAGCCAAAGTGGCAGAGGTGTATACCTGCTTTCCAATGTGTTCCATAGTCTTTCTGCCCTTGTCAGTGGGAAGGACAGATGTGGAGGGTGGCAGTCTAGAGGGCTTGCCTGCAGAGACTGAAACAGTGCAGGGTCTGCAACAGAGCACTTAAGAAATTTGGCCTCTTCTGCGACCTCATAAAATCAGTCAGGCCTTCTAGGGGCTGGTGGTTGGGACTCATGTTTTTTAGATGCTGCATTGAAAGCGTCTAAAAAGGTTGGTAAGACTGCAGGAATGGCAGAAGGTGAAGCAGTGTGCATTTGTAAGAGTCATAGTATCTTTTGGACTTCAGACATCTCAGTGGAATCCCATTTAAAGAACTCCCTCATTCGAGAGACAGCTTCACCAAAAGGTGTGGTCCTCTCCTGGGGAGTCTGCCTCCGCAGAATCCTGCTCAGGGGAAGCATACCCAAGTGGGGAAAGCATCTGAGAAGCGTAGGAAAGGAGTCCTCTGAAGAAGAGTCTTTGAGGAATCTTCAGCTTCAAGGGGAAGGGGATCAGTAGTCTGAGGCATGGGACTAAACTGCAGAGAAGAAGGCATTGAAGGCCTAAGGGCCATGAAGGCATTAAATAAGCTCTGAGAGAAAGCCTGCCAATCAGGCAAGCTTTCAGAAGGAGGAGAGACATGTTTTGTCTTTTGCTTCATTTTTAGGAAAGAGACCGGCCTAGAGGGCATAGGGCTTAACAGAGGCTTAGATTACGACTGCTGAGTTGCAGTGGAAGGACCGGTCTGGGAGTCTGTTTCAAGCAGATGTTCCCCCTCAGAGCCCAACGTCTGCAAATACTCCACAGCTATGCTTTCAGCCCTAGGTTCTGCTGCCTCCAAATGGTGCTTTCTGTACCTGCATTGGCCAATTCCATATGTTCCTCCAGGCAAACGTCGGCCACAGGGGGAATGCCGTGTGGAGGAGGAGCAGCAATAGATTCATGCCTGGAAAATTTGGCCATATTTTTTGGTGACTTAGTGGTCTCAGCAGACAGCCCTTCCACTATTAGAGCCAGACATTTAAGATGCTGTTTTTCTAGGTAGATGTTTGAGGCATGCAGACAGCTGCAAAGAGCCTTAGGAACAAAGGCCTGACAAATTATGCAGGTTTTATAGTTGTGGTTAGGCCCTAGGCAGAAAAGGCAGAGGTCGTGGGTGTCCTTACTGGGGATCTGTTGTCTGCACCTACACTTTCCTTTCCTGGATGACATGAATCTGAACAGGCATGCAGTGACCAAAAAAAACCCGGCCCCAACGGGGTACTTATCTTCAATTCGAAGGATCTGACGGCAGGATGAGCAGACGTTACGACTGGCGGCAGAGCAAATCTGATGGTAGGTAAGTGCAGACATCACTTTTATAGCCCGTGCACCATATGGCCAACATCAGATGTCCCACATACCGCACAATGACTAAAGCTTTTGTATACTGGCTGGATGTTCAGGTAGCTAAGCAGAGGATAACCCAAAGGTGATGAATACTGCAACATGGGAATAGAAGGGCATCCTCCTTGTCGTTGCAATATGTGGGGGGTGGGAAGCCATCATCAGAGCCCAGTGGACCAGGCTGAAGCTTCTTCACTGTTCCAAGTCCATAACAATGTACTTCAAACTCAATTCTCCAAGATAGCAAACACTTGGGATGGGTGCCTGGCAGAGCAGATAGGGAGAAGGAGAGATGTTGGGTCAAGGATGTCACCTCAACCACAGAGCTGGTAGAAACAGAGAACAAAAGAAGGGGAGTCAGGGAACTCAAAGTGCAAAAGTGAATCTACATGAACATTTGCATTTAAGGCAAGTTCCTAATTCAACATTCATTGTCATATTCTTTGGGAATTTTTCTAAGAAGTGAGAGCAGCAGCAATCAGTGAAATATTTAGAAAGAGGAATTTTTTGGAAAGAAGAAACAAAAGAAAACAGGTCTGCAACAGTGGCAAACTAACATTTGCAATTATGGTAAGTTGCCTGCACAGCTATAATTACTTTTGACGGGTTCACTATTGTAGTCAATCTTAGTGAAGGCCTCTGACTCTGAGGATAGAGTGGCTGGCAGTACTGGACAGAAGGGCAACAATGCTGTTATAGACCTAGAAATTGGATCTAGTCTGTAACGTTTGGAAAAGGTACAGACAGACAATCAAGTAGCTGCTTCCAGGATATCTTGTAAACTAACTCCTTTCAGGAAAGCAACAGCTATGGCAGTAGCCCTGGTAAAGTGGAACATGATTTTTTCCTTGTAAAGGCTTTCAATGTCATTTGTAGTAAAAGTGAATTCAATGTACTATCCATTTAAAGTTGTGTTTTGCCATGGGTAATGCTTTACTTCCAGCAAACAGCTGTTTATGCCAAGATATGTTTGGATATACCACTCCTTACTTCTGTCTAGACAGCAACTCAACTGCTCTGGCATATCCATGGAGTGCAGGATTCTTTCCCTACATTTTGGGTGCAGGAAAGTGTCAAATAAAATTATTTTGGTGCTACTTCTGTAATTACCTTGGGCACAAAGGAGGGATTAGTGTGCAAAATAAACTCATCCTTGTGAAAGATGAAGAAAGGCTCTTTACATATCAAGGAGTGCAGTTCATAGTTGTTTACTAGGCTAACAACCACAAGGGCCTTTTAAGCCTAGCCATGCATCCCAAATCTCTAACAGGTTCTGATACCCTTGATAAGTATAAGCAGGGTTTTGGGAGATGAAACATTTACAAGCAGGGGCCTGGGAGAGGAAACCATTTACAGGTTGCCCATGTCCATTAGAGAGACAGGTGCCAAACCAGGGATGAATTTCCTGTTCCCCACTTTAGAAACCAACATAGATGAAATTACTGCAAATAAAAAGACAGTTTTCCAAGATAACATTTTAAATTCTGCAGCAATAACTCAGTCAAAAGTTGATAAGGTCAACATATTTAGCATATAACTATTCAAGTCCCAAGCTGGGGCTAGAATCTGTCTACGAAGCCTGACATGAGAGATGCCCTTCTAGGAACTGATTACCTGGTAGTCAGAATGCTGGGGTGGGGGTGAACAAGACTAATAAGCCAACATGGCTGACAACTGTCTGTTTTGAAAAGCTCTAAGAGCTACTGATGGACTCTATGGGTAAATACTGCCATTTATGGTGCTTGTCCATCCTTTGCAAGAGGAAAAACCTCTTCTAGTTAGCCAAGTATTTTTTTTTGCACTATGCCTCCTAGCCTCCCCCAGGAAACCTAGCACACTGTCTGAATATAGGTACCCAAAGGGAAGTTGGGTCATATCCTGCTAGCTGCTAAGGTCAGTTTGGAACTAGAGTACATGGGGGACTCCCTGCATTACATTAAAAGGTCTGCATGCTGAGGTAGCAATAATGGTTTCTCACTTGCCAACCGATAAGGTGGGAGAACCTGTGCTAGCTTGGCTATAAGGGGGCATACAAAATCATTTCTGGCTTCACCTCCCTTATCTTCTGAACTACACTGGAAAGCAGGGGAAAGGAGGGAAAGCAGAGAAACAAACCTCTCCAGTTTTGGAAGAAGGCATCCACTGTCCAAGTTTTTCAGTGAGATGTTCTGGAGTAGAATTTTTTCATCTGCTTGTTTAGAGAAGCAAAGAGGTCCATGCCTGGACCACCAGCTATTGCTCATGAGATCAAGAAACATTTCCCTGTACAGCATCTACTTATGAGAGTCAGAGGTCCTGCAGAACTTACCTGAAAGAGAAGTGTCCTCTCAATAAATGTACATAGCTGTAAAACCGAATTCCAGTGCTAGCTCCAAAGTCTGTATGTCTATAGTCTGTAAAGACAGAAAAATTGCACCCCTCATGACTTACTGATGTACCACATTACTTTAGTGATGGCTGTGATTATTTATACGATTACTGGCACCAACACAGTTCTGAAGGCTTGAATAGTATTGCTGGGCTGCTAGCATGTCTTTTCAGACTTGGCTGCAACATGCTTTTGCTTGTGTACCATACACCCCGCACTTTCAAATACACAGTACGAGACTCAGCAGGCTTCAGTTATTCATAGTGATGGGCCTGTTTGGAGGTGGTTTGTCTGAAAGGCATATCTTTATTCCTCTGACCCATGTACCGGTGCATTTCTTTTCTGAAACAAGGTAGGACTGGGCTTACTATTACTGGACACTGCTTCTGAATTCCAGGTGCTCCTCACCACACCAGCCTATTTGAAGTTTGGTTACAGGAGCCATTATGATTGAGGCCATGTGGTCCAGGTTGACAAGGACCTGTCTGCCAGTGCATTTGAATTTTTTGCTATGGTCTGGATAGTTGTAAATGGTTTTCACTTTTTCCCCATCTAGAAAGGCCCCTAGAAAGACCATCCCCTCTGGCTTGAGCCCAGGGCTTACTTTCGCTGGTCAAGGATGAAACCTGCCTAGCTATCCATTGCATTTAGTAAACCTTTGCCCCAGCATCTCCCGTCTGGACTGGGCCTGCATGAAGGAGGCAACTGTCCAAGTAAATAGGAATACACTTGGTTCAGCAACATGCTTTCACTGGGGGCAGGCACTGGTTAAATTCTCTTGGCTCAGCAGCTAACTCAGAGGGCAAGAAGATAAACCAGAAGTGCACTCTCCTTGCCACAAACCATAAATACTGTCTGTGACAATAGAAAATTTGAATACGTAAATAGGCATCTTTGGGGTCTAATGTTACACTGAGCGGCTGAGGGCTTACTCCGGGATCACTGCCTACAGGGTCAGCATTCTGAATTAAGGACGTTTTAACAAATGTAGAGTTGACAAATTTAGAGTGGGTCTCCAAGCACCACCCTACCCAGGCATTAGGAAACCTGGAATAAAAGCATCCTCTCTCTTGACCTTGGGATGTTTTCTATGGTGCCTTGGGATAACATTTCCATTAAGATAGGTTTTTTTACAGAAGTTCATGATTCTCTGCAACTCCTAGGTTACCTCAATTTGTGGACTTGTGAGAAAATGAAACATTTAGCACACTGAAACATACTTAGGACCCATGTTTGCCATGGTTACAGACAGCCAATACTGGAGGCATGTGTCTAATTCGCCTCCAATTAAAGGACAACAAAAGGTAATGAAAGCAAGAGTACAAGCCAGGACAGAGTTTTTGGGAATGGGGAGGGAGGGGCAGTCTTAATCATAGCTGCTCCCTTTGTGGCACAGTGAGCCCGATAGCTCCCTACAAGCCTCCAGCCTCCTGATTTCACCTTTTTTGATGGACTAACTTTTCTTACATCCCTTTTCCAAGCTTGCAAGGAGAGAGAGCATGCTTTGAGGGCTACTGCCTTTTGTATTTAGACAGGGAGGATTTTGTAGTCTTTCTCTTGTTCTCCAACTTCCCGGAGGCATCTTAAACAGCAGCTCACTATCCAATTGGGCATTGAGCAGCAGTACCTTCACATCCATCTTCAGACAAGGACTGCATCCTCAAAAAACTGTTTCAAAAGGACTGATCTCACATCATACTGCACAAGTGCAAGGCAAGCTTCTAGACTCACTGGAGCATGAAAGCTTTCCTTGTCTAATCCTGAACTATTCTCACAACTCTCCAACAGTTGTTTGAGGACATGTTTTTGGTACCCGAGGATGGAGGGGTGGGGGGGGGATCAAACAAGCAACTCTAAATGACAGGGTTGGTGCAGCAAGCACTTTTCCCATACTCAACAAGTAATCAACTTCATCATTAAGGAGTGATTTACTAACTGAAGTCAGTCTAGCTCTCTACAGATTCTAGGGGCGTTACATCTGACCTGTCTCAGGCTTTTACAGTTTCATAGGAAAGTACTAGGATAGCTGCCCTTGTGGGCCATTTTAGGCCCAACTTACCTCTCTCTTTGTGCTCGAATTAACCTATCTCATTTGGTTAGACACTGGCCTTACCCATCCCATTGTCGATAATTATAGTACTGCGGTGGTGGTGCTGTGGTAGCATTGTCACCTCACAGTAAGACGTTGTCCCATTCGATTCTCAGCTAGAGCGTCTTCTGTGTGGAGACATGCGTGAATGGGCGTACCTTCGTTGAAGGTTGTGCGTCACAGCTGCCAACTCGGCACGTAAAAATCTGATGCCAATCATTAGCGGACTGGAATTCCGTTGTGGCGACCCCTAACCGGGAAAAGCCAAAAGACACAACACCACATAATGGAAATAAATGGGATCAGGCCACAGACAATTTGAGGGGACCAATGCATGGGATAAAGCACTCGGGAGCTACATCTGTCCATTAGTAGTACAGGGGGGCAACCCTGGAGTAAATTTTCTCTTTCCTATCAACAGATCCAAGTTGTGCCTGAATATGAACTGGGGTGAATTTTGTTTTATGTGGATGTGGAGTCTGCACCAGAGCAGCAGTATCCTCTAAGATGTACCTGTCCCGCCAAACCTTTCTGTTGAGGTTTCAGAAAAGGTTTAGATCCCTAGACAGAGCATTTCTAATGCCATTTGACTTGCTGATGTGCAGTAAAGAAATCAGTACTGGGTTGGATAGCCTGGATGCCAGACAGGTCAACTCTCAGCAGTCTGTACGACAGAGTAAAGTGACAGGACCTTGAATCAGTCCATGTAGAATCAGTCCATATAGAATATGTGCTTAGGCTTGGTATTCTTTTAGTAAGGTGTCTCTGTGAGTGTTTCAGTTGTTGCATGTGTCTAGACAGATGCATGCCAAAGGGGACATTACATTCAATGATTGACCGAATGAGGGCAGAGTTAACATACATAAATTTACCTCCATGGATCTGTGAGGAAAGTTAAGCAATTTTGGATTTGTGATGAAAGTTGAGCAATTTATAGGAAGTTACCATAACAGTAGTTGTTAAAGGCATACCCAAGCATGTGGAAAAAAAACATACAGAAATAACAGAACTCAGTACCTTGGAGGAGGAATAAGACAAAAGTACAGTTGTGTACACTTACCATAAATGTAAATGTTCGAGTGTATTCACTGTTGCAGTCATCACATTTAGGTTATCTGCTTGCAGTAGCCCTCAGTTGGCCTGATTAACAAAGTCTTGGGTCCTGCATCGGTTGCTGTCCCTTCTTCCATGACGTCAGGGGTATAAAACATGCAGCCGATGCCATTACATCAGTTTTTCTTGCCCCAGATGTCAGGTGCCCCCCTAATGGGAAGCAACTAAATCTATAAATATACAAGGTTATACCTCCAATAAAAATACAAATACACCAAAAAGCTTTTGAGCATAGTAAAGGAGAGTAGAGGTATAGCCAAGAGAAATAAGGGGGCTGGAGGGAGGGTAACCAAGACTGCAACAGTGAATACACTCGAACATTTACATTTATGGTAAGTGTACACAAATGTACTACGTTCTTCGTGTTTCACTGTTGCAGTCATCACATTTGGGTAGATTCCCAAAGCTAAGGATGGGAAGAGGAATTTAGATAGCATTAGGACCAGCTATACGGCCCTGCAAAACTGCAGTGGCAAAGCCAGCTCTGGATTTAGAGAAAATTGGCAGATGCTTGGTGAAAGTATGTACAGAACTCCAAGTAGCAGCTTCTAGGATGTCCCTGGTACGGACGCCTCGGAGAAAGGCTGTAGAGGTAAGATGCAGCCCTGGTTGAGTGGGGTCTGATCCACTGTAGGATAGGTTTTACATGGTGTTTGCAGCAGAAATGAATGCAATGGCCTATCCATTTGGAAATGGTTTGCTTTGAAATAGCCTTCCCCTCAGCCCCTGTAGCAAATGCCACCAGCAGTTGTTCAGATTTCCTTAGAGGTTTAGTCCTGTCCAAATAGAATCTAAGCTGTTTGTGCACACATCTAAGGAGTGCAGTATCTGTTCCCCTTTGTTCTGTGGATTAGGAAAGAAGGTTGGCAAATGAATGAACTCATTAAGGGCCACACTGGATACCACCTTGGGCATGGAGGATAGATTGGTCCTGAGGGACACCCTGCCCACATGAAAGATGATGAAAGGCTCCACTGCCATAAGGGCCTGTAATTCAGATACCCTTCTTGCTGAAGTGATTGCTAAAAGGAAAGCGGTTTTACAAGAAAGGAATGTTAACTCTGAAGTTGCAGCTGGCTGAAAAGGAGAAGAGTGAGCTTTTCCAATACAAGGTTAAGAAAGTTAAGGTCCCAGGCTGGAGTTGGAGCTCTCCTGAGTGGTAATACATTTTTGGCCCCTCTGAGGAACTGCTTGAGCAGTGGATGAGAGAAGAGGGAAGGGTTCTGTGTTATAATGATCTGAAATGGCTGAGGCGTGAATTTTGATGAAGGAGAAAGACAGGCCCTTGTGAAGCATCTCAGTTAAGTATTGAAGTATCTGTGGTAAGTTGGGCGCTGCTGTGCCCATCCCAAGTTTGGTTCCAGGCACAGAATCTTTTCCATGTTTCAGCATAAGATTTTCTAGTACTAGGTCTCCTTGCCTACAAAATGACATCCAACACTTGTTTACTAAGGGATAGTAACGGAGGGATTAGGCAATTAGCCAGGTTGCCAGGTTCAGGGTTTGAAGCCGAGGGTGCAGAATCTGGCTCTCATGCTGTGACAGCAGGGTAGGGGTCTGAGGCAGGTGCCATGGAGCCAGCAGTGACGCACTGCGCAAGAGGGGGTACCAGTGTTGGCATAGCCAGGCTGGAGAAAATCAGTATAGTCCTTGGTTTGTCCTGTTTGATCTTTAGTAGTACTTTGGAGAGGAGAGGCAGAGGAGGAAAGGCATAAACTGATAGCTTTTTCGAGCTGAAGGACAGACCATCCACTTTCCAAGCTTGTTTGTGGGGAGTCATTGTGCAGAATTTGTCCAATTGGTAGTTTGGGGGGGGGGGCAAACAGGTCTATATCTGGGCTCTTCCATTTGTTTATCAACATGTTGAAAGTCTTTGGTTCCAATTTCCACTTGTGTGGGTCCATGAGATTTCTCCTTAGTTTGTCTGCCAGTGTAGTTTTCTTGGAAGGATTTGAACCTGTAGATGCACTTGGTAGCTCACGACTGTGTTCCACAGAGCCATGGCTAGTCTGCAGAGGGGGTATGAATGCGTACCCCACCTGCTTGTTTATGCACCATGTAACAGTGGTGTTGTCTGTCTTTACCATTAATTGTCCTGGAAGAATGTGGTCCTTGAAGGTTGTCTGTGCATTCTGTACAGCTAACATTTCTTTTTGATTGATATGCAGGTGCATTTGACTTGGGGTCCATTTGCCCAGAATGCACTTCCCTGCCAGGTGAGCCCCCCATGCATAGTCTGATGCGTCTGTTAGGGTTTGGGTGGCAGGGGGTAGTGTGAATGGTAGTCTCTTGTTTTGGTGGCAGGCCTCTGCCCACCAAAGGAATTCTAGGCAAGGTATGATAGGAATCATTGCTTCTAGATCCTGAAAATGTTGACACCATAGGCTTTTTAGATACCATTGTAGTTTCCTCATATGCAGTCTTGTGTATGGAATTAGTAGAATGCAGGAGGCCACGAACACCAAGGCTTGCAGTATTTGCCTTGCAGATAGCAGGGTTTTTGTGGCCATTAGTTTGAAGTAAGTTGTCAAATGAATTTGTTTCTCTGGTGTGAGGAAAGCCATCTAGGAAGTTGTGTTCAAGCTTGCTCCCAGGAATATAATTTGCTGACAGGGTACAAGATGTGATTTATTTTTGTTTATGGTGTACCCCAGACAAGTTAGCACCTTTTGTACGAATGCCAGATGATTCAAAAGTATGTCCTGGCTTTCTGCCTGAGTTAGACAATCATCCAGGTATGGGTATATTTGAATATTTCTTTGCCTGCAAAATGCAATGACTGGAGCTAGGCACTTTGTAAATACTCTGGGTGCAGTAGATAAGCCAAAGGGCAGTGCAGAGAAAGTACAGTTGTGTACACTTACCATAAATGTAGATGTTCGAGTGTATTCACTGTTGCAGTCATTACAATTGGGTTATCCTGCTGGCAGGCTACCCTCAGTTGGCCTGAATTCCAAAGTCTAGGTCCGGTGTCGGTTGCTGTCGCCTCCTCCCTGACGTCAGTGCACCAGAGGTATAAAAGATGCAGCCGACGCCATTTTCTTCAGTTTTTCTTGCCCATGTCAGGTGCCCCCAAAAGGGTTGGCTAAAAACATGTCAATAAAACATGCATGCACCAAAGTATATATTTTGCCTTCATCTACAAGCAAATACACCACATAGGTTGTATAAAATAGAGAAGTACAGATAAGTTCCAGCAAAGAAATGGGGGATGGCGGGTGGGTAATCTGGACTGCAACAGTGAATACACTTGAACATCTACATTTATGGTAAGTGTACACAACTGTACTATGTTCTTCGTGTTTCACTGTTGCAGTCATTACAATTGGGTTGAATCCCAAAGCTAAGGTTGGGAGGCTGGAGCTAAATAGCATTAGGAGCGGCTATTAGGCCCTGCAGCACTGCAGTGGCAAAGCCTGCCCTGGATTTAGAGTAGAGTGGTAAGTGACAGTGCTTTGTGAAGGTGTGCACTGAACTCCAAGTAGCAGCCTCTAAAATGTCTTTGGTTGGTACTCCCCTGAGGAAGGCTGCTGAAGTGGCTGCTGCTCTGGTTGAATGTGGTCTAATGCCCTTAGGTACTGGTTTGCCATGTTGTGAATAGCAAAAACGAATGCAGTCGCCTATCCACTTTGAAATAGTCTGCTTTGAGATAGCCTTTCCTTGTGATCCTGCAGCATATGCCACTAGTAATTGCTCTGTCTTTCTGAAAGCTTTGGTTCTGTTCAAATAGAAGCATAGCTGTCTGTGTATGTCCAAAGAACGCAGAATTATCTCCCCCTTATTCTGTGGGTTTGGATAAAAGGTAGGCAGATGAATAGTCTGGTTAAGGGCCACACTGAACACTACTGCAGGCATAAAAGTCAGGTTTGTCCTCAGAGAAACCCTGCCTGGATAAAAAATGATAAAAGGTTCCACAGCCATGAGTGCCTGTAGTTCTGAGACTCGTCTTGCAGAAGTTATTGTTAGGAGCAGAGCTGTTTTCCAAGGCAAAAACTTTATCAGCTGTAGTGGCTGGCTCAAAAGGAGGCAGGGTGAGTTTTTCCAAGACATAATTGAGGTCCCATGCAGGCACTGGTGATCTCCTTGGAGGCCTTAAATTTTTGGCCCCTCTGAGGTACTGCCTTACTAAAGGATGAGAAAAGATTGGTGGTTCTGTATTGTAATGAGATAAAATGGCAGAGGCATGAATTTTTATAGCTGAAAAGGATAGGCCTTTGTCCAGCATCTCAGTCAAGTATTGCAAAATATGAGGAATATTTGGTACAGCTGTGTCAATTCCTTGAGCCTGGTTCCAAGCACAGAACCTCTTCCATTTTCCAGCATAGGGTTTTCTAGTACTAGGCCTCCTGGCCTCCAAAATGACATCCATCACCGCTTTAGTGAGAGCTGTGTTTTGAATGACTACATTATCTGCCATGCTGCCAGATTTAAGGTTATGCTGGGACAGTAGATGAGGCTCTTGAGGTAAGGTCCAGGCTGGGCATTGAGACAAGTTCCTTAGGATTGGATACCAGTACTGGCGTGGCCAAGTCTGGGGCAATCATTATCATTTTTGGCTTCTCCTGTCTGACCTTTAGGAGTACCTTGGGGAGGAGCGGCAGAGGAGGAAAGGCATATACTGTTAAGTTTTTCCAGCTGAAAGATAGGGCATCCACTTTCCATGCTTGTCTGTGATAAGTCCTTGTGCAGAATCTCTTTAGTTGGCAGTTGTGAGGCGAGGCAAATGGATCCATGTCCGGGCACCCCCATTTCCTTGTTACCATGCTGAAGACTTGTGGATCCAATTTCCACTCGTGGGGATCCATGAGGTTTCTGCTTACTTCATCTGCCAGAGTATTTATCTTTCCTGGCAGGAATTGTGCCTGCAGATGTACTTGGTAAGTCAATGCTGTGTCCCACAAAGTCATGGCTAGTCTGCAAACGGGGTAAGAATGAGTGCCTCCCTGCTTGTTTATATACCACATGAAAGTGGTATTGTCTGTCTTTATCAGTAGTTGCCCCGGATGAAGTACGTCCTTGAAGGCTGTCAGGGCATTTTGAACAGCTAGCATCTCTTTTTGATCGATATGCAGATGCATTTGGTTTGCGGACCATGTGCCTTGAATACATCTTCCTGCCACGTGGGCTCCCCAGGCATAATCCGATGCATTCGTTGTTAATGTTTGTGTGGCTGGGGGTAGAGTGAATGGCTGTCCTTTGTTCTGGTGACAGGCCTTCGCCCACCATCGAAACTCCTGTTGCAGGCAGGGAATGAGAGTAACTATTGTTTCCAGGCTGTGGCAATGTTGAGTCCAAACACACTTTAGGTACCATTGAAGTTTCCTCATATGCACTCTTGCATACGGAATTAGCAGAATGCAGAATGCCATGAAGCCCAAAGTCTGCAGAATTTTTCTTGCAGATAACTGGGCCTTTGTTGCCAACAGTTTGAAACAGATAGTCAGTTGCCTTTGATGGTGTGAGATAAGCCATCTGGGGCAGTTGTATTTAAGCTTGCACCCAGGAATCTCTCGAGAGGGTACTAGTTTTGATTTCTGTTCGTTGACTGTGTACCCTAGGCATGGTAATAATCTCTTTACAAACACCAGATGCTGTAGTAGAATGTCCTTGTTCTCTTCTTGAATGAGGCAGTCGTCCAAGTAAGGATACATTTGTATTCCTCTGTCTGCAGTATGCAATTACTGGTGCCAGGCACTTTGCGAAGATCCTGGGTGCAGTAGATAAGCCAAAGGGCAGTGCAGAGAATTGGTAGTGCATTGAGCCAGCTTTGAATCTGAGGTATCTTCTGCATGTTTGTCTGATTGGGACATGCAGGTATGCCTCTTTTAGATCTAAAGTCACAAGCCAAGCCTTCTTGCCCAACATTTTGAAATTTGGAATATCCAGATATGTGTTTAGAATAGATAGGTCCAGTATTGGTCTCAAGGCTTTGTCCTTTCTGGGTACCAAGATTAGTCTTGAATAGAATCCTTGTCCCTGCTCTTGCTCTGGTACTTGTTGAATGGCCCTCATGTCCATGAGGGATGAGACTTGTTTTTGTGCCTCTGCCCATTGATGTTTTGGCAGGTCTGGCCAACCGTTTGCCCTTTGCAGGGTATGGAAGTGAAACTTGTAGCCTTGTGACACTATGTTTAAGACCCATTTGTCCTGGGTTATTACGTGCCAGTTTTGAGAAAAAAGTGCTAGTTTTCCCCCTAAAGGTGCCGCCAGAAGATAAGTACTTGGGGCAGGCAGGGGGAAATCATGGAGACTGTTTCCTGTATGGCTGTGATTTGTCTTCTCCAGTTTTGGAGGTAGAGGCACCCCATTGTTTAGACCTGTACGAACCTTGGGGCTGGGATCTGCCTCTAGGGCGTCTGTATCTGCCCCTTTGTGGCCTGTCTGACAATGGAAAGGATCAATTCTTTGTAGGCCAGTGTCTGCTAAATCTTGGTGGCTGTACCTGTAAGAAATCCTTGACTGTTTGCATAGATTTAGCTTTGTCCTCCATTTTCTTTAACACCTCTTCTGCTTTAATACCAAACAAAGCATCATGCTGTAATGGGGCATCTAATACCTTTGCTTTAACATGATCAGGTTGATTTTGTTCCTTGCACCAAGCATGCCTCCTAATAACAGAACCCATAACTGTGGCCCTGCAGGAGGCCTCCAGAGAATCAAAACCATATTGCAAAGTATGCTTTCCAATTTGTTCAACTACATGCAATAAATCCTGCATTTCTTTGCTTTCTGCACATTCAGAATTTATCAACAATTTCTGTTTAAGCAGTGACATAATATATTACTGATATCTGAGCATATGAAACTGACAATTTAAAGCCCTTATAGCCAAGGTAGCAGAAGTGTAAATCTTTTTTCCCCATCTGTCCAGTGCCCTAGAATCCCTGTCAGAGGGAGTAGGGTTTTTTACAGTGGAAGCCTTGACCCCTTCGGGACCCTGAGAGATAGTTTCTGGGTCAGCAGCAGGGTTTTTGAAAAGGAATTTATGAGAGTCATGAACCCTGTAGTACCTGTCCGGCTTAACAGGAGCTGGAGGTAAGGAGTCAGAGGTCAGACTGGACTCTGAAAATACATCTACAATGTCTAACACAGGTGGAATAGCTAGGGGCCTGTGTTGTGGTAGTAAAAGGAAGTCTCTGAGCGTTTTCTTAGATTCTGAATAATCTTGGCTCTCCCAGTGGAAATGCTCCCTCATGGTATGTAAAGTTTCCCCAAAAGAATAATCCTCAGGAGGAGAGGCTGAAGGGATAGATTCTTCAGCATCAGAATTCTCATAGGGAGGAAGAGAGTATTCCTGATCAGAATGGAAACCTGAACTGAAGATTCATATTCTGTCTCTTGCCTAGGCCTCTTATCAGGAGGGGGATGGGAACCCCTGATCAAAGTAATTAGGTCTTCGGCCATTTTGGACATGTTTTTTAGGCATGGAGGCCTGTCCATGAGGCTGCTGTACTTGTTTCTTTGTCTTTAAAGGTGCTTTAGTCTTTGCCTTTGAAGCTTAAGTCGTTTTAACATATAATTGAGTAGGTCTGAAAACACCCTCAGAAGCCGATGCCTGCTCAACGGCTCCGGACCCATCTGAGGGAATAGTTTCCGAAGGTCCAATACCTTGAGCTTCCAGAGGCCTGGTTGACTCCACGTGGGTGTCGGTAGTGGCCTGCGAGTCTAAAATAGCGGTCGTCAGGGGCTGTGAAGGCACCTCACTGAGAACCGGCGACTGGCTTAGAAGCCTCGTTGTCGATTTTGGACCTTGGATGCCTGTCCCTTTCTTTGCGTTTCTTGTGAATTCCGGTAGTCGGATGGCTATCCGACGACATTGAATAGTTAAATCTTTTGCCAAAATAGTGAAATGCAAAATCGTTCCGACGCTTAATAGTGCGTTGGTTAAATCTAGCACAAAACCGACAACTAGCAACATCGTGGTCAGGGCCTAGGCAAGGATTACAGTAAGAATAAAGTCCTTATGAGGTATTTGCTTCCCACAAGAAATACAATTATTAACTTTTTCTGACATCGGTCTGGAGCACGAAAAAAGTTTCCCCAATGGGGTATTTAGCTTTTAGTGAAGACTTCGGATCTGAAATTCGAACACGAAAATCTCAGGAGTCGGCCGACCGGCACTTGCGAACTGCTTTTGCTTCGGGCACCGCACGGCAAGAAAGACTGAAGAAAATGGTGTCGGCTGCATCTTTTATACCCCTGGCACACTGACGTCAGGGAGGAGGCGACAGCAACCGATGCTGGACCTAGACTTTGGAATTCAGGCTGACTGAGGGTAGCCTTCCAGCAGGATAACCTAATTGTAATGACTGCAACAGTGAAACACGAAGAACATCTGATAGGTGCATGTAGCCTGCTTTGAAGCGTAGTAATCTTCTGCAAGATTCCCTGATTGGGATGTGCAGGTAGGCTTCCTTTAAATCTAGTGTTGCCAACTAGGCATCCTTGCCTAGCATAGAAAGCAACTGGTGAAGAGTTAGCATCTTGAATTTTGGAATCACCAAAAAGGTGTTTAGGCTAGAAATGTCCAGGATAGGATGCCATGAGTTGTCTTTTCTGGGTACCAGGAAAAGTCTTGAGTAAAAACCTTGTCCCTTTTCCTCTTCCGGTACAGTTTGAATAGCCTTTACTGAGAGAGAGTACTTGCTTTTGAGCCTCTGCCCACTGATTTGGGGGTAGGTCTGGCCAACCGTTTGGGGTTGGTAACGTGTGGAAGTGAAATCTGTATCTTTGGGAAACTATATTTAAAATCCATTTCTCCTGGGAAATGGGTTCCCAGTTTATTGCCTGCAGAGCAATCTTTCCCCCCTAAAGGAACAGTCAGATGAGAAGTGCTTGGAAGCTTTAAAGTGAAGTCATTCAGACAGCTTACCATAGGGGGGAGTCTTACTACTCCCTGATTTGGAAGTGGGAGCCCCACACTACTTAGTCCTGTGCGTACCCTGGGACTGAAGCCTGGGTGTTCTGCTGGTTCTGCATTTGGACTGAGAAGGTCTGGAAGAGGTAAGAAAGGACCAATTCTTAGAGGGCCAATGCCTACTGAATCTTGAAGGCTGTACTTGTAGGAAATCTAACAGTTCGCATAGATTTAGCTTTTTCCTCCTCCTTTTTAAGAACTTCTTCTGCTTTGTTAGGCGGTCCTGGTTTAAGGGAGCATCCAGTAATTTCGCTTTAACATGATCTGGCAAGGATTGCTCCTTAAGCCAAGCATGCTTTCTAAGTACAGACCCAGTTACAGCAGCCCTGCAAGATGCCTCTAGTTAATCAAAACCACATTGCAAAGTATGCTTTCCAACTTGTTCAGATGAATGCAGTAAATCCTGTAAATCCTTATTTTCGGCGCAATCAGGAATCAACATCATTTTCTGCTTAAGCAATCCAATAACATGCTGCTGATACTTTAACATATGAAACCGGCAGTTTAAGGCCCTAATGGCCAAAGTTGCAGAAGTGTACACCTTCTTACCCCATCGATCCAGCACCCTGGAGTCTCTATCAGGGGGGGTAGGATTTTTGGCAGTAATAGCTTTAATGCCCTTTGGTCCCTGTGAAATGGTCTCAGGATCCGCAGTAGGATTTTTAAAAAGGAACTTGTGGGAGTCAGGGACCCTGTAATATCGGTCAGGTTTTCTGGGAGCAGGAGGTAGAGAGTCAGGGGCCAAGCTAGATTCCAAAAAGGCATCATCAACAATGTCTAGTACAGGAGGTATGGCTAAAGGCCTGTGCTGGGGCAGGAGTAAGAAATCCCCAAGCCTCTTTTTAGAATCAGAAATCCTGACTTTCCCAATGAAAATGCTCCCTGAGAAATCCTCTGGGGGGAAGCAGAAGGAATAGAGTCCTCAGCATCAGAATTCCTCATAGGTAGATAAGGGTAAATCCTGGTCATCAGAGAAAACAAAAAATTCAGAATCCTGGTCAGAAGTATCATAAGCCAACTCGGTCCTGGGTCTCTTAGGGGGAGGAAGGCTGGCTTCCCCTAATTAAAGTAATAAGGTCTTCAGCCATTCTTATTTGTTTTTTAAGCATAGAGGCCTGACCATGCAGTCTGGGCATCAGTTTTCTAGGCATGGTTCGAATTTTAGGCCTTGAAGAAGAAAATGGCGTCAGTTTAATAATCATGTTCGTAGGCCTGAATACACCCTCAGAAGCCAGTGCCTGCACAGCGGCTATGGACCCATCCAAGGTAGAGACTTCCGCAGGTTCGACAATTTAAGCATCTCGAGGCATACCGGACTCCAAATGGGTCTCAGTAGAGGCCCGCGAATCTGAAATAGCGGGTATCAGGGGCTGCGAAAGCACCTCACTGAGTACCGGCGAACAGGCGACTGGCTTAGAAGAGTCGTCGGCAGCTTTGGACCTAGGCAGCCTGTCTCTGTCTTTATCTTTGTGTGATTTCGGAATGTCGGTAGTCTAATGGCTTACCGAAGACATATCAGGATAACTGAACCGAGCACCAAAATATTTAGAAGCAAAAATATACAGACTGATAGTTTGTGGTCTAAATAAGGCACAAAACCGAGAGACAGGTATGTCGTGGTCAGGGCCTAGGCAAGGAATACAGTACGAGTGAAAAACTTTATGAGGCATTTGCTTTCCACATGTAATGCAATTAACTTTTACTGACATCGGTTTAGAGCAATGAAAAGTTTCCCCAACGGGGTACTTAGCTTTTAGTTGAAGTCTTCGGTTCTGAAACTTGAAAACGAAAATTTCAGGAGTTGGCCAACCGGAACTTGCAAACTGCTTCTGCTTCGGGCACCACACGGGAAGAAAAACTGATGTAATGGCATCGGCTGCATGTTTTATAACCCTGACAACCTGACGTCATGGAAGAAGGGACAGCAACTGACACAGGACCCAAGACTTTGTTAATCAGTCCAACTGAGGGCTACTGCAAACAGATAACCCAAATGTGATGACTGCAACAGTGAAACACGAAGAACATAATCCTCTTCCAAGAAAAGGAGAGTGCGTCCACCTTCCATAAGAGGACCTGGGACTCGCACAAAACAGAGGAAATTGTCTTTTCAGAGGGCAGGCAAAGAGATCCACTTGAGCAGTACCCGCCACTGGTGAACAATGTCCAGAAACACATCCCTTGAAGCATCCATTTGTGGGATTGAGTGAAGGACCTGCTCAGATTGTCTGCTATAACATTCTGAGCTAAAGTAATATAAACCACCTGAAGAGTTATTTGATATTGGACACCCAGATCCCATACCAGAAGTGCCAGCCAGCAAAGATAAGATCTCACACCCCCGTTTGTTGATATACCATGACTGTGGTACTGTATGTGAATACCTTGAGAGGCCTCGGAGAGAAGAGGATTAAAGGCCTGAAGAGCCAGCAGAAGAGCAGTCCTCTCTTTGATGTTGATATGGCCACTCCACTGACAAGCTGACCACACTCCCTGAACCCTCAGGGAGCCAAACAGCTCCCCATCCTACATCTGAAGCACCTGTGAATACATCTGGAGAGGTAAGAGGAGGCTGAAAAGGGAGACCTGGATTCAGAGACAACTGCTAAATCCACCACAGAAGTTCCTTTCTGAGACATGGGAGAAGAGGAACAGGAAAGTCTAAAGGATGCACATGCTGAAGCCACACCGACTTCAGAAACCACTGAAACTTCCTCATGTGGAGTTTGGCCAGAGGGAGTATCTAAATGGTGGAAGCCATGAGCCCCAGAACTCTCAGAAACTTCCTGGCTGAAATGGAGGTCAGAGGAAGAAGAGTTTGAAAGGAGGAAATGAGAGTTAACGCCTTTGGAGGAGGCAGGGATGCCAGCATTGGCACCGTTTGAATCCTGCAACCCAAAAAGACATGATCTTGAGAAGGAGTCGGGGAAGACTTTTGAAGTTAATTGTGAACCCCTGGTTCTGAAGAAGAGAAATGATAAAATGAAGATTTTGCAAAAGGGCCTCTGGAGAAGACACCTGAATCAACAGGTCATCCAAATAAGTAAAGATGTCGATCCCTTGAAGCCTGTGAAAGGGAATCACAGGAGCTAGGCATTTGGTGAATACCCTTGGTGCAGTAGAAGGGCCAAAGGGCAAAGCACAGAACTGAAAAATGCCAGGAAGCAGTGAAACGCAAAAATCTCCTGAAGAGGATGGATCAGAATACGAGGATAAGCATCCTTGAGGTCCAGGGACACCAGTAATGCCTGAGGGAGCAAGAGAGAACAAAGGGACAACATCCAAAAGGAAGGGTATTCAGAAAAGTGTTTAGATGCAAAAGGTCTAGAATAGGCTGCCAAGTACCTTCTTTTCTGGGAAATAGAAACATTCTGGAATAAAACCCTTTCCCCCTTTGGGACACAGGCACCTCTTGAATAGTACCTTGATATAACAGGTCCTGAAGAACTTCTGGATAAAAAGGAAGTTGTTCCCGAGGAGGCTGAGGAATGCCCATAAAAGGAGAGCAGGAAATCCAGACAATGAAATACCCCTGTCAAATGACTGACAGAACCCAAGAATCCTGGGTGATTTGGAGCCAAACAGGAAGGGAAAGGCGAAGAGAAAGAGGAATGTGGGTGGGAACAGGTGGATAGTCAAAGAGCACCTGGTTTGGCAGGAAAGGAGGGCTTAAGAATCCCCGCAGTATGAGTGGCCTTTAGCAAGAGGAGTCCGTTTACTACCCTTTTACCTTTAGGAGGAGGGTGAGATTACCTACGAACAAAGGCTGGCTTAGAAGGGTAATTTCACTGAAATCTAGGCACAGAAGAAACAATGACATGCTTAAGCTCCTGTAAAGCCTTCCCCTTGTCCTGAAGAGACTTAAATAAACCAGCAGCTGCTTCACCAAACAAAAAAGCATCATCTAGAGGAGCTTCCAGTAACTTAGCCTTAATATCATAGGGCAAAGGTTCAAGTCAAAACGAAGAATATCTCCTCAGAACCAAACCAAAAGCAGCAGCCCTAGAAGAGGCATCTGCTGTATCACAACTACATTTGATAGAATGACGAAGTACCTGAGAGGAAGTCCCAAGCAAGGAAATAGCAAATTTACTCGAGTCAGGAAGATCAGAAAGAAGCTGACAAGCCTGAGAAAGAGCCAAGACAAACCTAGAGAGATGGATCTGATGACCAATAGCCCTAAAAACCAGGGTAGCCAAAGTATAGAACTTCTTACCCAGCCTTATCTATGGTTCTACCGCCCTTGTAAGAAGGCAGTAACTTGGACGAAGGAAGCAGTTGAGCTGTCTTATCAGAGGCTACAGACACCACAGAAGGGTCAGCAGCAGGACATTTAAACAAAAAAGAACAATCCTCATCCACCCTATAAAACCTACCAGACTTCTCGGGAGCAAAGACTCTGGCGCTTTAGAAGCATTTGAAAAAACATCCAATAAAGCAGACAAGACAGGAGCAACGGCGACAGGTTTAGGAGATTCCATCTGCAGTAAGTCATAGTAACTCTTATGGATATCAAAACCTGGGCACAATCCCACTTAAATTCCATCATCCTAGAGATTGTGTTCCCACAGGAAATTTCCTCAGAAGGAGTATCTAGAGTATGAGAATCCTCCCCTCCTCAGAAAGTACAGTTGTGTACACTTACCATAAATGTAGATGTTTGAGTGCATTCACTGTTGCAGTCATTACATGAGTAATCTGTTGGCAGGTTGCCCTCAGTCGGCCTGATTACAAAGTCTTGGGTCCTGCGTCGGTTGCGGTTCCTTCTTCCATGACGTCAGGTCGTCAGGGGTATAAAACATGCAGCCGATACCATTACATCAGTTTTTCTTGCCCCAGATGTCAGGTGCCCCCCAAATGGGTAGCTATATTTATATATATATATATATATATATATATATATATATATATATATATATATATATAAAATTTAAAACACAAAACACATACCTCCAACCAAAAGCAAATACACCAAAAAGGCTTTTAAGCATAGTAAAAGAAAGGAGAGGTATAGAAAGAGAAAAACAGGGGGCTGGAGGGAAGGTAACCAGGACTGCAACAGCAAATACACTCGAACATCTACATTTACGGTAAGTGTACACAACTGTACTAGGTTCTTCGTGTTTCACTGTTGCAGTCATTACCCAAAGCTATGGTTGGGAGGATGGATTTATACAGCATTAGGAGCAGCTATAAGGCCCTGCAGGACAGCAGTGGCAAAGCCAGCTCTGGATTTAGAGAAGAGAGGTAAATGGTAATGTTTGGTGAACGTATGAACTGAGCTCCAGGTAGCAGCTTCTAGAATGTCTCTGGTAGGAACCCATCTGTGAAAGGCTGCAGAAGTAGATGCAGCCCTGGTGGAATGAGATCCGATCCTCTTGGAGATAGGTTTATCATGGTGTATATAGCAAAAACAAATACAATGGCTTATCCATTTGGAAATAGTCTGATTTGAAATAGCCCTTCCCTCTGTCCCTGCAACAAATGCCACCAATAGTTGCTCAGATTTTCTTAGAGATTTTGTCCTGTTTAAGTAGAATCTAAGTTGTCTGTGTACATCCAATGAATGCAGAATCCGCTCAGCCTTGTTCTGTGGCTTGGGAAAGAAAGTTGGCAGATGAATGGTCTGATTAAGAGCCACACTGGATACCACCTTAGGCATGAAAGATGGATTGGTCCTGAGAGCCACCCTGTCCGGATGAAAAATAATGAAAGGCTCCACTGCCATAAGAGCCTGTAATTCTGAAATCCTTCTAGCTGAAGTGACTGCTAAAAGGAAAGCTGTTATCCAGGAGAGAAATTTTTGGTCTGTAGTAGCAGCTGGCTCAAAAGGAGGGAGAGAGTGTTTTTCCAAAACAAAATTGAGGTCCCATGCAGGAGTTGCTGCTCTCCTGGTAGGCCTTAAATTTTTGGCCCCTCTGAGATACTGCTTTAGCAGAGGATGAGAGAAGAGGGGAAGGTTCGGTGTTGTAATGAGCTGAAATGGCAGAGGCATGGATTTTTACGGAAGAAAAAGATAGGCCCTTGTGAAGCATCTCAGTTAAGTATTGCAGAATCTGAGGAATATTGGGCATTGATGTGCTTAATCCTTGTGATTGGTTCCAGGCACAGAATCTTTTCCATTTGTCAGCATAAGATTTGCTAGTACTAGGCCTTCTAGCCTCCAAAATGACATCCATCACAGGTTTGCTGAGGGATGCCAAGGGTGAAATTAGTTGATTAGCCACGCTGCAAGATTCAAAGTTTGGAGATGTGTGTGCAGAACTTGGTAGTTCTGCTGAGACAGTAGGTAAGGTGTCTGAAGCAGGTGCTAAGGAGGAAGTTGAGACATTGTGCAGGAGTGGGTACCAGTGTTGGCGAGGGCAGTCTGGAGCAATCAGAATAATTTTTGGTTTGTCCAGTTTGACTTTTAGTAGAACTTTGGAGAGCAGAGGCAGAGGGGGAAAAACACAGACTGATAGGTTTTTCCAGCTGAATGATAGAGAGTCCACTTTCCAAGCTTTTTTGTGATTAATTCTTGTGAAGAATTTGTCCATCTGATAGTTCTGGGGTGAGGCAAAGAGATCTAAGTCTGGGCTCCCCCATTTGTGTGTCAACAGGTTGAAAACTTGTGGTTCCAATTTCCATTCGTGTGGGTCCATAAGATTTCTGCTTAGTTCGTCTGCCAGAGTATTTAGCTTTCCTGGCAGGAATTGAGCTTGTAGTTGTATTTGACAGGTCAAGGCCGTGTTCCACAATGCCATGGCTAGTCTGCAAAGGGGGGTAGGAATGTGTACCCCCCCTGCTTGTTTATGTACCACATAACTGTGGTACTGTCTATCAGTAGTTGTCCTGGATGAAGGTAGTCCTGGAAGGCTGTCCGTGCATTCTATACAGCTAGCATCTCTTTCTGATTGATATGTAGGTGCATTTGAGTTGGGCTCCATTTGCCCTGAATGCACTTCCCTGCCAGATAAGCCCCCAAGCATAGTCTGATGTGTCTGTAGTCAGGGTTTGGGCAGCAGGGGGTGGATTGAATGGCAGTCCCTTGTTTTGGTGGCAGGCCTCTGCCCACCATAGGAACTCTAGTTGCAGGCAAGGTATAATAGGAATCATTGTTTCCAGGCTGTGACAATGCTGATTCCATAAACATTTTAAGTACCACTGAAGTTTCCTCATATGCAGTCTTGCACATGGAATTAGAAGAATGCAGGAGGCCATGAACCTCAAGGCTTGCAGAATTTGTCTTGCAGATTAGTAGGGTTTTTGTGGCCAACTGCATGAAGTAAGTCACCAATTGAATTTGCTTTTCTGGAGTAAGGTAAGCCGTCTGGGCAGTTGTATTCAAGCTTGCACCCAGGAATGTAATTTTTTGACGGGGTACCAGGTGATTTATTTTCGTTTATGGTGTACCCTAGACAAGTTAAAACCCTTTTTACAAATGCCAGATGCTTTAGAAGAATGTCCTTGTTTTCTGCCTGAATTAGACAATCGTCCAGGTATGGATATATTTTAATATTTCTTTGTCTGCAAAATGCAATTACTGGTGCCAGGCACTTTGTGAAGACCCTGGGCACAGTAGATAAGCCAAAGGGCAGTGCAGAGAACAGGTAATGCAAGTAGCCTGCTTTGAAGCGTAGGCATCTTCTGCAGGATTCCCTGATTGGGATATGCAGGTAAGCCCTCCTAAGTTTAGAGTTACCAACCAGGCATCTTTGCCTAGCATAGGTAGCAACTGTTGAAGAGTCAGCATCTTGAATGTTGGTATGTTCAGCAATGTGTTTAAAGTGGATAAGTCCAAAATTGGACGCCATGATTTGTCTTTTCTGGGTACCAGGAAAAGTCTGGAATAGAAACCTTGTCCCTTTTCCTCTTCTGGAACTGGTTGAATAGCCCCCATGTTCATGAGGGACAGAACTTGTTTCGGGGCCTCTGCCCACTGATTTGGGGGCAGATCTGGCTATCTGTTTGGGACTGGCAACGTGTGGAAGTGAAATCTGTATCCCTGGGATACTATATTTAAAACCCATTTGTCCTGGGTAATAAGTTGCCAGTTTCGTGCATGAAGTGCTAGTTTTCCCCCCAAAGTGGCGGCCAAGAGGTAAGTGCTTGTTAACTGTAGAGGGAAGTCATTGAGACTGCCTACTATAGGGAGGTGCCTTGTTGCTTCCAGTTTTGGAAGTGGAGGCACCCCCCCATTGTTTTGTTCTAAAAGTTCCTTGTGACTGAAACCTGGAGCCTTTGGAAGGTCTTGGTTTGACCTGAGCAGCTCTCAAGAGGACTGGAAAGGACCAGTTCTTAGTAGGCCAGAGCCTACTAAATCTTGGAGGTTGCACTTGTAAGAAATCTTTCACAGTTTGCAGATTTAGCTTTATCTTCCATCTTTTTTTAACACTTCTTCAGCCTTATTACCAAAGAGACGGTCCTGTTGTAAAGGAGCATATAACAATTTTGCTTTAACATGGTCAGGCAGAGTTTGCTCAATGCTTTCTTAACACAGACCCAGTTACAGCAGCCCTACAAGAGGCCTCCAAGGAATCAAACCCACACTGCAAAGTATGTTTTCCAACTTGTTCAGCTGAATGCAATAAATCTTGCAATTATTTATTTTCCACAGTCTGAGATTAACATAATTTTCTGTTTAAATAGTCCCATGATATGCTGTTAATATTTAAGCATAAGAAATTGACAGTTTAAAGCCCTGATTGCCAAAGTTGCAGACGTGTAAACCTTCTTACCCCATCTATCCAGCGCCCTGGAATCTCTATCAGAAGGGGTGGGATTTTTGGCAGTAGAGGCCTTAATGCCTTGGGACCCTGAGAAATGGTTTCAGGATCAGCAATAGGGTTTTTGAAAAGGAATTTGTGGGACTCAGGAAACCTGTAGTATCTGTCCGGCTTACAAGGAGCCGGAGGCAGGGAATCAGGAGTCATATTACATTCTGAGAAAACATCATAAACAATGTCCAGAACAGGAGGTATAGCCAAAGGCCTATGCTGAGGAAGTAGAAGAAAATTTCTAAGTCTCTGTTTAGATTCAGAGAAGTCCTAACTTTCCCAGTGGAAATGTTCCCTTAAGGCATCTAAAGTTTCCTCAAAGGAAAACTCCTCAGGGGGAGAAGGCAGAAGGAATGGAATCCTCTGCATTAGAGTCCTCATAAGTAGGAATAGACAAATCCTGTTCATTAGAAGAGTCAGAAGATATAGAATCCTGTTCAGAAGACTCAATGTCTTGCCTAGGCCTCTTAGGAGGGGGTTGGCTACCCCTGATCAGAGTAATTAAATCTTCAGCCATTTTGATCATTTGTTTTTTAGGCATAGGGGCCTGCACATGTGGCCCAGGCATCGTTTTTTTATACACATTTAGATTTTGGCCTTAATTTTAAAGATGGCGTCGGTCTAATATACAAATCTGTAGGCCTGAAAACACCCTCAGACACCAGTGCCTGCACAGCGGCTCCGGGCCCATCTAAGGTAAAGACATCCGTGGGTTCCATAATTGAAGTATCTCGCTGCATACCGGACTCCGAATGGGTCTCAGTAGAGGCCTGCGAATCAGAAGTAGCGGGTATCAGGGGCTGCAAAAGCACCTCAATGAGTACCGGTGACTGGCTTAGGAGAAGCGTCGTCGGTTTTGGACCTCGACAGTCTGTCTCTGTCTTTTTCTTTGCGTTTTTTTAGTTATTAAGGTAGACGGATTGCTAACAGACGACATTACTGGATAATTAAATCTTGAGCCAAAATATTTAGAAGCAAAAATTTGCCGACGTTTAATCGTGCGTTGATTAAATTTAGCACAAAACTGATAGCAAGGCCTAGGCAAGGAATACAGTACAAATGAAAATCCTAATGAGGTATTTTGCTTCCCCCAAGTAATGCAATTAACTTTTACTGACATTGGTAAGGAGGAAGAAATATTTCCCCAACGGGGTACTTAGCTTTTAGATGAAGACTTTGGTTCTGAAACTCGAAAACGAAAATTTCAGGAGTCGGCCGACCAGCACGTGCGAACTACTTCTGCTTCGGGCACCGCACGGCAAGAAAGACTGATGTAATGGCATCGGCTGCATGTTTTATACCCCTGACGACCTGACATCATGGAAGAAGGGACAGCAACCAACACAGGACCCAAGACTTTGTTAATCAGGCCAACTGAGGGCAACCTGCCTGCAGATTACCCAAATGTATTGACTGCAACAGTGAAACACGGAGAACATCCATAGTCCAAAGGAGAAGGAATCTGGGTAGAATAAGCAAGGGAGTCATCATCAGAATCCACCTGGGAAGGATTCGATTCCCTGGGCTTTTTAGGGGAAGAAGACGACCAAGAAGGAGCAGGAATCGAAACCCCTTGAGGAGGCCTAAATGTCAGTAAAGCATCAAATAACACCTTAGTAAAGGCCTGCCATTCACACTGTGGCTCCCTTGTAGCAGCAGAAACACTGAGTTTTCTGTTTCTTTTTTAATGGGACATCCGACCTGGAAACCCTAGAAGGCCCAGACTCAGGATGGCAGTCCACAATAGTAGTAAGAACCTCTTCCCTAAAGAGAAACTGTGGAACCCCTCTAGACCCCTTGGAAACAGTCAACCATGGTTCCCTCTGAATGCTCAGAATGGACACCTGCAAAGCCTCGTCAGTCATGTTCCCCGCCAGATGCTAACAAGGCCTCCAACTTAGATGTGGTAGAAGAATCTGACAAAACAACCTGGCAAGCCTCTGGGTTCATAACAACCTCGGGAGAAACACCCGGCAGAGGCTGGGCAGCAGAACATTCTGGCCTTACTTTATGCACCTTCTTCCCTGATGACTGACGCTCAGGAGAGGAAGTTCCATCCATAGTATTTCCAGCAAGAAGCTTAAGATGCTAGTTCTCAAGATTCAAGTTAAGGGAAGAAAGCCTACTACGAAGAGTTGTGCGGACAAATGCCTGACAAATCGAGTAGGACATAGTCATGAGAAGCACCTAGGCAAAAAAAGGCACTTTGTGTGGTGGCCTATATGAGAAATCAGTCTCCCACACTGGCATTTACCCTTCCTGGATAACATGAAACCCAAACGGCACAAAACAAACAGAAAAAGTAACAAAAACCCCAACTGTATACTTATCTCTGACGGTGAAGACTCCAGCAAACAGGAGAAAGCACAGAAATGCCAACAAACAGAAAAATGGTGCAAAAAAAAAAAGGGATCAAGGTAACAGACCGACTGTTAGAACAACATTCGGATTTGGCAGCAAAGAAGTTCTGACGATGGTACACCTGAACATCATCTTTATGCCCTTCCCTACGCAAGGCTTGTGTAGGTGACATTTAGCGTACCTTTAAGCAACGGTAGACTTTGATAAACTGGCCTGTCGGAGGGCTTCACGGAAGGGAATCCCATTTGTAAGAAATACAGCAGTGGTGAATGTAAGGACATCAGCAGTTACTGAATGCAGTGCACCTTAGACAATCATATGTCATTCTTTTTCTCACAACCAGCCCTTCACAAACTGCCTGCCTAATCTACAAGTTGCATGGTTAAGAAAGCCAGTTCTAAAAACACCATGACACTATAAATTAGCTAAAGATGTCCAAGGGAAATACTCCTGACAGGTGCAATAGTTATGAATGACTTCATCACTTTAGAAATAAAGTAACACTTGGGAAGCAGTGTTTGTCTAACATCTCGAGAACACACAATTACAACACGTATTGAGTGGCACAGAAAATTCAATTCCACAGCTCAGGAACGACTGCTCTCACCACACTTTTTCTTTAGGAGGAGTGTATCAGCAGAAATCGCAATCTTCACAGTTTCCACTTTCTTAATCCTCCAGTACCCAAGGCAATATATATATATTTTTTAATATAAAACAATGTTGCATTTAGAATACAGTAATGAAAGCCTCAAAAAGAACAATTCTGAAAATTTTACCATCTTACAGAATGCAACTCAGGTGCAATAAAGTTGCAAAATGCATCTGTTACAACAGTACATGAAAAAAAAACTCAGTACGGCAAGGTTCTACGCTACAGCTCTGTATACAGATTGCAAAAACCCTAGCTTAACTGTTTTAAAACTTTAATGCAACTTAAATATCTGACAACTCTGGAAAAATCTTTCAAACTGCTGCCATTGAAAATGTCACTAGAAACCAACAAATTACTGACCTGTAACTGCCACTTCAAAATACATACATTACAAAAACAGACACCAACACACAGTATCACTAAAAGCAGTCCACTCCATAAAGAGATACCCGAATGACAAAGGCTATGTAAATGACTGCTACAAATGTAAACAGAATGCTTACCGTAACAGTAGAGGACGGACTGATCACCCGCTGCAGTATTAACTGATGGGATATCCTGCTAAGGATAACCATATGCCCGATCAGCATACCAAAACCTAGTCATCCTACCCTCGTATCACAAGTTCAATGTATAACCTCAACCTAATGGAAGCAGGGGTACATAAAGGATATCTAGATGTGAATTACATTAGGACTTTCTTAACCCAGACAAGGAAAGTACAGTTGTGTACACTTACCATAGAGGTCAGAGTGTATTCACTTGTTGCAGTCATTACATTTGGGTTATCTGCCTGCAGGTAGCCCTCAGCTGGCCTGAATATCAGAGTCTTGGACTCCTGTGTTGGATGCAGTCTTTTCTTTTTAAGACGTCAGGTCGTCAGGGGTATAAAACATGCAGCCGACGCCATTACATCAGTTTTTCTTGCCCCAGATGTCAGGTGCCCACATAATGGAAAGCAATTACATGTTAGATTATACCTCCAACAAAAAGTAAATACACCAGAAAGCTGCAATACACTAAAGAAGAAAAGTACAGCCAAGAGAAGTCAGGGGGCTGGAGGGAGGGTAACCAGGACTGCAACAGTGAATACACTCTAACATCTACATTTATGGTAAGTGTACACATCTGTACTATGTTCTTCGTGTTTCACTGTTGCAGTCATTACATCTGGGTTGATTCCCAAAGCTAAGAAAGGGAGGAGGAAGTTAGAGAGCATTAGGACCAGCTATTAATCCCTGCAAAACTGCAGTGGCAAAACCAGCTCTGGATTTAGAAAAAATAGGCATGTGGTAATGCTTGGTGAAGGTATGAACAGAGCTCCAGGTATGCAGCTTCTAGGATGCCCCTGGTAGTAACCCCTCTGAGAAAAGCTGTAAAGGTAGATGCAGCCCTGGTGGAATGCGATCTTATCCCCTGTGGGGTAGGTTTTCCATGGTGCTTATAGCAGAAATGAATGCAATGGGCTATCCATTTAGAAATGGTTTGCTTTGAAATGGCCTTTCCCTCTGCCCCTACAGCAAAGCCAACTAGCAGCTATTCAGATTTTCTGAGAGGCTTAGTCCTGCCCAAACAAAATCTAAGTTGTCTGTGCACATTCAAAAAGAGCAGTATTCCTTCTCCTTCGTTTTGTGGATTTGGGAAAAAAGTAGGCAAATGAATGGACTGATTAAGGGCCATACTAGAAACCACCTTGAGCATAAAGGAAGGATTAGTCCTGAGAGACACCCTGTCTGCATGGAAGATGATGAAGGGCTCCACAGCCATGAGGGCCTGTAATTCAGACACTCTTCTTGCTTAACTGATGGCTAGAAGGAAGGCTGCTTTCCAAGAAAAGAATTTCAACTCTGCAGTTGCAGCTGGCTCAAAAACAGGTTGAGTGAGCTTTTCCAATACAAAGTTAAGGTCCCAGGGCTGGAGAAGGGGCTCTCCTGGGAGGTCTTAAATTTTTAGCCCCTCTGACGAATTGCTTTAGCGGGGTGTGAGGGAAGAGGGGTGGTTCAGTATTATAATGTGCTGAAATGGCAGAGGCATGGATTTTAATTGACAAGAAGGAAAGGCCCTTGTGGAGCATCTCTAAGTACTGAATATGCGGTAAGCTGGGCACTGTTGTGCCCATCCCCTGAGTCTGGCTCCAGGAAGAGTATCTTTTCCACTTTTCAGCATAGGATTTTCTAGTACTAGGCCTCCTTGCTTCCAGAATGACGTCTAGCACCTGCTTACTAAGGGATGCTATTGGAGAGCTCAAGGAATTAGCCAGGCTGCAAGGTTCAGGGTATGAAGCTGAGGGTACAGAATCCAACCATATTGCTGGGACAGCAGGGAAGGGGTCTGAGGCAGGTGCCATGGTTCCTGCAGTGACATACTGCGCAAGAGGGGGTACCAGTGCTGGTGTGGCCAGTCATGTGCAATTAGTATTGTCCTTGGTCTGTCCCGTTTGATCTTTAGCAAAACTTGAGAGGAGAGGCAGAAAGGGAAAGGCATAAACTGAGAGGCTTTCCCAGATGAAGGACAGGGCATCCACTTTCCAAGCTTGACTGTGGGAAGTCCCTGTGCAGGATTTGTCCAATCGGTAGTTCTGAGGGGAGGTAAACAGGTCTATCTCTGGATTCCCCCCATTTGTTTCTCAAAAGGTTGAATACCTTTGGTTCCAGTTTCCACTCATGTGGGTCCAGTGAAATTTCTGCTTAGGTCATCTGCCAGTGAATTTAGCTTGCCTGGCAGGAATTGATCTTGTAGGTGAACTTGGTAGCTCAAGGCCGTGCTCCACAGAGCCATGGCTAGTCTGCAGAGAAGGTACGAGTGGGTTCCCCCCTGCTTGTTTATGTACCACATAACAGTGGTGTTGTCTGTCTTTACCAATAACTGTCCTGGAAGAATGTGGTCCTTGATTGATATGCAGGTGCATTTGACTCTGGTTCCATTTGCCCTGAATGCACTGCCCTGCCAACTGAGCCCCCCATGCATAGTCTGATGAGTCTGTTGTTAGGGTTTGGGTGGCAGGGGGGTAGAGTGAAAGGGAGCCCCTTGTTGTGGTAGCAGGCCTCTGTCCACCAAAGGAATTCTGTCTTTATACAAAGAATGATAGGAATCATTGATTCCAGGTCCTGAGAATGTTGACACCATAGGCTTTTTAGATACCATTGTAGTTTCCTCATATGCAGTCTTGCATATGGAATTAGTAGAATGCAAGAGGCCATGAACCCCACGGCTTGCAGGATTTTCCTTGCAGATAGTAGGGTTTTTGTGGCCAGTAGTCTGAAGTAGGCTGTCAAACTTGTTTCTCTGGCGTGAGGTAAGCCCTCTGGAAAGTTGTGTTCAAGCTTGCTCAAAGGAATACAATTTGTTGGCAGGGTACTAGATAATATTTCTTTTCGTTTATGGCGTACCCCAGTGAGGTTAGAAGTTTCTTTACAAATGCCACATGTTTTAGTAGCATGCCCTGGTTTTCTGCCTGAATTAGACAATCATCCAGGTATGGATATATCTGAATATTTCTTTGCCTGCAAAATGCAATGACTGGAGCTAGATACTTTGTGAATACCCTGGGCCCAATAGATAAGCCAAAGGGAAGTGCAGAGAACTGATAGTACATGCAGCCTGCTCTGAAGCGTAGGTATTTCCTCTAAGATTCCCTTATTGGAATGTGCAGGTAAGCTTCCTTTAAGTCTAAGGTTGCCAATTGGGCATCTTTGCCTAGCATAGGAAGCAGCTGTTGAAGTGTTCGCATTTTGAATGTTGGAATTACCAAAAAGGTGTTTAGAATAGAGGGGTCCAGGAAAGGACACCAGGAGCTGTCTTTTCTGGGTACCAGGAAAAGTCTTGAGTAAAAACCTTGGTCCCCTTTCTTCTGCTGGGACAGGTTGAATAGCCCTGATAGTTAGAAGAGAGAGAACCTGCTGCTGAGCCTCTGCCCACTGATTTGGGGGTAGGTCTGGCCAACCGTTTAGGGTTGGTAAGGTGTGGAAGTGGAATCTGTATCCCTCGAAAACTATATTTAAAACCCATTTGTCCTGAGTAATGATTTCCCAATTTTATGCATGCTGGGCAATCTTTCCTCCAAAAGGAGCAGGCAGTTGAGCAGGGCTTGGAAGGGTTAAGGTTAAGTCATTGTGACATTTTTGCATTGGGGGAAGTCTTACTACTTTCAGCTTTGGAAGTGGAAGCCCCCCACTGCTTAGGCCTGTGTGTACCTTGAGACTGTAGCCTAGGTGGTCTGCTGTTCCTGGATTTGGGCTGAGAAGGCCTGGAAGAGACTGGAAAGGACCAATTCTTGGAAGGCCAACGCCTACTAATCTGGGAGGATGTAATTGCAGGAAATCTTTAACAGTTTGCATAGATTTAGCTTTTTCCTCCATCTTTTTAAGGACGACTTCTGCTTTGTTGCCAAACAAGCGGTCTTCGTTTAAGGGAGCATCCAGTAATTTAGCTTTAACATGATCTGGCAAATTTTGCTCCTTAAGCCAAGCATGCCTTCTAAGTACAGACCCAGTGACAGCAGCCCTGCAAGATGTTTCTAGAGTCAAAACCACACTGCAAAGTATGTTTACCAACTTGTTCAGCAGAATGCATTAAATCTTGTAATTCTTTATGTTCATCACATTTAGGAATCAACATCATTTTCTGTTTAAGTCGTCCCATAATATGTTGTTGATACTTTAACATATGAAACTGGCAGTTTAAGGCCCTAATGGCCAAAGTAGCAGAAGTGTAAACCTTCTTGCCCCATCTGTCCAAGGCCCTGGAATCTCTATCAGAGGGGGTAGGGTTTTTAGCAGTAGTAGCCTTAATGCCTTTTGGTCCTTAAAATGGTCTCTGGAACCGCAGTAGAATTTCTGAAGAGAAACTTGTGCGAGTCAGGGACTCTAACACCGGTCAGGCTTTCTGGGAGCTGGAGGTAAAGAGTCTGGGGCCAGGCTAGATTCCAGGAAGGCATCATCTACAATGTCCAGAACAGGAGGGATAGCTAAAGGCCTGTGTTGAGGGAGGAGTAAGACTTCCCTAAGTCTCTTTTTGGAGTCAGAGAAATCCTGCCTTTCATAGTGGAAATGCTCCCTAAAAGAGTGCAAGGTGTCACCAAAAAAAAAATGTTCTGGAGGGGAAGCAGAGGGAATGGAATCCTCTGCATCAGAATCGTCATAGGTAGAGAAGGGCAAATCCTGGTAATCAGAAGAAAAGTACAGCTTTGTAACTACCATAAATGTAGATGTTCGAGTGTTCACCCTGCTGCAGTCATCACACTTGGGTTCCCCTGCCGTCAGGCGGTCCCGCAGTCGGCCTGAGTTCCAAAGTCTTGGTCCGGCGTCGGTTGCTGTCGCTTCTTCCCTGACGTCAGTGTGCCAGGGGTATATAAAAGGCATCAGACGCCATTTTCTTCAGTTTTTCTTGCCCCAGATGTCAGGTGCCCCCAATAGGTAGGCAATATATATATTACTATATAAAAACATACATATAAAAATAAAACAATACCTTCAGGAATAAGCAAATACACCACAGAGGTTGTATAGGATAGAATGGTATAGATAAGTCCAGCTAGTTCAGAGAGGATGGAGGGGGGGTAACCTGGACTGTAGCAGGGTGAACACTTGAACATCTACATTTATGGTAGGTACAAAACTATACTATGTTCATCGTGTTACCCTTCTGCAGTCATCACACTTGGGTTGAATCCCAAAGCTACGGATGGGTGGTGGAGTTAAACATAGTTAGAAGAAGCTAGTAGGCCCTGCAAAACTGCAGTGGCAAAACCAGCTCTAGTCTTAGAATACAGAGGTAAGTGATAGTGTTTGGTGAAGGTGTGCACTGAACTAAGTTGCAGCTTCCAGAATATCCTTGGTTGGCACCCTCCTGAGAAAGGCTGCTGATGTAGCTGTAGCCCTGGTGGAATGGGACCTAATGTTAGCAGGTACCGGTTTCCCATAATGCGTGTAGCAGAAAACGTATGCAATGTCCTATCCATTTTGAAATGGTCTGTTTTGAGATGGCTTTTCCTTGTGATCCTGCAGCATAGGCTACAAAGAGCTGGTCAGATTTTCTGAAAGCCTTAGTTTTATCCAAGTAGTAACGTAATTGCCTGTGAATGTCCAAAGAGTGCAGGAATCTTTCTCCTTTGTTCTGGGGATTTGGGAAAAAGGTGGGCAAATGAATGGTTTGGTTTAGGGCCACACTGGATACCACCTTTGGCATAAAGGAAGAGTTAGTTCGTAGAGAGACTCTGTCTTGATGAAAAATGAGGAAAGGCTCCACTGCCATTAGTGCCTGTAGCTCTGAGACTCTTCTAGCTGAAGTTATTGCTAGTAGCAGGGCAGTTTTCCATGAAAGAAATTTTAAATCAGCTGAAAAAGCTGGTTCAAAGAGCGGCAGTGTAAGCTTTTCCAAAACAAAATTGAGATCTCACGTAGGTGTTGGTGCTCTCCTGGGCGGTCTTATGTTCTTAACCCCTCTGAGGTACTGTCTTGTGGATGTGAAAATAAAGGAGGATCCGTGTTGTAATGAGCTGAAATTGCTGAGGCATGGATCTTAATAGATGAAAAGGAAAGTCCTTTGTACAACATCTCAGGCAAATATTGTAGAATCTGAGGAATGTTTGGATCAAGGGGATTTTGACCTTTAGCCTGGTTCCAGGCGCTAAATCTTTTCCATTTGTCTGAATAGGTTTTCCTGGTGTTGGGCCTCCTGGCCTCCAGAATGACATCCATAACAGCTTTGGATAGAGGTGTTGGCTGGTTGTTTAGGTAATTTGCCATGTAGCCAAGGTTTAAAGTCTTGAGCTGGCTGTGTAGAATCTGATTGTCTCGCTGGGTGAGCAGGTGAGGAATTTGTGGTAAAATCCATGGTGGGCCATGGGCCATGCTCCTTAGAATTGGATACCAGTGTTGGCATGGCCAGTCTGGTGCAATGAGTATCATTTGTGGCCTCTCTAATCTGACTTTCAGCAGTACCTTTGCTAGAATAGGCAGTGGAGGAAAGGCATACACTGTTAATGTTTTCCAACTGAATGAGAGGGCGTCCACTTTCCAAGCTTGTGGGTGGAATGTCCTTGTGCAAAATTTTTGAAGTTGGTAGTTTTGGGGGTTGGCAAACAGATCTATGTCTGGGCGCCCCCATTTCTGAGTTATCATTGCAAATACTTGTGGATCTAATTTCCACTTGTGGGGATCCATGATGTTTCTGCTTAGGTCGTCTGCCAATGTGTTTTTCTTTCCAGGCAGGAATTGTGCTTGTAGTTGAACTTGGTAAGACAGTGCTGTGTTCCACAAGGTCATTGCTTGCCTGCATAGAGGGTAGGAATGTGTGCCCCCTTGCTTATGTACCACATTACTGTGGTATTGTCCATCTTTATTAGTTGTCCTGGGTGCAAGAGGTCCTTGAAAGCTGTTAGGGCATTCTGTACTGCTAGCATTTCTTTTTGATTGATATGCAGATGCCTTTGATCTGTAGTCCATTTGCCCTGAATGCACTGTCCTGCCATGTGTGCTCCCCAGGCATAGTCCAATGCATCTGTTGTCATAGTTTGCCTGGCTGTGGGTACGGTGAAAGGCTGACCCTTGTTGAGGTGACATGCCTGTGCCCATCATAGAAACTCCTGTTGAAGGCAGGGAATGAGTGGTATCATTGTTTCCAAGCTGTGGCTGTGCTGAGTCCATACGCTTTTCAGGTACCATTGTAATTTCCTCATATGCAGTTTTGCAAATGGTATTAGTAGTATGCAATATGCCATGAATCCCAAGGCCTGCAGAATTTTTTTTGCAGGGAGTTGGGTCTTTGTTGCCATTACTTTGAAGTATGGAGTCAGCTGTTGTTGCTTGTCTGGCGTGAGATAAGCCATCTGGGCCGTTGTATTCAAGCTGGCACCCAGGAATATTATGTTTTGTGAGGGCACTAGTTTTGATTTCTTTTCATTTACTGTGTACCCTAGGCAACTTAGAAGGTGTTTGACAAATGCCAGATGCTTTAAAAGAATGTCCTTGCTTTCTGCTTGAATAAGGCAGTCATCCAGGTATGGGTATATTTGAATTTCACTTTGTCTGCAGTATGCAATTACTGGTGCCAGGCATTTTGTGAAGACTCTGGGCGCAGCACATAAGCCAAAGGGCAGTGCAGAGAATTGATAATGGGTTGAACCTGCAATGAAGCGGAGGTATATTCTGCAATTTTGTCTGATAGGGACATGCAGGTATGCCTCCTTCAGGTCCAGCATTACTAGCCAAGCATTCTTGCCCAGCATGGGAAGAAGCTGCTGTAGTGTTAGCATCTTGAATTTTGGTACTTGCAGATAGGTGTTCAGAACTGAAAGATCCAGAATGGGTCTCCATGCTTTGTCCTTTCTTAGGACTAGAAACAATCTTGAGTAAAATCCTTGTCCTTGCTCCTGTATAGGTACCTGCTGAATGGCTCTCATGTCTATGAGAGCTGTAATTTGTTTTTGTGCCACTGCCCATTGATTCAGTGGCAGGTTTAGCATTCCTTTTACCCGTGGCAAGGTATGAAAGTGGAATCTGTATCCTTGTGAGACCATGTTTAGGACCCATTTGTCTTTTGTGATAATGTGCCAGTTGTCTGCAAAAAGTGCTAATTTTCCTCCCAAGGGAGCTGCCAAGAGGAATTTGCTTGGTAGTTTGAGGGTTGAGTCATTGTGTTTGTCTTCTGCTAGCTTGGGGCCTGTCTTCTCCTCCTTTCTGGGTAGCAGTACCCCATTTGCGAGGTTTGTAAGGGCCTTGTGACGGACCTCTGCCCTTTGGGCGTCTGTATTTGCCCCTCTGCGATCTGTCAGAAGCTGGAAAGGACCAGTTTTTTGTTGGCCAATTTCTGCTGAAACGAAGGGGTTGTACCTGTAAGAAATCCTTGACCGTCTGCACAGACTTTGCCTTATCCTCCATTTTCTTTAAAACCTCTTCTGCTTTGACAACAAATAATACATCCTGCTGTAAAGGTGCATCCAATAATTTTGCTTTAACATGATCAGGTAGTGTCTGTTCTTTTAACCAAGCATGTCTATGTATGACAGACCCAGTAACAGCTGCTCTACAGGAAGCTACCAATGAATCAAATCCACATTGTAAGGTATGTTTGCCCACCTGTTCAGCTGCATGCAACAGATCCTGCATTTCCTTGAATTCAGACTGTTCAGAATGAGTGCTCATTTTTTGTTTTAATTGAGACATTGGAATTGCTGATATTTCAGCATGTGAAACTGACAATTTAATGCTCTCATAGCCAGAGTAGCTGAGGTGTATATCTTCTTTCCCCATCTATCTAGGGCTCTGGAATCCCTTTCAGAGGGCACAGGATTTTTAGCCATAGAAGTTTTAGCCCCTTTGGGACCCTGGGAAATTGTTTCTGGGTCAGCCACAGGGCTTTTATAAAGGAATTTGTGTGAGTCAGGTACTCTGTAGTATCTGTCTGGTTTGGCTGGAGCAGGAGGTAAAGAGTCTGGATTTAGATTAGACTCCAAGTAAACATCATCCACAATGTCTAAAACTGGAGGGATAGCAAGTGGTCTGTGCTGGGATAGTAAAAGGAACTCTCGGAGCCTTTTCTTAGAATCAGAGTAGTCCTGGCCTTCCCAGTGGAAATGTTCCCGCATGGTATGTAAAGTTTCCCCAAAGGAGTAGTCTTCAGGGGGAGATGCTGAGGGAATAGAGTCTTCATAAGGGGGAAAAGCTTAATCCTGTTCCTCAGAAGAATCTGAGGAAATTAAGACCTGGTCAGAGGAAGCATAATCCTCCTCTTGTCTTAGTCTTTTTATCTGGAGGGGGATGGGAACCCCTGATTAGGGTAATCAAATCTTAAGCCATCTTAAGCATCTGTTTCTTAGGCGTGGGGTCTTGAACTGGAGATTGATGTACAGTCTTTTTTGGTTTTAATGGAGTTTTAAGCTTAGCATAAGATTTAATGGTGAGTGTAGTCGGTCTGAAGACACCTTCTGCAACCAAAGGTGTTTCTATTGCACCGGGATCTCCTTCTGCTCCGGTGTCGGAAGGGCCTAATGAAGATGGCTGCAATGGCCTAGTACACTCCGCTTGAGAATATGAAGCTGTCTGGGGTTCCAATTCTGCAGTCGGCAGGGGCTGCGTAGGCACATCACTGAAAACCGGCGACAGGCCCAGCAGAGGCCTTGGAGTCTGGCTTGTTCCTAGGCTGCCTGTCCTTATCCTTGCGTTTTTTTTATGCATGCCGGTCGTCGGCTGCTCCGATGGCATGATATAATTAAATTTCCTACCAAAGTAATGTCGTGCGAAGTCAAAACGGCGTTTGATAGTTCGTTATTAAACCTAGCACAAAACCGACAACCTGTGACGTCGTGGTGTGGGCCTAGGCAAGGAATACAATAAGAATGTAAGTCCTTATGAGGTATTTGCTTCCCACAAGAAATGCAATTATTAACTTTTTCTGACATCGGACTGAGGCAAGAAAAGGTTCCCCAACGGGGTACTTAGCTTTATTGAAGACTTTGGACTGAAATTCGATTCGAAAATCTCAGGTGTCGGCCGACCGGCACTTGCGAACTGCTTCTGCTTCGGGCACCGCGCGGCAAGAAAGACTGAAGAAAATGGCGTCGGATGCCTCTTATATACCCCTGGCGCACTGACGTCAGGGAAGAAGCGACAGCAACCGACGCCGGACCAAGACTTTGGAAATCAGGCCGACTGCGGGACCGCCTGACGGCAGGATAACCCAAGTGTGATGACTGCAGCAGGGTAACAACACCAGAAATTTCAGAATCCTGATCAGAAGAATCGGAAGGAAAATCAGTTCTAGGTCCCTTACAGGGGGAAGGCTGACTTCCCCTAATTAAAGTAATACGGTCTTCAGCCAGTCTTATTTGTTTTTTAGGCATATTTTTTTTTTTTTTTTTTAATTTTATTTAACATTTGTTGACCGGGATAGCCCGACTAGGTTCAACAGAGCCTGTTTTCAGCGGAGGCCCAGGGAGAAATGCTCCAGATGCATGTTTTTGGAATGTGGGAGGAAACCGGAGTACCCGGAGGAAACCCACACGAACACAGGGAGAACATGCAAACTCCACACAGAAGGCACCCCAGCCGCGAATCGAACCAGAGAACCTCTTGCTGTGAGGCGACAATGTTAACTGCTGCACCACTGCGCTGCCCTATATGGGCCTGACCATGCAGTTTGGAAGTCTGTTTTCTAGGCGTGGGTCGAGGTTAAGGCCTTGAAGAAGAAGGCGTCAGTTTGATGTAGGCCTGAATACACCCTCAGAAGCCGGTGCCTGCACAGTGGCTCTGGATCCATCCAACGTACAGACAGCCGCAGCTTCCATAGTCGAAGCATCGAGCAGCATACCGGACTCCAAAAGGGTCTCAGCAGAGGCCTGCGAATCTGAAGTAGCGGGTATCAAGGGCTATGAAAACACCTCACTGAGTACCGGCGATCTGGCGACTAGCTTAACGGAAGCGTCATCGGCAGTTTTGGACCTATGCGGTCTGTCTCTGTCTTTATCTTTACGTTTTTTCCAGAATATCGGTAGTCAGATGGCTTACTGAAGCCATTTCTGGATAGTTAGAGTCCCAAAATAATTTGTTGCAAAAATAGCCCGACGACGAATAGTTCGGGGGTTGAATAAGGCACAAA
This sequence comes from Protopterus annectens, assembly GCF_019279795.1. Lineage (NCBI taxonomy): Eukaryota > Metazoa > Chordata > Ceratodontiformes > Protopteridae > Protopterus > Protopterus annectens. The sequence goes on from NC_056741.1 coordinate 703,142,445, forward strand.
ACCAACAGTGAGGAACGTCGTGGTCTGGGCCTAAGCAAGAAATGCAGCACAAATGAAAATCTTTATGAGGTATTTGCTTTCCACAGGTAATACAATTGTTAACTTCGGTTAAGAGCAAGAAAAAGGATCCCCAACGGGGTACTTAGCTTTAGTTGAAGACTTGGGTTCTGAAACTCGAAAACGAATATTTCAGGAGTCGGCCGACCGGCTCTTGCGAACTGCTTCTGCTTCGGGCACCACGTGGCAAGAAAAGACTGATGTAATGGCATCAACTGCATGTTTTATACTCCTGACGACCTGACGTCATGGAAGAAAAGACAGCATCCGACGCAGGAATCCAAGACTTTGATATTCAGGCCGGCTGAGGGCTACCTGCAGGCAGATGACACAAATGTAATGACTGCAACAGTGAAACATGAAGAACATCTGATGCAAAAGTAGAAGCAGCTATTTGCACATCTACAACTAACGAGAGGGAAAATCAGGAATCCAACTAAGCCTAACAAACAGGAAAAAAAAAAAAAAAAAAGGTGAAAGAGGGAGGGGTGTAGTACTGCAAAAGTGATTAGTCTGACATCTACTGTTATGGTAAATTCTTACAAAACTGTACTATGACTTTTCTTGACCACTGCTCCAGTATTAACTAATGAGAAGACTCCAAAAGATGTTCAAGATGACAAGGAGGAGGAAACCTGAACAGGATAGTTCCCAAAGACCTAGCAAATCCTGCCCTAGTTCTAGAGAAATCAGTCTTACAATTTCTGTAAAACATTACAAAACAGAATCAAGAAGCTGCTTCAAGATAGATCTAGAATCCAAGCTCTTAAAGAAAGCCCCCTTCCCTAAAGCAGCAGCAGTCCTAGTGAAGTGCACTAACTAGATCTAAAAGTTGTTTACCACGGAAAGAATCAGAGTGCATGTTGGTTATCCAAATCACAAATTGTTTGGAAACAGGGACACCCCAAGGCTTTGTCCAGGAAGCAGGAAAAGCTAATCCAAGTTCCTGAAAGATATACTTCGTCCATGTAAAACACATCCAGAGAATGCAGGATCCTCTCCCCTATACCGGGAGGAGAAGCAAAAAGTAGCCAAGTTGATGGTCTGAGTGAACAGATTAACAGCTTTAGGTATAAAATAAGGACTGGTTTGAAGAGTAACCTTATCCTTATGGAAAGTGGAAATAGGAGGGAAAGCCATCAAGGCTTGCAACTCTGATACCAGCCTCGTAGACTTTAAAGCCACCAGCAACACTATCTTCCAAGTATAAAACTTGAGAAGCAGCAGGCTCAGACAGAGTAAGGGTAAGTTTTTCCAGGACATAGTTCACAGCCTAAGGAGGAGGGAAAGCTTTTGGTTGTAATATGTAAGACACCCCTTCAAAAACTGATCAACAGATGAAAGTTGTGAATCCAGAGGAAAGCAAGCAGAAATGAACTAGAGATGTGCTTTAACAGAAGAGAATGTCAAAGCCCAGCATGGAGCAGGTCACACAAACGAGACAGATTAAGAATACTCCAGTGACTCATTCTTTGGCACCAAACAGAGAATCTTTTTTCCACTTTTTTTCTAGTGTTCGGTTTTCTAGCCTCCTGTAAAAACCTTAAGCATGTCCTCAGAAAATTGGTGCCTAAAGGAATTAAAATTCTATCCTGTAAAGAGCCAGGTTCAAAGTCTGTAGAGTGGAGTGAATTAAAGAGTGTTTGTTCTGTGAGCAAGTCCATCTTGTGAGATGATCCGATTACTCCTGGTCAAAAGAAAGAAGATGGAATCAATGTTGCCCGAACCAAAAACTCACTCAAGATTTTTAGTTTGCCCTTCTTCAGAAGGACTTTGGGAATCAAAGGAAGTGAAGGGGGTAAACATCAAGAAAAAATAGTTGTATAAAATCTTACCATAACCATAAATGCCCTCTTCCATGTTGCAGTACTCTTAGTGTGGGATTCTTCGCCTCAGGCGACTCAAACATCAGCTCCTTATACAAAAGCTTAAGCCTGGTTGCTGTAGGTACGTGGGGCATCACACGTAGGGCCATAAACCAGGGACCTGAAATGTGAAGTTTGCATGCAAAGACCTCAGAACTTAAATCCCCAGTCAGACAGTCCAACAGAGATAGCCAAATGATGTCCACAAGAAGTGCAAAGTGCCATTTGCTGGCAAGTCTGGCCTCAGTCTAGGGTGAACCCCATGTTGCTCCTTAGACAGGTCAAAAGGAATAAAGGGGGATAGGTGGGAGGAAGGAATACTGCAAAATGGAAGAGAAGGACATTATAGTTATGGTAAGATTTTACACAGTTGTTCTATGTCTTTCTAGTCCTATGTTGCAGTATTCTTAGTGTGGGAGAGTGCCACAGAGTAGGAAAAAGGGTGGAGGAAGAGGATGCGGATTCCAGAAAGCTTTGCAGGATTGCCCTAGCAAATCCTGCCCTGGCTCTGGAGACATGACCCAGTTTGTAGTGTCTAGTAAAAGTGTATACGGTAGACCAGGTGGCTGCCTCCAGAATGGAGGCTGTATCCATGCCTTTGAAGAAGGCTTTGGAGGATGCCACGGCCCTGGCAGAATGAGCTCTTACTCCCTGGAGTGGGTCCTTGCCATGATGGGAGTAGCAGAAAGAATAGTTGTGTGAAATCTTACCATAACCATTGATGTCCTTCTCTTCCATGTTGCAGTATTCTAGGTGTGGGCTTTCCTGCCCTTAGGCGACTCGTACATAGACTTCTATACCAAAGCTTCAGCTTGGCTGCTGTAGTGTGCGTGGGATGTCACAAGTAGGTATATAAACCAAGGGACCTTAAATGTGATGTCTGCAGGTACAATCCTCTGAACTTGAAGGCCAGCAGGCAGAGAATAAGGCCCAGCAGGAGGTGTTGTCTACAGGTGTGTGACTTGGAGACCTACTGAAATGTAGGCAGTACAGGAAGACCCAGGGAGACTGGTGGACAGGAAGGAATACTGCAACATGGAAGAGAAGCACATCTATGGTTATGGTAAGATTTTACATAACTATTCTATGTCCTTCTATTCCTATGTTGCAGTATTCTAGGTATGAGAGTGTACCACAGCTTAAGAGGATGAGAGGGTGGTGGTAGACGCAGAGGGTTCTACAAGACCCTGCAGGATTGCCTGGCGAATCCTGTCCTATCTCTGGAAACTTGGTCCAATTTGTGATGCTTGGTGAAGGTGTGGATAGTGGCCTAGGTGGCTGCTTCCAAAATGGATGCTGTGTCTAGGCCTTTCATGAAGGCCCTTGAGGTGGCCAGAGCTCTAGTGGAATGGGCCTCGATTCCCCTTGGGGGTTCCTTTCCATGGTGCGAGTAGCAGAAGCAAATAGCTTTCCTGATCCAGTATACAATGGTTTGCTTGGAGACTGCTTTGGTCAGGGCTCTGGGGTGGAAGGAGACAAAGAGCTGGTTAGTCTTTCTGATGGCCTTGGTCTTGTCCAGGTAGAATCTAAGTTGGCTGTGCACATCCAGGGAGTGCAGTATCCTTCTCCCTTTCGTTAGTGGGTGAGGAAAAAAAGGTGGGTAGATGAATGGATTGCTTGAAAGAGATCACAGACCACTTTAGGCATAAAGGAGGGGCAGGTTCGCAAGGACACCCTGTCTGTGGAAAACGGTGTAGGGGGGACAGGCCATTAGAGCCTGCAGTTCTGACAGTCTTCTGGCTGAAGTGATATCCAGCAGAAAGACAGCCTTCCATGCACATACTGTAAGGAGGAAGGCCCAGCAGGTTCAAAGGGATGTTGGGTTAATTTCTCTAAGATGTAATTAACGCCCACAAGGCGGAGGGATAGGTTTCCTAGGTGGTCTCATGTGCAAGACCCCTTTAAGGAAGAGCTTACGTCGAGCCTGGCCAGCAAGGGGTGTTTGCCAGGGGTAGGCAGGCTGATATTGCTGAGAGATGTACTTTTACAGAAGAATAAGAAAGATCACTTTTTATCAATTGAAACAAGTAGTTTAGAACCAGGGGAACATTGGTGGAGCTGGGGTCCATTCCCTTTTGCAGACACCATTTTGCAAATCTTTCCCATTTAGCCAAGAAAGATTTTCTGGTGGTAGGTTTCCTTGCCTCCCTTAGGACTGACAGCACATCCTCAGAGTAGTGGTGTCTGAAAGGAATCAAAAGTTTATCACCCACAGAGTCGGAGAAAACATCTGTACCTGTGGGCGTAGGAGAGTTTCTTTGTCTTGTGGCAGCAGGTCCACCTTGTAGGGTAACTTGAAGTGATTGCCCTTGGCTAGTTTGTGAAGTAGGGGGAACCAGTGCTGCCTTGGTCAGTAGAGAGTCACTAACCAGATTTTTGGTTTGTCCAGAATTTTCAGGACTTTCTGAATCAGTGGGAAGGGGGGGGGGGCATAAAGGAACTTCCCCTCCCAAGAGATGCTGAAAGCGTCCACTCTCCATGCTAGAGGGGAGAGGGTTTTTGAGCAGAAGTTCTGCAGTTGCCTGTTTTGGGGGGGGAGCAAGCAGGTCTATTTGTGGAGCACCCCCACCAGTGGACTGTCTAAAAAGACCTCCCTGTTCAGTATCCATTCGTGTTGAGGCGAGGAGGTCTTGCTCAATAGATCTGCTTGGTGGTTGTCCTGTGAGGGGATGTAGACCGCCTGCAGGACCAATTTGAACCAGGAGGCTAAGTCCCATATCAGCAGTGATAGACTGCACAGCTGACGGGCCTTTGTTCCTCCCTACTTGCTGAGTTACTACACCACCGTGGTTTTGTCGGTGACAATCTGAAGCACCCCTGGAACCAGTGGGGGGGGGTGAAGGTCTGTAGAGCTAAGAAAACTGCTGTTATTCCCCAGATACTGATGCGTTTGGCCTGAAAAGAGGGATGCAATTTTTCCTGAATCTTTTAAGAGGTCAGAGATGCTCCCCAACCTGAAACGGAGGCATCTGTGTGCATAACTTGGGTTGGGATAGCAGGCAGTAGTGGGAGCCCTGGGTTCAATTTCACTTGCCGAGTCCTCCAGTTGATTTCTGTTTTCAAACAGGGTAGGAGGGGGATGGCCTGCTCTAGGAGATGTAGGTGGTGGGACCAGGTGTTCTTCAGGAAACACTGCAGCTTGTGCATGTGCATTCTTGCCAGAGGTAGCATGGGGATGGTTGCTGACATCAAACCCAGGAGACGAAGAAAATGCCCTACCGTCACCTTTTGGGATAGTAGAGCTTCCTGGAAGTGGAAAGTTAAAGACAGAACCTTTTCCTGAGGTAGACAGGCCTTCATTGTGTCTGTTCTGATTCTGCAGCTGAGGAAAATCTTGTCCTGGCTTGGGATCGGAGAATTTGGGAAGGTTGATGGTGAATCCTAGGTTCTGCAGGAGGGACATGGTGAAATGTAGATACTTTAATAGAGCATCCCAGGACTCTGCCAGAATCAGGACATCATCCAGATAAGGGTAAATTTGTATCCCTTGAATTCTGCAGAAGGCAATGGCTGGAGCTAGGCACTTTATACAGCCCTGGGGCTGTGAATAAACCAAAGGGCAAGGCAGTAAATTGGAAATGAGACGTAGGGCCAGAGAAACACAGGAATCATCTGTGGGTACTCCTGATGGGTATGAGCAGGTAGGCTTCCTTTAGATCTAGGGTGACCATAAAGGCCTTGGCTGGAATGAGAGGCAGCAAGGTGGAGAGAGAGAGCATTTTGAAGGAGGGTACCTGAAGATGTAGGTTTAGAAAGGACAGATCTAAGATGGGTCTCCAGGGGCCATCTTTTTTGGGGACCATGAAGAGACGGGAGTAAAACCCTTTTCCTTCTTGACCTGGAGGAAAGTACAGTTGTGTACACTTACCATAAATGTAGATGTTAGTGTGTATTCACTGTTGCTGTCATTACATTCAGGAAATCTGCTGGCAGGTTGCCCTCAGTCGGCCTGATTAACAAAGTCTTGGGTCCTGTGTCGGTTGCTGTCCCTTCTTCCATGACGTCAGGTCATCAGGGGTATAAAAAATGCAGCAGACGCCATTACATCAGTTTTTCTTGCCCCAGATGTCAGGTGCCCCCCAAATGGGGAACAAAATATATATATAGATATATATATATATATATATATATATATATATATATATATATATATATATATATATATATATATATATATATATATATATATATATATATATATATATATATATATGTATATATATATATATGTATATATGTATATATCTATATGGGAATACTACTAAATCTCGAACGTTTGAAATCTCGAATTTCAAATGCTCGAGACCATGTAGCCGAAATCGCATATTACTGAAAGACCAGAAGTGCGAAATTCAAAATCCCGATGGTAAGGGATTTTGAGTTAGCTCTGGTGTTCTGATTCAGGTAAGTATGTGTGTGTAAGTGTGTTTGTGAGGGGCTTTAGTGTGTGTGTGTGTGTGTGTGTGTGTGTGTGCGTGAGGGGCTATAATCTGTGGGTGTGAGTTTGCCTTGTGTGTATGTCTGTGCGATCTCGGAGTTGGAATATTAAAGTCGTGGGGGCATAGCCCCTATAGAGGGTGCAGGGGCAAAGCCCTCTATCTTTAGTTTAGGGTGGTTTGTTTGGTTATGGGGGGAGGCTGTGTATATGTTTGTGTGTGTGCTGTGTGTATGTAGTACTTTCGCGCTTTTAAAATGTCGGTAATGTGTGGTTTAGGGATTTTAGTATCGGTATTGTGGGCTTCGGGAGTGTGTAGTTTGATGCATTAGTGATTCCATATATATATATATATATATATATATATATATATATATATATATATATATATATATATATATATATATATATATATATATATATATATATATATATATATATATATATATATATATATATATATATATATATATATATATATATGTATATATATATATATATATATATATGTATATATATGTATATATATATATATATATGTATATATATATATATATATATATATATATATATATATATATATATATATATATATATATATATATATATATATATATGTATATATATATATATATATGTATATATATATATATATATATATATATATATATATATTAGAAACACAAAAATATACCTCCAAGCAAAAGCAAATACACCAAAAAGGCTTTTAAGCCTAGTAAAAGAAAAATGGGGCTGGAGGGAGGGTAACCAGGACTGCAACAGTGAATACACTCCAACATCTACATTTATGGCAAGTGTACAACTGTACTATGTTCATCGTGTTTCACTGTTGCAGTCATTACATTTGGGTAGATTCCCAAAGCTAAGGTTGGGAGGATGGATTTATACAGCATTAGGACCAGCTATAAGGCCCTGCAAAACAGTAGTGGCAAAGCCAGCTCTGGATTTGGAGAAAATTGGTAAGTGATAATGCTTGGTGAAAGTATGAACTGAACTCCAGGTAGCAGCTTCTAGAATATCCCTGGTAGGAACACCTCTGAGAAAGGCTGTTGAAGTAGATGTGGCCCTGGTGGAATGAGATCTGATCCCATGGGGGATAGGTTTTCCATGGTGCTTATAACAGAAATTAATACAATGGCTAATCCATGTAGAAATGGTTTGCTTTGAAATAGCCTTTCCCTCTGCCCCTGCAGCAAATGCTATCAGCAGTTGTTCAGATTTTCTTTGAGATTTAGTCCTGTCCAAGTAAAATCTAAGTTGTCTGTGTACATTCAATGAATGCAGAATCCGTTCTCCCTTGTTCTGTGGATCGGGAAAGAAAGTTGGCAAATGAATGGACTGATTAAGAGCCGCACTGGATACCACCTTGGGCATGAATGATGGATTGGTCCCGAGTGACGCCCTGTCCGCATGAAAGATGATGAAAGGCTCCACTGCCATAAGGGCCTGTAATTCAGATATCCTTCTAGCTGAAGTGATTGCTAAAAGGAAGGCTGTTTTCCAGGAAAGAGATTTTAAGTCTGCAGTTGCAGCTGGCTCGAAAGGAGGTGGAGTGAGTTTCTCCAATACAAAGTTAAGGTCCCAGGCAGGGGTTGGAGCTCTCCTGGGTGGTCTCAAGTTTTTGGCCCCTCTGAGATGCTGCTTTAGAAGAGGATGAGAGAAGGGGGGGGGGTCCTGTGTTGTAATGAGCTGAAATGGCTGAGGCATGGATTTTTATTGAAGAAAAAGACAGGCCCTTGTGAAGCATCTCAGTTAAGTACTGCAAGATCTGAGTTAAATTAGGCACTGCTGTGCTCATCCCTTGAGATTGATTCCAGGCACAGAATCTTTTCCATTTGTTAGCATAAGATTTTCTAGTACTAGGTCTTCTCGCCTTCAAAATGACATCCATCACAGGTTTGCTGATAGATGCCAAGGGTGAATTTAAGTGATTAGACAGGCTGCAAGATTCAATGTTTGGAGCTGAGGGTGCAGAATTTGGTTCTCCTGCTGAGACAGTAAGGAAGGTGTCTAAAGCAGGTGCCAAGGCGACATGTGTGACGCACTGCGCAGGAGGGGGTACCAGTGTTGGCAAGGCCAGTCTGGAGCAATCAAAATCATTTTTGTTTTGTCCTGTTTGACTTTTAGTAGAACTTTGGTTAGCAAAGGTAGTGGGGGAAAGGTATAGACTGATAGGTTTTTCCAGCTGAAGGACAGAGCATCCACTTTCCAGGCTTTTTTGTGAGGAGATCTTGTGCAAAATGTGTCCAACTGGTAGTTCTGGGGTGAGGCAAAAAGATCTATGTCTGGGTTCCCCCATTTCCGTATCAACATGTTGAAAATCCGTGGTTCCAGTTTCCATTCGTGAGGGTCCATGAGATTTCTACTTAGTTCGTCTGCCAGAACATTCTGCTTTCCTGGCAGGAATTGAGCTTGGAGTTGTACTTGGTAGCTCAAGGCCGTGTTCCACAATGCCATGGCTAGTCTGCAGAGGGGGTAGGAATGTGTACCCCCCTGCTTGTTTATGTACCACATAACCATGGTGTTGCCCGTCTATCAGCAATTGCCTGGATGAAGGTAGTCCTTGAAGGCTGTCAGTGCATTCTGTACAGCTAGCATTTCTTTTTGATTGATATGAAGGTGCATTTGATTTGGGCTCCATTTGCCCTGAATGCACTTCCCTGCCAGATGAGCCACCCATGCATAATCTGATGAGTCTGTAGTTAGGGTTTGGGTGGCAGGGAGTGGTGTAAATAGCAGTCCCTTGTTTTGGTGGTAGGCCTCTGTCCACCATAGGAACTTTAGGCACAGGCAAGGTATGATAGGAATCATGGTTTCCAGGCTGTGACAAACTTTTTAAGTACCACTGAAGTTTCCTCATATGCAGTCTTGCATATGGAATTAGAAGAATGCATGAAGCCATGAACCCCAAAGGCTTGCAGTATTTGCCTTGCAGATAGCAAGGCTTTTGCGGCCACCTGTTTGAAGTAAGTCACCACATGAATTTGCTTTTCTGGAGTAAGGAAAGCCATCTGGGCAGTTGCATTCAAGCTTGCACCCAGAAATGTAATTTTTTGAGAGGGTACCAGTTGAGATTTCTTTTAATTTATGGTGTACCCTAGGGAGGTTAAAACTCTTTTTACAAATGCCAGATGTTTTAGAAGAATGTCTAATTCAGGCAAAAAACCTGGCCAATCGTCCAGGTATGGATATATTTGAATATTTCTTTGCCTGCAAAATGCAATTACTGAAGAAAGGCACTTTGTGAATACCTGGGCGCAGTAGACAAGCCAAAGGACAGAGCAGAGAACTGATAATGCATGCAGCCTGCTTTGAAGCTTATGACTCTTCTGCAGGATTCCCTCATTGGGATATGCAGGTAGCCTCTTAAGTCGAGAGTTGCCAACCAGGAATCCTTGCCTAGCATAGGAAGTAACTGGTGAAAAGTCAGCATCTTGAATTTTGGAATGTCCAGAAAGGTGTTTAGAGTAGACAGGTCCAGAATTGGACGCCATGATTTGTCTTTTCTGGGTACCAGGAAAAGTCTGGAATAGAAACCTTGTCCCTTTTCCTCTTCTGGTACTAGATGAATAGCCCCCAAGTTTAGGAGGGAAAGTACTTGTTTCTGAGCCTCTGCCCACTGATTTGGGGGCAGGTCTGGCCACACGTTTGGAGTTGGCAGCGTGTGGAAATGAAATCTGTATCCCTGGGACACTATATTTAAAACCCATTTGTCCCGGGTTATAAGTTACCAGTTTCTTGAATGAAGAGCCAGTTTTTCCCCCAAAGGGGCAGCTAAGAGGTAAGTGCTTAATTTCAAAAGGAAGTAATTGAGACCGTTTACCATAGGGTAGTGCCTTGTTGTTTCCAGATTTGGAAGTGGAAACACCCCATTGGTTAGTTCTGAAAGTCCCTTGGGACTGAAAACTGGTTGTTTTGGAATGTCTGGGTTTGGCCGTAGTGGGACTGGAAGGAGATGGAAAGAACCAGTTCTTAGTAAGCCAATGCCTACTAAATCTAGGAGGTTGCACTTGTAAGAAATCTTTCACAGTTTGAATAGATTTAGCTTTATCTTTCATCTTTTTTAGAACTTCTTCAGCCTTCTTGCCAAATAAGCGATCCTGCTGTAAAGGTGCATCCAAAAGTTTTGCTTTAACATGATCAAGCAGAGATTGCTCCTTAAGCCAAGCATGCCTTCTAACCACAGACCCTGTAACAGCAGCCCTACAAGAGGCCTCTAAAGAATCAAAACCACACTGCAAAGTATGTTTGCCAACTTGTTCAGCTGAATGCAATAAATCCTGCAAATCTTATTCTCTACACAGTCAGAAATAATCTTCATTTTCTGTTTAAGCAGTCCCATGATATGCTGTTGATATTTTACAACATGGAACTGACAGTTTAAATCCCTGATTGCTAAGGTTGCAGAAGTATAACAATTTTTACCCCATCTATCCAGCACCCTGGAATCTATCAGAAGGGGTAGGTGTTTTAGCAGTAGAAGCCTTAATGCCCTTGGGCCGCTGAGAAATGGTTTCAGGGGCCACAAAGTACAGCTGTGTACACTTACCATAAATGTAGATGTTAGAGTGTTTTCACTGTTGCAGTCATTACATTTGGGTAATCTGCTGGCAGGTTGCCCTCAGTCGGCCTGAATAACAAAGTCTTGGGTCCTGCGTCGGTTGCTGTCTACTCTTCCATGATGTCAGGTCGTCAGGGGTATAAACCATGCAGCAGATGCCATTTTATTCAATTTTTCTTGAGCCAGATGTCAGGTGCCCCCCAAATGAGGAGGAAAAAAAAAAAAAATATATATATATATATATATATATATATATATATATATATATATATATAAACTAAGCAATATATACAAAAATGCACTTTTAGCAACAAACTTTACCTTCATCTAAAAAATACACCACAAAGGCTTTAGAGTATAGTGAAGGAAAGAGAAATTGTAGAAAAGGGGGTGGTGGGTGGGTAACCTGGACTGCAACAGTGAATACACTCGAACATCTACATTTATAGTAAGTGTACACAACTGTACGATGTTCTTCGTGTTTCACTGTTACAGTCATTACATTTGGGCGGAATTCCAAAGCTATGGATGGGAGGATGGAACTAGACAGCATTAGGTGCGGCTATAAGGCCCTGCAGAACTGCAGTGGCAAAGCCAGCCCTGGATTTAGAAAAGAGAGGCAAATGATAACGCTTTGTGAAGTTATGAGCAGAGCTCCAAGCAGCACCTTCTAGAATGTCTTTGGTTTGAACTCCTGAGAAAGGCTGCTGAAGTAGAGGCAGCTCTGGTGGAATGTGACCAGATTCCCTTGGGTACAGGTTTACCATGATGCAAGTAGCAGAAACGAATGCAGTGGCTTACCCACTTAGAAATAGTCTGCTTTGATATAGCCTTCCTCTCTGATCCTGATGCAAATGTCACTAGTAGTTGCTCAGACTTTCTTAGAGATTTGGTCCTGTTTAAGTAGGATCTTAGTTGTCTGTGTACGTCCAATGAATGCAGAATCCACTCCCCCTTGTTCTGCGGATTTGGGTAAAATGTTGGCAGGTGAATAGTTTGGTTAAGAGCCACAATGGATACCACACCTTAGGCATAAAGGAAGGATTGGTCCTGAGGGACACCCTGCCCGGGTGAAATGGAATAAAAGGCTCCACAGCCATGAGAGCCTGTAGTTCTGAAACCCTTCTTGCTGAAGTGATTGCCAAAAAGAAAGCTGTTTTCCAAGATAAAAACTTTATATCCGCAGTAGCTGCTGGTTCAAAAGGAAGCAGGGTGAGTTTTTCCAGCACAAAATTGAGGTCCCATGCAGGAGTTGGTGATCTTCTGGGAGGCCTTAAATTTTTGGCCCCTCTAAGATACTGCTTTAGCAGAGGATGAGAGAAGATAGGAGGCTCCATGTTGTAATGAGCCGAAATGGCAGAGGCAAGAATTTTTATTGAAGAGAAGGATAGGCCCTTGTCAAGCATCTCAGTCAAGTATTGTAAAATCTGAGGAATATTTGGTTTTGTTGAGTCCGTTCCTTGTGCTTGGTTCCAAGCACAGAATCTCTTCTATTTATCAGCATAAGATTTTCTAGTACTAGGCCTTTTGGCTTCCAAAATGATATCCATAACAGATTTACTGAGAGGTGTTGTTTGAATAACTACATGATCAGCCATGCTAGCAGGTTCAGAGTTTGGAGATGAGTGTGCAGAATTTGATTGTTCTGCTGAGCCAGTAGATGAAGAATTTGAGGCAAGTACCAAGGAGGAAGTTGCGACATATTCCTTAGAATTGGGTACCAGTGCTGGCGAGGCCAGTCCGGAGCAATTAGGAACATTTTTGGTTTTTCCTGTCTGGCCTTTAGTAAGACCCTGGGAAGAAGAGGCAGAGGAGGAAAGGCGTAGACTGATAGGTTTTTCCAACTGAAGGATAGGGCATCCACTTTCCATGCGTGTCTGTGATAAGTCCTTGTGCAGAGTTTGTCCAGTTGAAAATTTTGGGAAGAGGCAAATAGAACTATGTCTGGGCTCCCCCATTTCTGTTACCATGCTGAATACTTGTGGATCCAGTTTCCACTCGTGAGGGTCCATTAGACTTCTGCTTGGGTCGTCTGCCAGAGTATTTTGTTTTCCTGGCAGGAAGTGAGCTTGAAGATGTACTTGGTGAGTCAAGGCTGTGTCCCACAATGCCATGGCTAGTCTACAAAGGGGGTAGGAATATGTACCCCCCTGCTTGTTTATGTACCACATAACCATGGTGTTGTCCGTCTTTATCAGTAGTTGCCCTGGATGAAGTAAGTCCTTGAAAGCTGTCAGGGCATTCTGAACAGCTAGCATCTCTTTCTGACTGATATGTAGATGCATTTGGTTTGGGTTCCATATGCCCTGAATACATCTCCCCGCCAGGTGGGCCCCCAAGCATAGTCTGATGCATCTGTAGTTAGGGTTTGGGTGGCAGGGGGTAGAGTGAATGACAGTCCCTTGTTTTGCTGACAGGTCTCTGCCCACCAAAGAAACTCCTGTTGTAGGCATGGAATGAGTGGAATCATTGTTTCCAGACTGTGTCAATGTTGACTCCATAAGCTTTTTAGGTACCACTGAAGTTTCCTCATATGCAGTCTTGCATATGGAATTAGTAGAAAGCAGGATGCCATGAACCCCAAAACCTGCAGAACTTGTCTTGCAGATAACTGGGTTTTTGTTGCCATCTGTTTGAAGTATATAGTCAGTTGCCTATGTTTGTCTGGCATAAGGTAAGCCATCTGGGCAGTTGTATTCAAGCTTTCCCCCAGGAATGTAATTTTTTGAGAGGGTACCAGTTGTGATTTCTTTTCGTTTATTGTGTACCCTACGCATGTTAGAAGCCTTTTTACAAACGCCAGATGTTGAAGAATGTCCTTGTTTTCTGCTTGAATGAGACAGTCGTCCAAGTAAGGATCAATTTGTATGCTTCTTTGTCTGTAAAATGCAATTACTGGTGCCAGGCACTTTGTAAAGACCCTGGGCGCAGTAGATAAGCCAAAGGGCAGTGCAGAGATTTGGTAATGCATAAAACCTGCCTTGAAGCGGAGGTATCTTCTGCACGATTCCCTTATTGGGATATGCAGGTATGCCTCCAAGTCTAGAGTCACTAACCAAATGTTCTTGCCCAGCATGGGCAGTAGCTGTTGTAAAGTCAGCATTTTGAATTTTGGAATGTCCAGGAACGTGTTCAAAATCGATAAGTCCAGTACTGGATGCCAGGCATTGTCTTTTATGGGTACCAGGAACAGTCTTGAATAAAAACCTTGTCCTTTTTCCTGTTCTGGTACTGGTTGAATAGCCCTCATATCCATGAGGGACGTAACCGGTTTCTGAGCCTCTGCCCATTGATTTTGTGGCAGATCTGGTCAACCGTTTGGAATTAGCAAAGTATGGAAATGAAATCTGTACCCTTGGGATACACTATGTTTAATACCCACTTGTCCTGGGTAATTAACTGCCAATTTTGTGCATGAAGTGCTAATTTTCCCCCCAAGGGGGCTGTCAAAAGATAAGTGCTTGGTGATGGCAAAGGGAAGTCATTGAGACTGCTTACTGTAGGGTTGTGCTTTGTTTCCTCCAGATTTG